>NW_027363657.1:0-559935 GCF_046119375.1 Phyllobates terribilis | reverse complement strand
GTAAAATGCACCCACAAACAGTAATTTCTCCGCATTGCCAAGGTGCAATTCTGAAATTTTTTGCTTTTTCCCGCTCCTCTTAGCATGATAAAGAAGATTCAAAGAGAGTGAGGTGCCAGCTCCTTTCATTCAGTCAGTAGCTTCAAACATTTCTGGTATATGAATAACATGTTTTTCAATGGCAAAAATCAATGAATATTGTAAATGCACAAACAGTAAGTTCTCCGCATTGCAAGGTGCAAGTCTGAAATTTTTTGCTTTTTCCTGCTCCTCTTAGTATGATAAAGAAGATTCAAGAGAGTGAGATGCCAGCTCCTTTCATTCAGTCAGTAGCTTCAATCATTTCTGGATGTTTTTCAATGGCAAAAATCAATGAATATTGTAAATGCACAAACTGTAATTTCTCCGTATTGCAAAGTGCAATTCTGAAATTTTTTGCTTTTTCCTGCTCCTCTTAGCATGATAAAGAAGATTCAAAGAGAGTGAGATGCCAGCTCCTTTCATTCAGTCAGTAGCTTCAATCATTTCTGGACGTTTTTCAATGGCAAAAATCAATGAATATTGTAAATGCACAAACAGTAATTTCTCCGCATTGCAAGGTGCAATTCTGAAATTTTTTGCTTTTTCCTGCTCCTCTTAGCATGATAAAGAAGATTCAAAGAGAGTGAGATGCCAGTTCCTTTCATTTAGTCAGTACCTTCAATCATTTCTGGACGTTTTTCAATGGCAAAAATCAATGAATATTGTAAATGCACAAACAGTAATTTCTCCGCATTGCAAGGTGCAATTCTGAAATTTTTTGCTTTTTCCCGCTCCTCTTAGCATGATAAAGAAGATTCAAAGAGAGTGAGGTGCCAGCTCCTTTCATTCAGTCAGTAGCTTCAAACATTTCTGGTATATGAATAACATGTTTTTCAATGGCAAAAATCAATGAATATTGTAAATGCACAAACAGTAATTTCTCCGCATTGCAAGGTGCAATTCTGAAATTTTTTGATTTTTCCTGCTCCTCTTAGCATGATAAAGAAGATTCAAAGAGAGTGAGATGCCAGCTCCTTTCATTCAGTCAGTAGCTTCAATCATTTCTGGATGTTTTTCAATGGCAAAAATCAATGAATATTGTAAATGCACAAACAGTAATTTCTCCGCATTGCAAGATGCAATTCTGAAATTTTTTGCTTTTTCCTGCTCCTCTTAGCATGATAAAGAAGATTCAAAGAGAGTGAGATGCCAGCTCCTTTCATTCAGTCAGTAGCTTCAAACATTTCTGGTATATGAATAACATGATGTTTTTCAATGGCAAAAATCAATGAATATTGTAAATGCACAAACAGTAATTTCTCCGCATTGCAAGGTGCAATTCTGAAATTTTTTGCTTTTTCCTGCTCCTCTTAGCATGATAAAGAAGATTCAAAGAGAGTGAGATGCCAGCTCCTTTCATTCAGTCAGTAGCTTCAAACATTTCTGGTATATGAATAACATGATGTTTTTCAATGGCAAAAATCAATGAATATTGTAAATGCACAAACAGTAATTTCTCCGCATTGCAAGGTGCAAGTCTGAGATTTTTTGCTTTTTCCTGCTCCTCTTAGCATGATAAAGAAGATTCAAAGAGAGTGAGATGCCAGCTACTTTCATTCAGTCAGTAGCTTCAATCATTTCTGGACGTTTTTCAATGGTAAAAATCAATGAATATTGTAAATGCACAAACAGTAATTTCTCCACATTGCAAGGTGCAATTCTGAAATTTTTTGCTTTTTCCTGCTCCTCTTAGCATGATAAAGAAGATTCAAAGAGAGTGAGATGCCAGCTCCTTTCATTCAGTCAGTAGCTTCAAACATTTCTGGTATATGAATAACATGATGTTTTTCAATGGCAAAAATCAATGAATATTGTAAATGCACAAACAGTAATTTCTCCGCATTGCAAGGTGCAATTCTGAAATTTTTTGCTTTTTCCTGCTCCTCTTAGCATGATAAAGAAGATTCAAAGAGAGTGAGATGTCAGCTCCTTTCATTCAGTCAGTAGCTTCAAACATTTCTGGTATATGAATAACATGATGTTTTTCAATGGCAAAAATCAATGAATATTGTAAATGCACAAACAGTAATTTCTCCGCATTGCAAGGTGCAATTCTGAAATTTTTTGCTTTTTCCTGCTCCTCTTAGCATGATAAAGAAGATTCAAAGAGAGTGAGATGCCAGCTCCTTTCATTCAGTCAGTAGCTTCAATCATTTCTGGATGTTTTTCAATGGCAAAAATCAATGAATATTGTAAATGCACAAACAGTAATTTCTCCGCATTGCAAGGTGCAATTCTGAAATTTTTTGCTTTTTCCTGCTCCTCTTAGCATGATAAAGAAGATTCAAAGAGAGTGAGATGCCAGCTTGTTTCATTCAGTCAGTAGCTTCAATCATTTCTGGACGTTTTTCAATGGCAAAAATCAATGAATATTGTAAATGCACAAACAGTAATTTCTCCGCATTGCAAGGTGCAATTCTGAAATTTTTTGCTTTTTCCTGCTCCTCTTAGCATGATAAAGAAGATTCAAAGAGAGTGAGATGTCAGCTCCTTTCATTCAGTCAGTAGCTTCAAACATTTCTGGTATATGAATAACATGATGTTTTTCAATGGCAAAAATCAATGAATATTGTAAATGCACAAACAGTAATTTCTCCGCATTGCAAGGTGCAATTCTGAAATTTTTTGCTTTTTCCTGCTCCTCTTAGCATGATAAAGAAGATTCAAAGAGAGTGAGATGCCAGCTCCTTTCATTCAGTCAGTAGCTTCAATCATTTCTGGATGTTTTTCAATGGCAAAAATCAATGAATATTGTAAATGCACAAACAGTAATTTCTCCGCATTGCAAGGTGCAATTCTGAAATTTTTTGCTTTTTCCTGCTCCTCTTAGCATGATAAAGAAGATTCCAAGAGAGTGAGATGCCAGCTCCTTTCGTTCAGTCAGTAGCTTCAATCATTTCTGGACGTTTTTCAATGGCAAAAATCATTGAATATTATAAATGCACAAACAGTAATTTCTCCGCATTGCAAGGTGCAATTCTGAAATTTTTTACTTTTTCCTGCTCCTCTTAGCATGATAAAGAAGATTCAAAGAGAGTGAGATGCCAGCTCCTTTCATTCAGTCAGTAGCTTCAATCATTTCTGGTATATGAATAACATGATGTTTTTCAATGGCAAAAATCAATGAATATTGTAAATGCACAAACAGTAATTTCTCCGCATTGCAAGGTGCAATTCTGAAATTTTTTGCTTTTTCCTGCTCCTCTTAGCATGATAAAGAAGATTCAAAGAGAGTGAGATGCCAGCTCCTTTCATTCAGTCAGTAGCTTCAAACATTTCTGGTATATGAATAACATGATGTTTTTCAATGGCAAAAATCAATGAATATTGTAAATGCACAAACAGTAATTTCTCCGCATTGCAAGGTGCAAGTCTGAAATTTTTTGCTTTTTCCTGCTCCTCTTAGCATGATAAAGAAGATTCAAAGAGAGTGAGATGCCAGCTACTTTCATTCAGTCAGTAGCTTCAATCATTTCTGGACGTTTTTCAATGGTAAAAATCAATGAATATTGTAAATGCACAAACAGTAATTTCTCCACATTGCAAGGTGCAATTCTGAAATTTTTTGCTTTTTCCTGCTCCTCTTAGCATGATAAAGAAGATTCAAAGAGAGTGAGATGCCAGCTCCTTTCATTCAGTCAGTAGCTTCAAACATTTCTGGTATATGAATAACATGATGTTTTTCAATGGCAAAAATCAATGAATATTGTAAATGCACAAACAGTAATTTCTCCACATTGCAAGGTGCAATTCTGAAATTTTTTGCTTTTTCCTGCTCCTCTTAGCATGATAAAGAAGATTCAAAGAGAGTGAGATGCCAGCTCCTTTCATTCAGTCAGTAGCTTCAAACATTTCTGGTATATGAATAACATGATGTTTTTCAATGGCAAAAATCAATGAATATTGTAAATGCACAAACAGTAATTTCTCCGCATTGCAAGGTGCAATTCTGAAATTTTTTGCTTTTTCCTGCTCCTCTTAGCATGATAAAGAAGATTCAAAGAGAGTGAGATGCCAGCTCCTTTCATTCAGTCAGTAGCTTCAATCATTTCTGGACGTTTTTCAATGGCAAAAATCAATGAATATTGTAAATGCACAAACAGTAATTTCTCCGCATTGCAAGGTGCAATTCTGAAATTTTTTGCTTTTTCCTGCTCCTCTTAGCATGATAAAGAAGATTCAAAGAGAGTGAGATGTCAGCTCCTTTCATTCAGTCAGTAGCTTCAAACATTTCTGGTATATGAATAACATGATGTTTTTCAATGGCAAAAATCAATGAATATTGTAAATGCACAAACAGTAATTTCTCCGCATTGCAAGGTGCAATTCTGAAATTTTTTGCTTTTTCCTGCTCCTCTTAGCATGATAAAGAAGATTCAAAGAGAGTGAGATGCCAGCTCCTTTCATTCAGTCAGTAGCTTCAATCATTTCTGGACGTTTTTCAATGGCAAAAATCAATGAATATTGTAAATGCACAAACAGTAATTTCTCCGCATTGCAAGGTGCAATTCTGAAATTTTTTGCTTTTTCCTGCTCCTCTTAGCATGATAAAGAAGATTCAAAGAGAGTGAGATGCCAGCTCCTTTCGTTCAGTCAGTAGCTTCAATCATTTCTGGACGTTTTTCAATGGCAAAAATCATTGAATATTATAAATGCACAAACAGTAATTTCTCCGCATTGCAAGGTGCAATTCTGAAATTGTTTACTTTTTCCTGCTCCTCTTAGCATGATAAAGAAGATTCAAAGAGAGTGAGATGCCAGCTCCTTTCATTCAGTCAGTAGCTTCAATCATTTCTGGTATATGAATAACATGATGTTTTTCAATGGCAAAAATCAATGAATATTGTAAATGCACAAACAGTAATTTCTCCGCATTGCAAGGTGCAATTCTGAAATTTTTTGCTTTTTCCTGCTCCTCTTAGCATGATAAAGAAGATTCAAAGAGAGTGAGATGCCAGCTCCTTTCATTCAGTCAGTAGCTTCAATCATTTCTGGACGTTTTTCAATGGCAAAAATCAATGAATATTGTAAATGCACAAACAGTAATTTCTCCGCATTGCAAGGTGCAATTCTGAAATTTTTTGCTTTTTCCTGCTCCTCTTAGCATGATAAACAAGATTCAAAGAGAGTGAGATGCCAGCTCCTTTCATTCAGTCAGTAGCTTCAATCATTTCTGGACGTTTTTCAATGGCAAAAATCAATGAATATTGTAAATGCACAAACAGTAATTTCTCCGCATTGCAAGGTGCAATTCTGAAATTTTTTGCTTTTTCCTGCTCCTCTTAGCATGATAAAGAAGATTCAAAGAGAGTGAGATGCCAGCTCCTTTCATTCAGTCAGTAGCTTCACACATTTCTGGTATATGAATAACATGATGTTTTTCAATGGCAAAAATCAATGAATATTGTAAATGCACAAACAGTAATTTCTCCGCATTGCAAGGTGCAAGTCTGAAATTTTTTGCTTTTTCCTGCTCCTCTTAGTATGATAAAGAAGATTCAAAGAGAGTGAGATGCCAGCTCCTTTCATTCAGTCAGTAGCTTCAATCATTTCTGGATGTTTTTCAATGGCAAAAATCAATGAATATTGTAAATGCACAAACTGTAATTTCTCCGTATTGCAAAGTGCAATTCTGAAATTTTTTGCTTTTTCCTGCTCCTCTTAGCATGATAAAGAAGATTCAAAGAGAGTGAGATGCCAGCTCCTTTCATTCAGTCAGTAGCTTCAATCATTTCTGGACGTTTTTCAATGGCAAAAATCAATGAATATTGTAAATGCACAAACAGTAATTTCTCCGCATTGCAAGGTGCAATTCTGAAATTTTTTGCTTTTTCCTGCTCCTCTTAGCATGATAAAGAAGATTCAAAGAGAGTGAGATGCCAGCTCCTTTCATTTAGTCAGTACCTTCAATCATTTCTGGACGTTTTTCAATGGCAAAAATCAATGAATATTGTAAATGCACAAACAGTAATTTCTCCGCATTGCAAGGTGCAATTCTGAAATTTTTTGCTTTTTCCCGCTCCTCTTAGCATGATAAAGAAGATTCAAAGAGAGTGAGGTGCCAGCTCCTTTCATTCAGTCAGTAGCTTCAAACATTTCTGGTATATGAATAACATGTTTTTCAATGGCAAAAATCAATGAATATTGTAAATGCACAAACAGTAATTTCTCCGCATTGCAAGGTGCAATTCTGAAATTTTTTGATTTTTCCTGCTCCTCTTAGCATGATAAAGAAGATTCAAAGAGAGTGAGATGCCAGCTCCTTTCATTCAGTCAGTAGCTTCAATCATTTCTGGATGTTTTTCAATGGCAAAAATCAATGAATATTGTAAATGCACAAACAGTAATTTCTCCGCATTGCAAGGTGCAATTCTGAAATTTTTTGCTTTTTCCTGCTCCTCTTAGCATGATAAAGAAGATTCAAAGAGAGTGAGATGCCAGCTCCTTTCATTCAGTCAGTAGCTTCAAACATTTCTGGTATATGAATAACATGATGTTTTTCAATGGCAAAAATCAATGAATATTGTAAATGCACAAACAGTAATTTCTCCGCATTGCAAGGTGCAATTCTGAAATTTTTTGCTTTTTCCTGCTCCTCTTAGCATGATAAAGAAGATTCAAAGAGAGTGAGATGCCAGCTCCTTTCATTCAGTCAGTAGCTTCAAACATTTCTGGTATATGAATAACATGATGTTTTTCAATGGCAAAAATCAATGAATATTGTAAATGCACAAACAGTAATTTCTCCGCATTGCAAGGTGCAAGTCTGAAATTTTTTGCTTTTTCCTGCTCCTCTTAGCATGATAAAGAAGATTCAAAGAGAGTGAGATGCCAGCTACTTTCATTCAGTCAGTAGCTTCAATCATTTCTGGACGTTTTTCAATGGTAAAAATCAATGAATATTGTAAATGCACAAACAGTAATTTCTCCACATTGCAAGGTGCAATTCTGAAATTTTTTGCTTTTTCCTGCTCCTCTTAGCATGATAAAGAAGATTCAAAGAGAGTGAGATGCCAGCTCCTTTCATTCAGTCAGTAGCTTCAAACATTTCTGGTATATGAATAACATGATGTTTTTCAATGGCAAAAATCAATGAATATTGTAAATGCACAAACAGTAATTTCTCCGCATTGCAAGGTGCAATTCTGAAATTTTTTGCTTTTTCCTGCTCCTCTTAGCATGATAAAGAAGATTCAAAGAGAGTGAGATGCCAGCTCCTTTCATTCAGTCAGTAGCTTCAATCATTTCTGGATGTTTTTCAATGGCAAAAATCAATGAATATTGTAAATGCACAAACTGTAATTTCTCCGCATTGCAAGGTGCAATTCTGAAATTTTTTGCTTTTTCCTGCTCCTCTTAGCATGATAAAGAAGATTCAAAGAGAGTGAGATGCCAGCTCCTTTCATTCAGTCAGTAGCTTCAATCATTTCTGGACGTTTTTCAATGGCAAAAACCAATGAATATTGTAAATGCACAAACAGTAATTTCTCCGCATTGCAAGGTGCAATTCTGAAATTTTTTGCTTTTTCCTGCTCCTCTTAGCATGATAAAGAAGATTCAAAGAGAGTGAGATGCCAGCTCCTTTCATTCAGTCAGTACCTTCAATCATTTCTGGACGTTTTTCAAT
Source organism: Phyllobates terribilis (assembly GCF_046119375.1). Taxonomy (NCBI): domain Eukaryota; kingdom Metazoa; phylum Chordata; class Amphibia; order Anura; family Dendrobatidae; genus Phyllobates; species Phyllobates terribilis. The sequence goes on along the minus strand of NW_027363657.1, from coordinate 552,227 downwards.
GGCAAAAATCAATGAATATTGTAAATGCACAAACAGTAATTTCTCCGCATTGCAAGGTGCAATTCTGAAATTTTTTGCTTTTTCCCGCTCCTCTTAGCATGATAAAGAAGATTCAAAGAGAGTGAGGTGCCAGCTCCTTTCATTCAGTCAGTAGCTTCAAACATTTCTGGTATATGAATAACATGTTTTTCAATGGCAAAAATCAATGAATATTGTAAATGCACAAACAGTAATTTCTCCGCATTGCAAGGTGCAATTCTGAAATTTTTTGCTTTTTCCTGCTCCTCTTAGCATGATAAAGAAGATTCAAAGAGAGTGAGATGCCAGCTCCTTTCATTCAGTCAGTAGCTTCAATCATTTCTGGACGTTTTTCAATGGCAAAAATCAATGAATATTGTAAATGCACAAACAGTAATTTCTCCGCATTGCAAGGTGCAATTCTGAAATTTTTTGCTTTTTCCTGCTCCTCTTAGCATGATAAAGAAGATTCAAAGAGAGTGAGATGTCAGCTCCTTTCATTCAGTCAGTAGCTTCAAACATTTCTGGTATATGAATAACATGATGTTTTTCAATGGCAAAAATCAATGAATATTGTAAATGCACAAACAGTAATTTCTCCGCATTGCAAGGTGCAATTCTGAAATTTTTTGCTTTTTCCTGCTCCTCTTAGCATGATAAAGAAGATTCAAAGAGAGTGAGATGCCAGCTCCTTTCGTTCAGTCAGTAGCTTCAATCATTTCTGGACGTTTTTCAATGGCAAAAACCAATGAATATTGTAAATGCACAAACAGTAATTTCTCCGCATTGCAAGGTGCAATTCTGAAATTTTTTGCTTTTTCCTGCTCCTCTTAGCATGATAAAGAAGATTCAAAGAGAGTGAGATGCCAGCTCCTTTCATTCAGTCAGTACCTTCAATCATTTCTGGACGTTTTTCAATGGCAAAAATCAATGAATATTGTAAATGCACAAACTAATTTCTCCGCATTGCAAGGTGCAATTCTGAAATTTTTTGCTTTTTCCCGCTCCTCTTAGCATGATAAAGAAGATTCAAAGAGAGTGAGGTGCCAGCTCCTTTCATTCAGTCAGTAGCTTCAAACATTTCTGGTATATGAATAACATGTTTTTCAATGGCAAAAATCAATGAATATTGTAAATGCACAAACAGTAATTTCTCCGCATTGCAAGGTGCAATTCTGAAATTTTTTGCTTTTTCCTGCTCCTCTTAGCATGATAAAGAAGATTCAAAGAGAGTGAGATGCCAGCTCCTTTCATTCAGTCAGTAGCTTCAATCATTTCTGGACGTTTTTCAATGGCAAAAATCAATGAATATTGTAAATGCACAAACAGTAATTTCTCCGCATTGCAAGGTGCAATTCTGAAATTTTTTGCTTTTTCCTGCTCCTCTTAGCATGATAAAGAAGATTCAAAGAGAGTGAGATGTCAGCTCCTTTCATTCAGTCAGTAGCTTCAAACATTTCTGGTATATGAATAACATGATGTTTTTCAATGGCAAAAATCAATGAATATTGTAAATGCACAAACAGTAATTTCTCCGCATTGCAAGGTGCAATTCTGAAATTTTTTGCTTTTTCCTGCTCCTCTTAGCATGATAAAGAAGATTCAAAGAGAGTGAGATGCCAGCTCCTTTCATTCAGTCAGTAGCTTCAATCATTTCTGGATGTTTTTCAATGGCAAAAATCAATGAATATTGTAAATGCACAAACAGTAATTTCTCCGCATTGCAAGGTGCAATTCTGAAATTTTTTGCTTTTTCCTGCTCCTCTTAGCATGATAAAGAAGATTCAAAGAGAGTGAGATGCCAGCTCCTTTCATTCAGTCAGTAGCTTCAATCATTTCTGGACGTTTTTCAATGGCAAAAATCAATGAATATTGTAAATGCACAAACAGTAATTTCTCCGCATTGCAAGGTGCAATTCTGAAATTTTTTGCTTTTTCCTGCTCCTCTTAGCATGATAAAGAAGATTCAAAGAGAGTGAGATGTCAGCTCCTTTCATTCAGTCAGTAGCTTCAAACATTTCTGGTATATGAATAACATGATGTTTTTCAATGGCAAAAATCAATGAATATTGTAAATGCACAAACAGTAATTTCTCCGCATTGCAAGGTGCAATTCTGAAATTTTTTGCTTTTTCCTGCTCCTCTTAGCATGATAAAGAAGATTCAAAGAGAGTGAGATGCCAGCTCCTTTCATTCAGTCAGTAGCTTCAATCATTTCTGGATGTTTTTCAATGGCAAAAATCAATGAATATTGTAAATGCACAAACAGTAATTTCTCCGCATTGCAAGGTGCAATTCTGAAATTTTTTGCTTTTTCCTGCTCCTCTTAGCATGATAAAGAAGATTCAAAGAGAGTGAGATGCCAGCTCCTTTCGTTCAGTCAGTAGCTTCAATCATTTCTGGACGTTTTTCAATGGCAAAAATCATTGAATATTATAAATGCACAAACAGTAATTTCTCCGCATTGCAAGGTGCAATTCTGAAATTTTTTACTTTTTCCTGCTCCTCTTAGCATGATAAAGAAGATTCAAAGAGAGTGAGATGCCAGCTCCTTTCATTCAGTCAGTAGCTTCAATCATTTCTGGTATATGAATAACATGATGTTTTTCAATGGCAAAAATCAATGAATATTGTAAATGCACAAACAGTAATTTCTCCGCATTGCAAGGTGCAATTCTGAAATTTTTTGCTTTTTCCTGCTCCTCTTAGCATGATAAAGAAGATTCAAAGAGAGTGAGATGCCAGCTCCTTTCATTCAGTCAGTAGCTTCAAACATTTCTGGTATATGAATAACATGATGTTTTTCAATGGCAAAAATCAATGAATATTGTAAATGCACAAACAGTAATTTCTCCGCATTGCAAGGTGCAAGTCTGAAATTTTTTGCTTTTTCCTGCTCCTCTTAGCATGATAAAGAAGATTCAAAGAGAGTGAGATGCCAGCTACTTTCATTCAGTCAGTAGCTTCAATCATTTCTGGACGTTTTTCAATGGTAAAAATCAATGAATATTGTAAATGCACAAACAGTAATTTCTCCACATTGCAAGGTGCAATTCTGAAATTTTTTGCTTTTTCCTGCTCCTCTTAGCATGATAAAGAAGATTCAAAGAGAGTGAGATGCCAGCTCCTTTCATTCAGTCAGTAGCTTCAAACATTTCTGGTATATGAATAACATGATGTTTTTCAATGGCAAAAATCAATGAATATTGTAAATGCACAAACAGTAATTTCTCCACATTGCAAGGTGCAATTCTGAAATTTTTTGCTTTTTCCTGCTCCTCTTAGCATGATAAAGAAGATTCAAAGAGAGTGAGATGCCAGCTCCTTTCATTCAGTCAGTAGCTTCAAACATTTCTGGTATATGAATAACATGATGTTTTTCAATGGCAAAAATCAATGAATATTGTAAATGCACAAACAGTAATTTCTCCGCATTGCAAGGTGCAATTCTGAAATTTTTTGCTTTTTCCTGCTCCTCTTAGCATGATAAAGAAGATTCAAAGAGAGTGAGATGCCAGCTCCTTTCATTCAGTCAGTAGCTTCAATCATTTCTGGACGTTTTTCAATGGCAAAAATCAATGAATATTGTAAATGCACAAACAGTAATTTCTCCGCATTGCAAGGTGCAATTCTGAAATTTTTTGCTTTTTCCTGCTCCTCTTAGCATGATAAAGAAGATTCAAAGAGAGTGAGATGTCAGCTCCTTTCATTCAGTCAGTAGCTTCAAACATTTCTGGTATATGAATAACATGATGTTTTTCAATGGCAAAAATCAATGAATATTGTAAATGCACAAACAGTAATTTCTCCGCATTGCAAGGTGCAATTCTGAAATTTTTTGCTTTTTCCTGCTCCTCTTAGCATGATAAAGAAGATTCAAAGAGAGTGAGATGCCAGCTCCTTTCATTAAGTCAGTAGCTTCAATCATTTCTGGACGTTTTTCAATGGCAAAAATCAATGAATATTGTAAATGCACAAACAGTAATTTCTCCGCATTGCAAGGTGCAATTCTGAAATTTTTTGCTTTTTCCTGCTCCTCTTAGCATGATAAAGAAGATTCAAAGAGAGTGAGATGCCAGCTCCTTTCGTTCAGTCAGTAGCTTCAATCATTTCTGGACGTTTTTCAATGGCAAAAATCATTGAATATTATAAATGCACAAACAGTAATTTCTCCGCATTGCAAGGTGCAATTCTGAAATTTTTTACTTTTTCCTGCTCCTCTTAGCATGATAAAGAAGATTCAAAGAGAGTGAGATGCCAGCTCCTTTCATTCAGTCAGTAGCTTCAATCATTTCTGGTATATGAATAACATGATGTTTTTCAATGGCAAAAATCAATGAATATTGTAAATGCACAAACAGTAATTTCTCCGCATTGCAAGGTGCAATTCTGAAATTTTTTGCTTTTTCCTGCTCCTCTTAGCATGATAAAGAAGATTCAAAGAGAGTGAGATGCCAGCTCCTTTCATTCAGTCAGTAGCTTCAATCATTTCTGGACGTTTTTCAATGGCAAAAATCAATGAATATTGTAAATGCACAAACAGTAATTTCTCCGCATTGCAAGGTGCAATTCTGAAATTTTTTGCTTTTTCCTGCTCCTCTTAGCATGATAAACAAGATTCAAAGAGAGTGAGATGCCAGCTCCTTTCATTCAGTCAGTAGCTTCAATCATTTCTGGACGTTTTTCAATGGCAAAAATCAATGAATATTGTAAATGCACAAACAGTAATTTCTCCGCATTGCAAGGTGCAATTCTGAAATTTTTTGCTTTTTCCTGCTCCTCTTAGCATGATAAAGAAGATTCAAAGAGAGTGAGATGCCAGCTCCTTTCATTCAGTCAGTAGCTTCACACATTTCTGGTATATGAATAACATGATGTTTTTCAATGGCAAAAATCAATGAATATTGTAAATGCACAAACAGTAATTTCTCCGCATTGCAAGGTGCAAGTCTGAAATTTTTTGCTTTTTCCTGCTCCTCTTAGTATGATAAAGAAGATTCAAAGAGAGTGAGATGCCAGCTCCTTTCATTCAGTCAGTAGCTTCAATCATTTCTGGATGTTTTTCAATGGCAAAAATCAATGAATATTGTAAATGCACAAACTGTAATTTCTCCGTATTGCAAAGTGCAATTCTGAAATTTTTTGCTTTTTCCTGCTCCTCTTAGCATGATAAAGAAGATTCAAAGAGAGTGAGATGCCAGCTCCTTTCATTCAGTCAGTAGCTTCAATCATTTCTGGACGTTTTTCAATGGCAAAAATCAATGAATATTGTAAATGCACAAACAGTAATTTCTCCGCATTGCAAGGTGCAATTCTGAAATTTTTTGCTTTTTCCTGCTCCTCTTAGCATGATAAAGAAGATTCAAAGAGAGTGAGATGCCAGCTCCTTTCATTTAGTCAGTACCTTCAATCATTTCTGGACGTTTTTCAATGGCAAAAATCAATGAATATTGTAAATGCACAAACAGTAATTTCTCCGCATTGCAAGGTGCAATTCTGAAATTTTTTGCTTTTTCCCGCTCCTCTTAGCATGATAAAGAAGATTCAAAGAGAGTGAGGTGCCAGCTCCTTTCATTCAGTCAGTAGCTTCAAACATTTCTGGTATATGAATAACATGTTTTTCAATGGCAAAAATCAATGAATATTGTAAATGCACAAACAGTAATTTCTCCGCATTGCAAGGTGCAATTCTGAAATTTTTTGATTTTTCCTGCTCCTCTTAGCATGATAAAGAAGATTCAAAGAGAGTGAGATGCCAGCTCCTTTCATTCAGTCAGTAGCTTCAATCATTTCTGGATGTTTTTCAATGGCAAAAATCAATGAATATTGTAAATGCACAAACAGTAATTTCTCCGCATTGCAAGGTGCAATTCTGAAATTTTTTGCTTTTTCCTGCTCCTGTTAGCATGATAAAGAAGATTCAAAGAGAGTGAGATGCCAGCTCCTTTCATTCAGTCAGTAGCTTCAAACATTTCTGGTATATGAATAACATGATGTTTTTCAATGGCAAAAATCAATGAATATTGTAAATGCACAAACAGTAATTTCTCCGCATTGCAAGGTGCAATTCTGAAATTTTTTGCTTTTTCCTGCTCCTCTTAGCATGATAAAGAAGATTCAAAGAGAGTGAGATGCCAGCTCCTTTCATTCAGTCAGTAGCTTCAAACATTTCTGGTATATGAATAACATGATGTTTTTCAATGGCAAAAATCAATGAATATTGTAAATGCACAAACAGTAATTTCTCCGCATTGCAAGGTGCAAGTCTGAGATTTTTTGCTTTTTCCTGCTCCTCTTAGCATGATAAAGAAGATTCAAAGAGAGTGAGATGCCAGCTACTTTCATTCAGTCAGTAGCTTCAATCATTTCTGGACGTTTTTCAATGGTAAAAATCAATGAATATTGTAAATGCACAAACAGTAATTTCTCCACATTGCAAGGTGCAATTCTGAAATTTTTTGCTTTTTCCTGCTCCTCTTAGCATGATAAAGAAGATTCAAAGAGAGTGAGATGCCAGCTCCTTTCATTCAGTCAGTAGCTTCAAACATTTCTGGTATATGAATAACATGATGTTTTTCAATGGCAAAAATCAATGAATATTGTAAATGCACAAACAGTAATTTCTCCGCATTGCAAGGTGCAATTCTGAAATTTTTTGCTTTTTCCTGCTCCTCTTAGCATGATAAAGAAGATTCAAAGAGAGTGAGATGCCAGCTCCTTTCATTCAGTCAGTAGCTTCAATCATTTCTGGATGTTTTTCAATGGCAAAAATCAATAAATATTGTAAATGCACAAACTGTAATTTCTCCGCATTGCAAGGTGCAATTCTGAAATTTTTTGCTTTTTCCTGCTCCTCTTAGCATGATAAAGAAGATTCAAAGAGAGTGAGATGCCAGCTCCTTTCATTCAGTCAGTAGCTTCAATCATTTCTGGACGTTTTTCAGTGGCAAAAATCAATGAATATTGTAAATGCACAAACAGTAATTTCTCCGCATTGCAAGGTGCAATTCTGAAATTTTTTGCTTTTTCCTGCTCCTCTTAGCATGATAAAGAAGATTCAAAGAGAGTGAGATGCCAGCTCCTTTCATTCAGTCAGTACCTTCAATCATTTCTGGACGTTTTTCAATGGCAAAAATCAATGAATATTGTAAATGCACAAACAGTAATTTCTCCGCATTGCAAGGTGCAAGTCTGAAATTTTTTGCTTTTTCCTGCTCCTCTTAGCATGATAAAGAAGATTCGAAGAGAGTGAGATGCCAGCTACTTTCATTCAGTCAGTAGCTTCAATCATTTCTGGACGTTTTTCAATGGTAAAAATCAATGAATATTGTAAATGCACAAACAGTAATTTCTCCACATTGCAAGGTGCAATTCTGAAATTTTTTGCTTTTTCCTGCTCCTCTTAGCATGATAAAGAAGATTCAAAGAGAGTGAGATGCCAGCTCCTTTCATTGAGTCAGTAGCTTCAAACATTTCTGGTATATGAATAACATGATGTTTTTCAATGGCAAAAATCAATGAATATTGTAAATGCACAAACAGTAATTTCTCCGCATTGCAAGGTGCAATTCTGAAATTTTTTGCTTTTTCCTGCTCCTCTTAGCATGATAAAGAAGATTCAAAGAGAGTGAGATGCCAGCTCCTTTCATTCAGTCAGTAGCTTCAATCATTTCTGGATGTTTTTCAATGGCAAAAATCAATGAATATTGTAAATGCACAAACTGTAATTTCTCCGCATTGCAAGGTGCAATTCTGAAATTTTTTGCTTTTTCCTGCTCCTCTTAGCATGATAAAGAAGATTCAAAGAGAGTGAGATGCCAGCTCCTTTCATTCAGTCAGTAGCTTCAATCATTTCTGGACGTTTTTCAATGGCAAAAATCAATGAATATTGTAAATGCACAAACAGTAATTTCTCCGCATTGCAAGGTGCAATTCTGAAATTTTTTGCTTTTTCCTGCTCCTCTTAGCATGATAAAGAAGATTCAAAGAGAGTGAGATGCCAGCTCCTTTCATTCAGTCAGTAGCTTCAATCATTTCTGGACGTTTTTCAATGGCAAAAATCAATGAATATTGTAAATGCACAAACAGTAATTTCTCCGCATTGCAAGGTGCAATTCTGAAATTTTTTGCTTTTTCCCGCTCCTCTTAGCATGATAAAGAAGATTCAAAGAGAGTGAGGTGCCAGCTCCTTTCATTCAGTCAGTAGCTTCAAACATTTCTGGTATATGAATAACATGTTTTTCAATGGCAAAAATCAATGAATATTGTAAATGCACAAACAGTAATTTCTCCGCATTGCAAGGTGCAAGTCTGAAATTTTTTGCTTTTTCCTGCTCCTCTTAGTATGATAAAGAAGATTCAAAGAGAGTGAGATGCCAGCTCCTTTCATTCAGTCAGTAGCTTCAATCATTTCTGGATGTTTTTCAATGGCAAAAATCAATGAATATTGTAAATGCACAAACTGTAATTTCTCCGTATTGCAAAGTGCAATTCTGAAATTTTTTGCTTTTTCCTGCTCCTCTTAGCATGATAAAGAAGATTCAAAGAGAGTGAGATGCCAGCTCCTTTCATTCAGTCAGTAGCTTCAATCATTTCTGGACGTTTTTCAATGGCAAAAATCAATGAATATTGTAAATGCACAAACAGTAATTTCTCCGCATTGCAAGGTGCAATTCTGAAATTTTTTGCTTTTTCCTGCTCCTCTTAGCATGATAAAGAAGATTCAAAGAGAGTGAGATGCCAGTTCCTTTCATTTAGTCAGTACCTTCAATCATTTCTGGACGTTTTTCAATGGCAAAAATCAATGAATATTGTAAATGCACAAACAGTAATTTCTCCGCATTGCAAGGTGCAATTCTGAAATTTTTTGCTTTTTCCCGCTCCTCTTAGCATGATAAAGAAGATTCAAAGAGAGTGAGGTGCCAGCTCCTTTCATTCAGTCAGTAGCTTCAAACATTTCTGGTATATGAATAACATGTTTTTCAATGGCAAAAATCAATGAATATTGTAAATGCACAAACAGTAATTTCTCCGCATTGCAAGGTGCAATTCTGAAATTTTTTGATTTTTCCTGCTCCTCTTAGCATGATAAAGAAGATTCAAAGAGAGTGAGATGCCAGCTCCTTTCATTCAGTCAGTAGCTTCAATCATTTCTGGATGTTTTTCAATGGCAAAAATCAATGAATATTGTAAATGCACAAACAGTAATTTCTCCGCATTGCAAGGTGCAATTCTGAAATTTTTTGCTTTTTCCTGCTCCTCTTAGCATGATAAAGAAGATTCAAAGAGAGTGAGATGCCAGCTCCTTTCATTCAGTCAGTAGCTTCAAACATTTCTGGTATATGAATAACATGATGTTTTTCAATGGCAAAAATCAATGAATATTGTAAATGCACAAACAGTAATTTCTCCGCATTGCAAGGTGCAATTCTGAAATTTTTTGCTTTTTCCTGCTCCTCTTAGCATGATAAAGAAGATTCAAAGAGAGTGAGATGCCAGCTCCTTTCATTCAGTCAGTAGCTTCAAACATTTCTGGTATATGAATAACATGATATTTTTCAATGGCAAAAATCAATGAATATTGTAAATGCACAAACAGTAGTTTCTCCGCATTGCAAGGTGCAAGTCTGAGATTTTTTGCTTTTTCCTGCTCCTCTTAGCATGATAAAGAAGATTCAAAGAGAGTGAGATGCCAGCTACTTTCATTCAGTCAGTAGCTTCAATCATTTCTGGACGTTTTTCAATGGTAAAAATCAATGAATATTGTAAATGCACAAACAGTAATTTCTCCACATTGCAAGGTGCAATTCTGAAATTTTTTGCTTTTTCCTGCTCCTCTTAGCATGATAAAGAAGATTCAAAGAGAGTGAGATGCCAGCTCCTTTCATTCAGTCAGTAGCTTCAAACATTTCTGGTATATGAATAACATGATGTTTTTCAATGGCAAAAATCAATGAATATTGTAAATGCACAAACAGTAATTTCTCCGCATTGCAAGGTGCAATTCTGAAATTTTTTGCTTTTTCCTGCTCCTCTTAGCATGATAAAGAAGATTCAAAGAGAGTGAGATGCCAGCTCCTTTCATTCAGTCAGTAGCTTCAATCATTTCTGGATGTTTTTCAATGGCAAAAATCAATAAATATTGTAAATGCACAAACTGTAATTTCTCCGCATTGCAAGGTGCAATTCTGAAATTTTTTGCTTTTTCCTGCTCCTCTTAGCATGATAAAGAAGATTCAAAGAGAGTGAGATGCCAGCTCCTTTCATTCAGTCAGTAGCTTCAATCATTTCTGGACGTTTTTCAGTGGCAAAAATCAATGAATATTGTAAATGCACAAACAGTAATTTCTCCGCATTGCAAGGTGCAATTCTGAAATTTTTTGCTTTTTCCTGCTCCTCTTAGCATGATAAAGAAGATTCAAAGAGAGTGAGATGCCAGCTCCTTTCATTCAGTCAGTACCTTCAATCATTTCTGGACGTTTTTCAATGGCAAAAATCAATGAATATTGTAAATGCACAAACAGTAATTTCTCCGCATTGCAAGGTGCAAGTCTGAAATTTTTTGCTTTTTCCTGCTCCTCTTAGCATGATAAAGAAGATTCGAAGAGAGTGAGATGCCAGCTACTTTCATTCAGTCAGTAGCTTCAATCATTTCTGGACGTCTTTCAATGGTAAAAATCAATGAATATTGTAAATGCACAAACAGTAATTTCTCCACATTGCAAGGTGCAATTCTGAATTTTTTTGCTTTTTCCTGCTCCTCTTAGCATGATAAAGAAGATTCAAAGAGAGTGAGATGCCAGCTCCTTTCATTCAGTCAGTAGCTTCAAACATTTCTGGTATATGAATAACATGATGTTTTTCAATGGCAAAAATCAATGAATATTGTAAATGCACAAACAGTAATTTCTCCGCATTGCAAGGTGCAATTCTGAAATTTTTTGCTTTTTCCTGCTCCTCTTAGCATGATAAAGAAGATTCAAAGAGAGTGAGATGCCAGCTCCTTTCATTCAGTCAGTAGCTTCAATCATTTCTGGATGTTTTTCAATGGCAAAAATCAATGAATATTGTAAATGCACAAACTGTAATTTCTCCGCATTGCAAGGTGCAATTCTGAAATTTTTTGCTTTTTCCTGCTCCTCTTAGCATGATAAAGAAGATTCAAAGAGAGTGAGATGCCAGCTCCTTTCATTCAGTCAGTAGCTTCAATCATTTCTGGACGTTTTTCAATGGCAAAAATCAATGAATATTGTAAATGCACAAACAGTAATTTCTCCGCATTGCAAGGTGCAATTCTGAAATTTTTTGCTTTTTCCTGCTCCTCTTAGCATGATAAAGAAGATTCAAAGAGAGTGAGATGCCAGCTCCTTTTATTCAGTCAGTAGCTTCAATCATTTCTGGACGTTTTTCAATGGCAAAAATCAATGAATATTGTAAATGCACAAACAGTAATTTCTCCGCATTGCAAGGTGCAATTCTGAAATTTTTTGCTTTTTCCCGCTCCTCTTAGCATGATAAAGAAGATTCAAAGAGAGTGAGGTGCCAGCTCCTTTCATTCAGTCAGTAGCTTCAAACATTTCTGGTATATGAATAACATGTTTTTCAATGGCAAAAATCAATGAATATTGTAAATGCACAAACAGTAATTTCTCCGCATTGCAAGGTGCAATTCTGAAATTTTTTGATTTTTCCTGCTCCTCTTAGCATGATAAAGAAGATTCAAAGAGAGTGAGATGCCAGCTCCTTTCATTCAGTCAGTAGCTTCAATCATTTCTGGACGTTTTTCAATGGCAAAAATCAATGAATATTGTAAAAGCACAAAGAGTAATTTCTCCGCATTGCAAGGTGCAATTCTGAAATTTTTTGCTTTTTCCTGCTCCTCTTAGCATGATAAAGAAGATTCAAAGAGAGTGAGATGCCAGCTCCTTTCATTCAGTCAGTAGCTTCAAACATTTCTGGTATATGAATAACATGATGTTTTTCAATGGCAAAAATCAATGAATATTGTAAATGCACAAACAGTAATTTCTCCGCATTGCAAGGTGCAATTCTGAAATTTTTTGCTTTTTCCTGCTCCTCTTAGCATGATAAAGAAGATTCAAAGAGAGTGAGATGCCAGCTCCTTTCATTCAGTCAGTAGCTTCAAACATTTCTGGTATATGAATAACATGATGTTTTTCAATGGCAAAAATCAATGAATATTGTAAATGCACAAACAGTAATTTCTCCGCATTGCAAGGTGCAATTCTGAAATTTTTTGCTTTTTCCTGCTCCTCTTAGCATGATAAAGAAGATTCAAAGAGAGTGAGATGCCAGCTCCTTTCATTCAGTCAGTAGCTTCAATCATTTCTGGATGTTTTTCAATGGCAAAAATCAATAAATATTGTAAATGCACAAACTGTAATTTCTCCGCATTGCAAGGTGCAATTCTGAAATTTTTTGCTTTTTCCTGCTCCTCTTAGCATGATAAAGAAGATTCAAAGAGAGTGAGATGCCAGCTCCTTTCATTCAGTCAGTAGCTTCAAACATTTCTGGTATATGAATAACATGATGTTTTTCAATGGCAAAAATCAATGAATATTGTAAATGCACAAACAGTAATTTCTCCGCATTGCAAGGTGCAATTCTGAAATTTTTTGCTTTTTCCTGCTCCTCTTAGCATGATAAAGAAGATTCAAAGAGAGTGAGATGCCAGCTCCTTTCATTCAGTCAGTAGCTTCAATCATTTCTGGATGTTTTTCAATGGCAAAAATCAATAAATATTGTAAATGCACAAACTGTAATTTCTCCGCATTGCAAGGTGCAATTCTGAAATTTTTTGCTTTTTCCTGCTCCTCTTAGCATGATAAAGAAGATTCAAAGAGAGTGAGATGCCAGCTCCTTTCATTCAGTCAGTAGCTTCAATCATTTCTGGACGTTTTTCAGTGGCAAAAATCAATGAATATTGTAAATGCACAAACAGTAATTTCTCCGCATTGCAAGGTGCAATTCTGAAATTTTTTGCTTTTTCCTGCTCCTCTTAGCATGATAAAGAAGATTCGAAGAGAGTGAGATGCCAGCTACTTTCATTCAGTCAGTAGCTTCAATCATTTCTGGACGTCTTTCAATGGTAAAAATCAATGAATATTGTAAATGCACAAACCGTAATTTCTCCACATTGCAAGGTGCAATTCTGAAATTTTTTGCTTTTTCCTGCTCCTCTTAGCATGATAAAGAAGATTCAAAGAGAGTGAGATGCCAGCTCCTTTCATTCAGTCAGTAGCTTCAAACATTTCTGGTATATGAATAACATGATGTTTTTCAATGGCAAAAATCAATGAATATTGTAAATGCACAAACAGTAATTTCTCCGCATTGCAAGGTGCAATTCTGAAATTTTTTGCTTTTTCCTGCTCCTCTTAGCATGATAAAGAAGATTCAAAGAGAGTGAGATGCCAGCTCCTTTCATTCAGTCAGTAGCTTCAATCATTTCTGGATGTTTTTCAATGGCAAAAATCAATGAATATTGTAAATGCACAAACTGTAATTTCTCCGCATTGCAAGGTGCAATTCTGAAATTTTTTGCTTTTTCCTGCTCCTCTTAGCATGATAAAGAAGATTCAAAGAGAGTGAGATGCCAGCTCCTTTCATTCAGTCAGTAGCTTCAATCATTTCTGGACGTTTTTCAATGGCAAAAATCAATGAATATTGTAAATGCACAAACAGTAATTTCTCCGCATTGCAAGGTGCAATTCTGAAATTTTTTGCTTTTTCCTGCTCCTCTTAGCATGATAAAGAAGATTCAAAGAGAGTGAGATGCCAGCTCCTTTCATTCAGTCAGTAGCTTCAATCATTTCTGGACGTTTTTCAGTGGCAAAAATCAATGAATATTGTAAATGCACAAACAGTAATTTCTCCGCATTGCAAGGTGCAATTCTGAAATTTTTTGCTTTTTCCTGCTCCTCTTAGCATGATAAAGAAGATTCGAAGAGAGTGAGATGCCAGCTACTTTCATTCAGTCAGTAGCTTCAATCATTTCTGGACGTCTTTCAATGGTAAAAATCAATGAATATTGTAAATGCACAAACCGTAATTTCTCCACATTGCAAGGTGCAATTCTGAAATTTTTTGCTTTTTCCTGCTCCTCTTAGCATGATAAAGAAGATTCAAAGAGAGTGAGATGCCAGCTCCTTTCATTCAGTCAGTAGCTTCAAACATTTCTGGTATATGAATAACATGATGTTTTTCAATGGCAAAAATCAATGAATATTGTAAATGCACAAACAGTAATTTCTCCGCATTGCAAGGTGCAATTCTGAAATTTTTTGCTTTTTCCTGCTCCTCTTAGCATGATAAAGAAGATTCAAAGAGAGTGAGATGCCAGCTCCTTTCATTCAGTCAGTAGCTTCAATCATTTCTGGATGTTTTTCAATGGCAAAAATCAATGAATATTGTAAATGCACAAACTGTAATTTCTCCGCATTGCAAGGTGCAATTCTGAAATTTTTTGCTTTTTCCTGCTCCTCTTAGCATGATAAAGAAGATTCAAAGAGAGTGAGATGCCAGCTCCTTTCATTCAGTCAGTAGCTTCAATCATTTCTGGACGTTTTTCAATGGCAAAAATCAATGAATATTGTAAATGCACAAACAGTAATTTCTCCGCATTGCAAGGTGCAATTCTGAAATTTTTTGCTTTTTCCCGCTCCTCTTAGCATGATAAAGAAGATTCAAAGAGAGTGAGGTGCCAGCTCCTTTCATTCAGTCAGTAGCTTCAAACATTTCTGGTATATGAATAACATGTTTTTCAATGGCAAAAATCAATGAATATTGTAAATGCACAAACAGTAATTTCTCCGCATTGCAAGGTGCAATTCTGAAATTTTTTGATTTTTCCTGCTCCTCTTAGCATGATAAAGAAGATTCAAAGAGAGTGAGATGCCAGCTCCTTTCATTCAGTCAGTAGCTTCAATCATTTCTGGACGTTTTTCAATGGCAAAAATCAATGAATATTGTAAAAGCACAAAGAGTAATTTCTCCGCATTGCAAGGTGCAATTCTGAAATTTTTTGCTTTTTCCTGCTCCTCTTAGCATGATAAAGAAGTTTCAAAGAGAGTGAGATGCCAGCTCCTTTCATTCAGTCAGTAGCTTCAAACATTTCTGGTATATGAATAACATGATGTTTTTCAATGGCAAAAATCAATGAATATTGTAAATGCACAAACAGTAATTTCTCCGCATTGCAAGGTGCAATTCTGAAATTTTTTGCTTTTTCCTGCTCCTCTTAGCATGATAAAGAAGATTCAAAGAGAGTGAGATGCCAGCTCCTTTCATTCAGTCAGTAGCTTCAAACATTTCTGGTATATGAATAACGATGTTTTTCAATGGCAAAAATCAATGAATATTGTAAATGCACAAACAGTAATTTCTCCGCATTGCAAGGTGCAAGTCTGAAATTTTTTGCTTTTTCCTGCTCCTCTTAGCATGATAAAGAAGATTCAAAGAGAGTGAGATGCCAGCTACTTTCATTCAGTCAGTAGCTTCAATCATTTCTGGACGTTTTTCAATGGTAAAAATCAATGAATATTGTAAATGCACAAACAGTAATTTCTCCACATTGCAAGGTGCAATTCTGAAATTTTTTGCTTTTTCCTGCTCCTATTAGCATGATAAAGAAGATTCAAAGAGAGTGAGATGCCAGCTCCTTTCATTCAGTCAGTAGCTTCAATCATTTCTGGACGTTTTTCAGTGGCAAAAATCAATGAATATTGTAAATGCACAAACAGTAATTTCTCCGCATTGCAAGGTGCAATTCTGAAATTTTTTGCTTTTTCCTGCTCCTCTTAGCATGATAAAGAAGATTCAAAGAGAGTGAGATGCCAGCTCCTTTCATTCAGTCAGTACCTTCAATCATTTCTGGACGTTTTTCAATGGCAAAAATCAATGAATATTGTAAATGCACAAACAGTAATTTCTCCGCATTGCAAGGTGCAATTCTGAAATTTTTTGCTTTTTCCCGCTCCTCTTAGCATGATAAAGAAGATTCAAAGAGAGTGAGGTGCCAGCTCCTTTCATTCAGTCAGTAGCTTCAAACATTTCTGGTATATGAATAACATGTTTTTCAATGGCAAAAATCAATGAATATTGTAAATGCACAAACAGTAATTTCTCCGCATTGCAAGGTGCAATTCTGAAATTTTTTGATTTTTCCTGCTCCTCTTAGCATGATAAAGAAGATTCAAAGAGAGTGAGATGCCAGCTCCTTTCATTCAGTCAGTAGCTTCAATCATTTCTGGATGTTTTTCAATGGCAAAAATCAATGAATATTGTAAATGCACAAACAGTAATTTCTCCGCATTGCAAGGTGCAATTCTGAAATTTTTTGCTTTTTCCTGCTCCTCTTAGCATGATAAAGAAGATTCCAAGAGAGTGAGATGCCAGCTCCTTTCATTCAGTCAGTAGCTTCAATCATTTCTGGACGTTTTTCAATGGCAAAAATCAATGAATATTGTAAATGCACAAACAGTAATTTCTCCGCATTGCAAGGTGCAATTCTGAAATTTTTTGCTTTTTCCTGCTCCTCTTAGCATGATAAAGAAGATTCAAAGAGAGTGAGATGCCAGCTCCTTTCATTCAGTCAGTAGCTTCAAACATTTCTGGTATATGAATAACATGATGTTTTTCAATGGCAAAAATCAATGAATATTGTAAATGCACAAACAGTAATTTCTCCGCATTGCAAGGTGCAATTCTGAAATTTTTTGCTTTTTCCTGCTCCTCTTAGCATGATAAAGAAGATTCAAAGAGAGTGAGATGCCAGCTCCTTTCATTCAGTCAGTAGCTTCAAACATTTCTGGTATATGAATAACATGATGTTTTTCAATGGCAAAAATCAATGAATATTGTAAATGCACAAACAGTAATTTCTCCGCATTGCAAGGTGCAAGTCTGAGATTTTTTGCTTTTTCCTGCTCCTCTTAGCATGATAAAGAAGATTCAAAGAGAGTGAGATGCCAGCTACTTTCATTCAGTCAGTAGCTTCAATCATTTCTGGACGTTTTTCAATGGTAAAAATCAATGAATATTGTAAATGCACAAACAGTAATTTCTCCACATTGCAAGGTGCAATTCTGAAATTTTTTGCTTTTTCCTGCTCCTCTTAGCATGATAAAGAAGATTCAAAGAGAGTGAGATGCCAGCTCCTTTCATTCAGTCAGTAGCTTCAAACATTTCTGGTATATGAATAACATGATGTTTTTCAATGGCAAAAATCAATGAATATTGTAAATGCACAAACAGTAATTTCTCCGCATTGCAAGGTGCAATTCTGAAATTTTTTGCTTTTTCCTGCTCCTCTTAGCATGATAAAGAAGATTCAAAGAGAGTGAGATGCCAGCTCCTTTCATTCAGTCAGTAGCTTCAATCATTTCTGGATGTTTTTCAATGGCAAAAATCAATAAATATTGTAAATGCACAAACTGTAATTTCTCCGCATTGCAAGGTGCAATTCTGAAATTTTTTGCTTTTTCCTGCTCCTCTTAGCATGATAAAGAAGATTCAAAGAGAGTGAGATGCCAGCTCCTTTCATTCAGTCAGTAGCTTCAATCATTTCTGGACGTTTTTCAGTGGCAAAAATCAATG
Source organism: Phyllobates terribilis (assembly GCF_046119375.1). NCBI lineage: Eukaryota > Metazoa > Chordata > Amphibia > Anura > Dendrobatidae > Phyllobates > Phyllobates terribilis. The sequence goes on along the minus strand of NW_027363657.1, from coordinate 534,593 downwards.
AATATTGTAAATGCACAAACAGTAATTTCTCCGCATTGCAAGGTGCAATTCTGAAATTTTTGCTTTTTCCTGCTCCTCTTAGCATGATAAAGAAGATTCAAAGAGAGTGAGATGCCAGCTCCTTTCATTCAGTCAGTACCTTCAATCATTTCTGGACGTTTTTCAATGGCAAAAATCAATGAATATTGTAAATGCACAAACAGTAATTTCTCCGCATTGCAAGGTGCAAGTCTGAAATTTTTTGCTTTTTCCTGCTCCTCTTAGCATGATAAAGAAGATTCGAAGAGAGTGAGATGCCAGCTACTTTCATTCAGTCAGTAGCTTCAATCATTTCTGGACGTCTTTCAATGGTAAAAATCAATGAATATTGTAAATGCACAAACAGTAATTTCTCCACATTGCAAGGTGCAATTCTGAAATTTTTTGCTTTTTCCTGCTCCTCTTAGCATGATAAAGAAGATTCAAAGAGAGTGAGATGCCAGCTCCTTTCATTCAGTCAGTAGCTTCAAACATTTCTGGTATATGAATAACATGATGTTTTTCAATGGCAAAAATCAATGAATATTGTAAATGCACAAACAGTAATTTCTCCGCATTGCAAGGTGCAATTCTGAAATTTTTTGCTTTTTCCTGCTCCTCTTAGCATGATAAAGAAGATTCAAAGAGAGTGAGATGCCAGCTCCTTTCATTCAGTCAGTAGCTTCAATCATTTCTGGATGTTTTTCAATGGCAAAAATCAATGAATATTGTAAATGCACAAACTGTAATTTCTCCGCATTGCAAGGTGCAATTCTGAAATTTTTTGCTTTTTCCTGCTCCTCCTAGCATGATAAAGAAGATTCAAAGAGAGTGAGATGCCAGCTCCTTTCATTCAGTCAGTAGCTTCAATCATTTCTGGACGTTTTTCAATGGCAAAAATCAATGAATATTGTAAATGCACAAACAGTAATTTCTCCGCATTGCAAGGTGCAATTCTGAAATTTTTTGCTTTTTCCTGCTCCTCTTAGCATGATAAAGAAGATTCAAAGAGAGTGAGATGCCAGCTCCTTTCATTCAGTCAGTAGCTTCAATCATTTCTGGACGTTTTTCAATGGCAAAAATCAATGAATATTGTAAATGCACAAACAGTAATTTCTCCGCATTGCAAGGTGCAATTCTGAAATTTTTTGCTTTTTCCCGCTCCTCTTAGCATGATAAAGAAGATTCAAAGAGAGTGAGGTGCCAGCTCCTTTCATTCAGTCAGTAGCTTCAAACATTTCTGGTATATGAATAACATGTTTTTCAATGGCAAAAATCAATGAATATTGTAAATGCACAAACAGTAATTTCTCCGCATTGCAAGGTGCAATTCTGAAATTTTTTGATTTTTCCTGCTCCTCTTACCATGATAAAGAAGATTCAAAGAGAGTGAGATGCCAGCTCCTTTCATTCAGTCAGTAGCTTCAATCATTTCTGGACGTTTTTCAATGGCAAAAATCAATGAATATTGTAAAAGCACAAAGAGTAATTTCTCCGCATTGCAAGGTGCAATTCTGAAATTTTTTGCTTTTTCCTGCTCCTCTTAGCATGATAAAGAAGATTCAAAGAGAGTGAGATGCCAGCTCCTTTCATTCAGTCAGTAGCTTCAAACATTTCTGGTATATGAATAACATGATGTTTTTCAATGGCAAAAATCAATGAATATTGTAAATGCACAAACAGTAATTTCTCCGCATTGCAAGGTGCAATTCTGAAATTTTTTGCTTTTTCCTGCTCCTCTTAGCATGATAAAGAAGATTCAAAGAGAGTGAGATGCCAGCTCCTTTCATTCAGTCAGTAGCTTCAAACATTTCTGGTATATGAATAACGATGTTTTTCAATGGCAAAAATCAATGAATATTGTAAATGCACAAACAGTAATTTCTCCGCATTGCAAGGTGCAAGTCTGAAATTTTTTGCTTTTTCCTGCTCCTCTTAGCATGATAAAGAAGATTCAAAGAGAGTGAGATGCCAGCTACTTTCATTCAGTCAGTAGCTTCAATCATTTCTGGACGTTTTTCAATGGTAAAAATCAATGAATATTGTAAATGCACAAACAGTAATTTCTCCACATTGCAAGGTGCAATTCTGAAATTTTTTGCTTTTTCCTGCTCCTATTAGCATGATAAAGAAGATTCAAAGAGAGTGAGATGCCAGCTCCTTTCATTCAGTCAGTAGCTTCAATCATTTCTGGACGTTTTTCAGTGGCAAAAATCAATGAATATTGTAAATGCACAAACAGTAATTTCTCCGCATTGCAAGGTGCAATTCTGAAATTTTTTGCTTTTTCCTGCTCCTCTTAGCATGATAAAGAAGATTCAAAGAGAGTGAGATGCCAGCTCCTTTCATTCAGTCAGTACCTTCAATCATTTCTGGACGTTTTTCAATGGCAAAAATCAATGAATATTGTAAATGCACAAACAGTAATTTCTCCGCATTGCAAGGTGCAATTCTGAAATTTTTTGCTTTTTCCCGCTCCTCTTAGCATGATAAAGAAGATTCAAAGAGAGTGAGGTGCCAGCTCCTTTCATTCAGTCAGTAGCTTCAAACATTTCTGGTATATGAATAACATGTTTTTCAATGGCAAAAATCAATGAATATTGTAAATGCACAAACAGTAATTTCTCCGCATTGCAAGGTGCAATTCTGAAATTTTTTGATTTTTCCTGCTCCTCTTAGCATGATAAAGAAGATTCAAAGAGAGTGAGATGCCAGCTCCTTTCATTCAGTCAGTAGCTTCAATCATTTCTGGATGTTTTTCAATGGCAAAAATCAATGAATATTGTAAATGCACAAACAGTAATTTCTCCGCATTGCAAGGTGCAATTCTGAAATTTTTTGCTTTTTCCTGCTCCTCTTAGCATGATAAAGAAGATTCCAAGAGAGTGAGATGCCAGCTCCTTTCATTCAGTCAGTAGCTTCAATCATTTCTGGACGTTTTTCAATGGCAAAAATCAATGAATATTGTAAATGCACAAACAGTAATTTCTCCGCATTGCAAGGTGCAATTCTGAAATTTTTTGCTTTTTCCTGCTCCTCTTAGCATGATAAAGAAGATTCAAAGAGAGTGAGATGCCAGCTCCTTTCATTCAGTCGGTAGCTTCAAACATTTCTGGTATATGAATAACATGATGTTTTTCAATGGCAAAAATCAATGAATATTGTAAATGCACAAACAGTAATTTCTCCGCATTGCAAGGTGCAAGTCTGAAATTTTTTGCTTTTTCCTGCTCCTCTTAGCATGATAAAGAAGATTCAAAGAGAGTGAGATGCCAGTTACTTTCATTCAGTCAGTAGCTTCAATCATTTCTGGACGTTTTTCAATGGTAAAAATCAATGAATATTGTAAATGCACAAACAGTAATTTCTCCACATTGCAAGGTGCAATTCTGAAATTTTTTGCTTTTTCCTGCTCCTCTTAGCATGATAAAGAAGATTCAAAGAGAGTGAGATGCCAGCTCCTTTCATTCAGTCAGTAGCTTCAAACATTTCTGGTATATGAATAACATGATGTTTTTCAATGGCAAAAATCAATGAATATTGTAAATGCACAAACAGTAATTTCTCCGCATTGCAAGGTGCAATTCTGAAATTTTTTGCTTTTTCCTGCTCCTCTTAGCATGATAAAGAAGATTCAAAGAGAGTGAGATGCCAGCTCCTTTCATTCAGTCAGTAGCTTCAAACATTTCTGGTATATGAATAACATGATGTTTTTCAATGGCAAAAATCAATGAATATTGTAAATGCACAAACAGTAATTTCTCCGCATTGCAAGGTGCAATTCTGAAATTTTTTGCTTTTTCCTGCTCCTCTTAGCATGATAAAGAAGATTCAAAGAGAGTGAGATGCCAGCTCCTTTCATTCAGTCAGTAGCTTCAATCATTTCTGGATGTTTTTCAATGGCAAAAATCAATGAATATTGTAAATGCACAAACAGTAATTTCTCCGCATTGCAAGGTGCAATTCTGAAATTTTTTGCTTTTTCCTGCTCCTCTTAGCATGATAAAGAAGATTCAAAGAGAGTGAGATGTCAGCTCCTTTCATTCAGTCAGTGGCTTCAAACATTTCTGGTATATGAATAACATGATGTTTTTCAATGGCAAAAATCAATGAATATTGTAAATGCACAAACAGTAATTTCTCCGCATTGCAAGGTGCAATTCTGAAATTTTTTGCTTTTTCCTGCTCCTCTTAGCATGATAAAGAAGATTCAAAGAGAGTGAGATGCCAGCTCCTTTCATTCAGTCAGTAGCTTCAAACATTTCTGGTATATGAATAACATGATGTTTTTCAATGGCAAAAATCAATGAATATTGTAAATGCACAAACAGTAATTTCTCCGCATTGCAAGGTGCAAGTCTGAAATTTTTTTGCTTTTTCCTTCTCCTCTTAGCATGATAAAGAAGATTCAAAGAGAGTGAGATGCCAGCTACTTTCATTCAGTCAGTAGCTTCAATCATTTCTGGACGTTTTTCAATGGTAAAAATCAATGAATATTGTAAATGCACAAACAGTAATTTCTCCACATTGCAAGGTGCAATTCTGAAATTTTTTGCTTTTTCCTGCTCCTCTTAGCATGATAAAGAAGATTCAAAGAGAGTGAGATGCCAGCTCCTTTCATTCAGTCAGTAGCTTCAAACATTTCTGGTATATGAATAACATGATGTTTTTCAATGGCAAAAATCAATGAATATTGTAAATGCACAAACAGTAATTTCTCCGCATTGCAAGGTGCAATTCTGAAATTTTTTGCTTTTTCCTGCTCCTCTTAGCATGATAAAGAAGATTCAAAGAGAGTGAGATGCCAGCTCCTTTCATTCAGTCAGTAGCTTCAAACATTTCTGGTATATGAATAACATGATGTTTTTCAATGGCAAAAATCAATGAATATTGTAAATGCACAAACAGTAATTTCTCCGCATTGCAAGGTGCAAGTCTGAAATTTTTTGCTTTTTCCTGCTCCTCTTAGCATGATAAAGAAGATTCAAAGAGAGTGAGATGCCAGCTACTTTCATTCAGTCAGTAGCTTCAATCATTTCTGGACGTTTTTCAATGGTAAAAATCAATGAATATTGTAAATGCACAAACAGTAATTTCTCCACATTGCAAGGTGCAATTCTGAAATTTTTTGCTTTTTCCTGCTCCTCTTAGCATGATAAAGAAGATTCAAAGAGAGTGAGATGCCAGCTCCTTTCATTCAGTCAGTAGCTTCAAACATTTCTGGTATATGAATAACATGATGTTTTTCAATGGCAAAAATCAATGAATATTGTAAATGCACAAACAGTAATTTCTCCGCATTGCAAGGTGCAATTCTGAAATTTTTTGCTTTTTCCTGCTCCTCTTAGCATGATAAAGAAGATTCAAAGAGAGTGAGATGCCAGCTCCTTTCATTCAGTCAGTAGCTTCAATCATTTCTGGATGTTTTTCAATGGCAAAAATCAATGAATATTGTAAATGCACAAACTGTAATTTCTCCGCATTGCAAGGTGCAATTCTGAAATTTTTTGCTTTTTCCTGCTCCTCTTAGCATGATAAAGAAGATTCAAAGAGAGTGAGATGCCAGCTCCTTTCATTCAGTCAGTAGCTTCAATCATTTCTGGACGTTTTTCAATGGCAAAAACCAATGAATATTGTAAATGCACAAACAGTAATTTCTCCGCATTGCAAGGTGCAATTCTGAAATTTTTTGCTTTTTCCTGCTCCTCTTAGCATGATAAAGATGATTCAAAGAGAGTGAGATGCCAGCTCCTTTCATTCAGTCAGTACCTTCAATCATTTCTGGACGTTTTTCAATGGCAAAAATCAATGAATATTGTAAATGCACAAACAGTAATTTCTCCGCATTGCAAGGTGCAATTCTGAAATTTTTTGCTTTTTCCCGCTCCTCTTAGCATGATAAAGAAGATTCAAAGAGAGTGAGGTGCCAGCTCCTTTCATTCAGTCAGTAGCTTCAAACATTTCTGGTATATGAATAACATGTTTTTCAATGGCAAAAATCAATGAATATTGTAAATACACAAACAGTAATTTCTCCGCATTGCAAGGTGCAATTCTGAAATTTTTTGCTTTTTCCTGCTCCTCTTAGCATGATAAAGAAGATTCAAAGAGAGTGAGATGCCAGCTCCTTTCATTCAGTCAGTAGCTTCAATCATTTCTGGACGTTTTTCAATGGCAAAAATCAATGAATATTGTAAATGCACAAACAGTAATTTCTCCGCATTGCAAGGTGCAATTCTGAAATTTTTTGCTTTTTCCTGCTCCTCTTAGCATGATAAAGAAGATTCAAAGAGAGTGAGATGTCAGCTCCTTTCATTCAGTCAGTAGCTTCAAACATTTCTGGTATATGAATAACATGATGTTTTTCAATGGCAAAAATCAATGAATATTGTAAATGCACAAACAGTAATTTCTCCGCATTGCAAGGTGCAATTCTGAAATTTTTTGCTTTTTCCTGCTCCTCTTAGCATGATAAAGAAGATTCAAAGAGAGTGAGATGCCAGCTCCTTTCGTTCAGTCAGTAGCTTCAATCATTTCTGGACGTTTTTCAATGGCAAAAACCAATGAATATTGTAAATGCACAAACAGTAATTTCTCCGCATTGCAAGGTGCAATTCTGAAATTTTTTGCTTTTTCCTGCTCCTCTTAGCATGATAAAGAAGATTCAAAGAGAGTGAGATGCCAGCTCCTTTCATTCAGTCAGTACCTTCAATCATTTCTGGACGTTTTTCAATGGCAAAAATCAATGAATATTGTAAATGCACAAACTAATTTCTCCGCATTGCAAGGTGCAATTCTGAAATTTTTTGCTTTTTCCCGCTCCTCTTAGCATGATAAAGAAGATTCAAAGAGAGTGAGGTGCCAGCTCCTTTCATTCAGTCAGTAGCTTCAAACATTTCTGGTATATGAATAACATGATGTTTTTCAATGGCAAAAATCAATGAATATTGTAAATGCACAAACAGTAATTTCTCCGCATTGCAAGGTGCAATTCTGAAATTTTTTGCTTTTTCCTGCTCCTCTTAGCATGATAAAGAAGATTCAAAGAGAGTGAGATGCCAGCTCCTTTCATTCAGTCAGTAGCTTCAAACATTTCTGGTATATGAATAACATGATGTTTTTCAATGGCAAAAATCAATGAATATTGTAAATGCACAAACAGTAATTTCTCCGCATTGCAAGGTGCAATTCTGAAATTTTTTGCTTTTTCCTGCTCCTCTTAGCATGATAAAGAAGATTCAAAGAGAGTGAGATGCCAGCTCCTTTCATTCAGTCAGTAGCTTCAATCATTTCTGGATGTTTTTCAATGGCAAAAATCAATGAATATTGTAAATGCACAAACAGTAATTTCTCCGCATTGCAAGGTGCAATTCTGAAATTTTTTGCTTTTTCCTGCTCCTCTTAGCATGATAAAGAAGATTCAAAGAGAGTGAGATGTCAGCTCCTTTCATTCAGTCAGTAGCTTCAAACATTTCTGGTATATGAATAACATGATGTTTTTCAATGGCAAAAATCAATGAATATTGTAAATGCACAAACAGTAATTTCTCCGCATTGCAAGGTGCAATTCTGAAATTTTTTGCTTTTTCCTGCTCCTCTTAGCATGATAAAGAAGATTCAAAGAGAGTGAGATGCCAGCTCCTTTCATTCAGTCAGTAGCTTCAAACATTTCTGGTATATGAATAACATGATGTTTTTCAATGGCAAAAATCAATGAATATTGTAAATGCACAAACAGTAATTTCTCCGCATTGCAAGGTGCAAGTCTGAAATTTTTTTGCTTTTTCCTGCTCCTCTTAGCATGATAAAGAAGATTCAAAGAGAGTGAGATGCCAGCTACTTTCATTCAGTCAGTAGCTTCAATCATTTCTGGACGTTTTTCAATGGTAAAAATCAATGAATATTGTAAATGCACAAACAGTAATTTCTCCACATTGCAAGGTGCAATTCTGAAATTTTTTGCTTTTTCCTGCTCCTCTTAGCATGATAAAGAAGATTCAAAGAGAGTGAGATGCCAGCTCCTTTCATTCAGTCAGTAGCTTCAAACATTTCTGGTATATGAATAACATGATGTTTTTCAATGGCAAAAATCAATGAATATTGTAAATGCACAAACAGTAATTTCTCCGCATTGCAAGGTGCAATTCTGAAATTTTTTGCTTTTTCCTGCTCCTCTTAGCATGATAAAGAAGATTCAAAGAGAGTGAGATGCCAGCTCCTTTCATTCAGTCAGTAGCTTCAAACATTTCTGGTATATGAATAACATGATGTTTTTCAATGGCAAAAATCAATGAATATTGTAAATGCACAAACAGTAATTTCTCCGCATTGCAAGGTGCAAGTCTGAAATTTTTTGCTTTTTCCTGCTCCTCTTAGCATGATAAAGAAGATTCAAAGAGAGTGAGATGCCAGCTACTTTCATTCAGTCAGTAGCTTCAATCATTTCTGGACGTTTTTCAATGGTAAAAATCAATGAATATTGTAAATGCACAAACAGTAATTTCTCCACATTGCAAGGTGCAATTCTGAAATTTTTTGCTTTTTCCTGCTCCTCTTAGCATGATAAAGAAGATTCAAAGAGAGTGAGATGCCAGCTCCTTTCATTCAGTCAGTAGCTTCAAACATTTCTGGTATATGAATAACATGATGTTTTTCAATGGCAAAAATCAATGAATATTGTAAATGCACAAACAGTAATTTCTCCGCATTGCAAGGTGCAATTCTGAAATTTTTTGCTTTTTCCTGCTCCTCTTAGCATGATAAAGAAGATTCAAAGAGAGTGAGATGCCAGCTCCTTTCATTCAGTCAGTAGCTTCAATCATTTCTGGATGTTTTTCAATGGCAAAAATCAATGAATATTGTAAATGCACAAACTGTAATTTCTCCGCATTGCAACGTGCAATTCTGAAATTTTTTGCTTTTTCCTGCTCCTCTTAGCATGATAAAGAAGATTCAAAGAGAGTGAGATGCCAGCTCCTTTCATTCAGTCAGTAGCTTCAATCATTTCTGGACGTTTTTCAATGGCAAAAACCAATGAATATTGTAAATGCACAAACAGTAATTTCTCCGCATTGCAAGGTGCAATTCTGAAATTTTTTGCTTTTTCCTGCTCCTCTTAGCATGATAAAGAAGATTCAAAGAGAGTGAGATGCCAGCTCCTTTCATTCAGTCAGTACCTTCAATCATTTCTGGACGTTTTTCAATGGCAAAAATCAATGAATATTGTAAATGCACAAACAGTAATTTCTCCGCATTGCAAGGTGCAATTCTGAAATTTTTTGCTTTTTCCCGCTCCTCTTAGCATGATAAAGAAGATTCAAAGAGAGTGAGGTGCCAGCTCCTTTCATTCAGTCAGTAGCTTCAAACATTTCTGGTATATGAATAACATGTTTTTCAATGGCAAAAATCAATGAATATTGTAAATGCACAAACAGTAATTTCTCCGCATTGCAAGGTGCAATTCTGAAATTTTTTGCTTTTTCCTGCTCCTCTTAGCATGATAAAGAAGATTCAAAGAGAGTGAGATGCCAGCTCCTTTCATTCAGTCAGTAGCTTCAATCATTTCTGGACGTTTTTCAATGGCAAAAATCAATGAATATTGTAAATGCACAAACAGTAATTTCTCCGCATTGCAAGGTGCAATTCTGAAATTTTTTGCTTTTTCCTGCTCCTCTTAGCATGATAAAGAAGATTCAAAGAGAGTGAGATGTCAGCTCCTTTCATTCAGTCAGTAGCTTCAAACATTTCTGGTATATGAATAACATGATGTTTTTCAATGGCAAAAATCAATGAATATTGTAAATGCACAAACAGTAATTTCTCCGCATTGCAAGGTGCAATTCTGAAATTTTTTGCTTTTTCCTGCTCCTCTTAGCATGATAAAGAAGATTCAAAGAGAGTGAGATGCCAGCTCCTTTCGTTCAGTCAGTAGCTTCAATCATTTCTGGACGTTTTTCAATGGCAAAAACCAATGAATATTGTAAATGCACAAACAGTAATTTCTCCGCATTGCAAGGTGCAATTCTGAAATTTTTTGCTTTTTCCTGCTCCTCTTAGCATGATAAAGAAGATTCAAAGAGAGTGAGATGCCAGCTCCTTTCATTCAGTCAGTACCTTCAATCATTTCTGGACGTTTTTCAATGGCAAAAATCAATGAATATTGTAAATGCAAAAACTAATTTCTCCGCATTGCAAGGTGCAATTCTGAAATTTTTTGCTTTTTCCCGCTCCTCTTAGCATGATAAAGAAGATTCAAAGAGAGTGAGGTGCCAGCTCCTTTCATTCAGTCAGTAGCTTCAAACATTTCTGGTATATGAATAACATGTTTTTCAATGGCAAAAATCAATGAATATTGTAAATGCACAAACAGTAATTTCTCCGCATTGCAAGGTGCAATTCTGAAATTTTTTGCTTTTTCCTGCTCCTCTTAGCATGATAAAGAAGATTCAAAGAGAGTGAGATGCCAGCTCCTTTCATTCAGTCAGTAGCTTCAATCATTTCTGGACGTTTTTCAATGGCAAAAATCAATGAATATTGTAAATGCACAAACAGTAATTTCTCCGCATTGCAAGGTGCAATTCTGAAATTTTTTGCTTTTTCCTGCTCCTCTTAGCATGATAAAGAAGATTCAAAGAGAGTGAGATGTCAGCTCCTTTCATTCAGTCAGTAGCTTCAAACATTTCTGGTATATGAATAACATGATGTTTTTCAATGGCAAAAATCAATGAATATTGTAAATGCACAAACAGTAATTTCTCCGCATTGCAAGGTGCAATTCTGAAATTTTTTGCTTTTTCCTGCTCCTCTTAGCATGATAAAGAAGATTCAAAGAGAGTGAGATGCCAGCTCCTTTCATTCAGTCAGTAGCTTCAATCATTTCTGGATGTTTTTCAATGGCAAAAATCAATGAATATTGTAAATGCACAAACAGTAATTTCTCCGCATTGCAAGGTGCAATTCTGAAATTTTTTGCTTTTTCCTGCTCCTCTTAGCATGATAAAGAAGATTCAAAGAGAGTGAGATGCCAGCTCCTTTCATTCAGTCAGTAGCTTCAATCATTTCTGGACGTTTTTCAATGGCAAAAATCAATGAATATTGTAAATGCACAAACAGTAATTTCTCCGCATTGCAAGGTGCAATTCTGAAATTTTTTGCTTTTTCCTGCTCCTCTTAGCATGATAAAGAAGATTCAAAGAGAGTGAGATGTCAGCTCCTTTCATTCAGTCAGTAGCTTCAAACATTTCTGGTATATGAATAACATGATGTTTTTCAATGGCAAAAATCAATGAATATTGTAAATGCACAAACAGTAATTTCTCCGCATTGCAAGGTGCAATTCTGAAATTTTTTGCTTTTTCCTGCTCCTCTTAGCATGATAAAGAAGATTCAAAGAGAGTGAGATGCCAGCTCCTTTCGTTCAGTCAGTAGCTTCAATCATTTCTGGACGTTTTTCAATGGCAAAAATCATTGAATATTATAAATGCACAAACAGTAATTTCTCCGCATTGCAAGGTGCAATTCTGAAATTTTTTACTTTTTCCTGCTCCTCTTAGCATGATAAAGAAGATTCAAAGAGAGTGAGATGCCAGCTCCTTTCATTCAGTCAGTAGCTTCAATCATTTCTGGTATATGAATAACATGATGTTTTTCAATGGCAAAAATCAATGAATATTGTAAATGCACAAACAGTAATTTCTCCGCATTGCAAGGTGCAATTCTGAAATTTTTTGCTTTTTCCTGCTCCTCTTAGCATGATAAAGAAGATTCAAAGAGAGTGAGATGCCAGCTCCTTTCATTCAGTCAGTAGCTTCAAACATTTCTGGTATATGAATAACATGATGTTTTTCAATGGCAAAAATCAATGAATATTGTAAATGCACAAACAGTAATTTCTCCGCATTGCAAGGTGCAAGTCTGAAATTTTTTGCTTTTTCCTGCTCCTCTTAGCATGATAAAGAAGATTCAAAGAGAGTGAGATGCCATCTACTTTCATTCAGTCAGTAGCTTCAATCATTTCTGGACGTTTTTCAATGGTAAAAATCAATGAATATTGTAAATGCACAAACAGTAATTTCTCCACATTGCAAGGTGCAATTCTGAAATTTTTTGCTTTTTCCTGCTCCTCTTAGCATGATAAAGAAGATTCAAAGAGAGTGAGATGCCAGCTCCTTTCATTCAGTCAGTAGCTTCAAACATTTCTGGTATATGAATAACATGATGTTTTTCAATGGCAAAAATCAATGAATATTGTAAATGCACAAACAGTAATTTCTCCGCATTGCAAGGTGCAATTCTGAAATTTTTTGCTTTTTCCTGCTCCTCTTAGCATGATAAAGAAGATTCAAAGAGAGTGAGATGCCAGCTCCTTTCATTCAGTCAGTAGCTTCAAACATTTCTGGTATATGAATAACATGATGTTTTTCAATGGCAAAAATCAATGAATATTGTAAATGCACAAACAGTAATTTCTCCGCATTGCAAGGTGCAAGTCTGAAATTTTTTGCTTTTTCCTGCTCCTCTTAGCATGATAAAGAAGATTCAAAGAGAGTGAGATGCCAGCTACTTTCATTCAGTCAGTAGCTTCAATCATTTCTGGACGTTTTTCAATGGTAAAAATCAATGAATATTGTAAATGCACAAACAGTAATTTCTCCGCATTGCAAGGTGCAATTCTGAAATTTTTTGCTTTTTCCTGCTCCTCTTAGCATGATAAAGAAGATTCAAAGAGAGTGAGATGCCAGCTCCTTTCATTCAGTCAGTAGCTTCAATCATTTCTGGACGTTTTTCAATAGCAAAAACCAATGAATATTGTAAATGCACAAACAGTAATTTCTCCGCATTGCAAGGTGCAATTCTGAAATTTTTTGCTTTTTCCTGCTCCTCTTAGCATGATAAAGAAGATTCAAAGAGAGTGAGATGCCAGCTCCTTTCATTCAGTCAGTACCTTCAATCATTTCTGGACGTTTTTCAATGGCAAAAATCAATGAATATTGTAAATGCACAAACAGTAATTTCTCCGCATTGCAAGGTGCAATTCTGAAATTTTTTGCTTTTTCCTGCTCCTCTTAGCATGATAAAGAAGATTCAAAGAGAGTGAGATGCCAGCTCCTTTCATTCAGTCAGTAGCTTCAAACATTTCTGGTATATGAATAACATGATGTTTTTCAATGGCAAAAATCAATGAATATTGTAAATGCACAAACAGTAATTTCTCCGCATTGCAAGGTGCAATTCTGAAATTTTTTGCTTTTTCCTGCTCCTCTTAGCATGATAAAGAAGATTCAAAGAGAGTGAGATGCCAGCTCCTTTCATTCAGTCAGTAGCTTCAATCATTTCTGGATGTTTTTCAATGGCAAAAATCAATGAATATTGTAAATGCACAAACAGTAATTTCTCCGCATTGCAAGGTGCAATTCTGAAATTTTTTGCTTTTTCCTGCTCCTCTTAGCATGATAAAGAAGATTCAAAGAGAGTGAGATGTCAGCTCCTTTCATTCAGTCAGTAGCTTCAAACATTTCTGGTATATGAATAACATGATGTTTTTCAATGGCAAAAATCAATGAATATTGTAAATGCACAAACAGTAATTTCTCCGCATTGCAAGGTGCAATTCTGAAATTTTTTGCTTTTTCCTGCTCCTCTTAGCATGATAAAGAAGATTCAAAGAGAGTGAGATGCCAGCTCCTTTCATTCAGTCAGTAGCTTCAATCATTTCTGGATGTTTTTCAATGGCAAAAATCAATGAATATTGTAAATGCACAAACAGTAATTTCTCCGCATTGCAAGGTGCAATTCTGAAATTTTTTGCTTTTTCCTGCTCCTCTTAGCATGATAAAGAAGATTCAAAGAGAGTGAGATGCCAGCTCCTTTCATTCAGTCAGTAGCTTCAAACATTTCTGGTATATGAATAACATGATGTTTTTCAATGGCAAAAATAAATGAATATTGTAAATGCACAAACAGTAATTTCTCCGCATTGCAAGGTGCAAGTCTGAAATTTTTTGCTTTTTCCTGCTCCTCTTAGCATGATAAAGAAGATTCAAAGAGAGTGAGATGCCAGCTACTTTCATTCAGTCAGTAGCTTCAATCATTTCTGGACGTTTTTCAATGGTAAAAATCAATGAATATTGTAAATGCACAAACAGTAATTTCTCCACATTGCAAGGTGCAATTCTGAAATTTTTTGCTTTTTCCTGCTCCTCTTAGCATGATAAAGAAGATTCAAAGAGGGTGAGATGCCAGCTCCTTTCATTCAGTCAGTAGCTTCAAACATTTCTGGTATATGAATAACATGATGTTTTTCAATGGCAAAAATCAATGAATATTGTAAATGCACAAACAGTAATTTCTCCGCATTGCAAGGTGCAATTCTGAAATTTTTTGCTTTTTCCTGCTCCTCTTAGCATGATAAAGAAGATTCAAAGAGAGTGAGATGCCAGCTCCTTTCATTCAGTCAGTAGCTTCAATCATTTCTGGATGTTTTTCAATGGCAAAAATCAATGAATATTGTAAATGCACAAATTGTAATTTCTCCGCATTGCAAGGTGCAATTCTGAAATTTTTTGCTTTTTCCTGCTCCTCTTAGCATGGTAAAGAAGATTCAAAGAGAGTGAGATGCCAGCTCCTTTCATTCAGTCAGTAGCTTCAATCATTTCTGGATGTTTTTCAGTGGCAAAAATCAATGAATATTGTAAATGCACAAACAGTAATTTCTCCGCATTGCAAGGTGCAATTCTGAAATTTTTTGCTTTTTCCTGCTCCTCTTAGCATGATAAAGAAGATTCAAAGAGAGTGAGATGCCAGCTCCTTTCATTCAGTCAGTACCTTCAATCATTTCTGGATGTTTTTCAATGGCAAAAATCAATGAATATTGTAAATGCACAAACAGTAATTTCTCCGCATTGCAAGGTGCAATTCTGAAATTTTTTGCTTTTTCCCGCTCCTCTTAGCATGATAAAGAAGATTCAAAGAGAGTGAGGTGCCAGCTCCTTTCATTCAGTCAGTAGCTTCAAACATTTCTGGTATATGAATAACATGTTTTTCAATGGCAAAAATCAATGAATATTGTAAATGCACAAACAGTAATTTCTCCGCATTGCAAGGTGCAATTCTGAAATTTTTTGATTTTTCCTGCTCCTCTTAGCATGATAAAGAAGATTCAAAGAGAGTGAGATGCCAGCTCCTTTCATTCAGTCAGTAGCTTCAATCATTTCTGGACGTTTTTCAATGGCAAAAATCAATGAATATTGTAAATGCACAAACAGTAATTTCTCCGCATTGCAAGGTGCAATTCTGAAATTTTTTGCTTTTTCCTGCTCCTCTTAGCATGATAAAGAAGATTCAAAGAGAGTGAGATGCCAGCTCCTTTCATTCAGTCAGTAGCTTCAATCATTTCTGGACGTTTTTCAATGGCAAAAATCAATGAATATTGTAAATGCACAAACAGTAATTTCTCCGCATTGCAAGGTGCAATTCTGAAATTTTTTGCTTTTTCCTGCTCCTCTTAGCATGATAAAGAAGATTCAAAGAGAGTGAGATGCCAGCTCCTTTCATTCAGTCAGTAGCTTCAAACATTTCTGGTATATGAATAACATGATGTTTTTCAATGGCAAAAATCAATGAATATTGTAAATGCACAAACAGTAATTTCTCCGCATTGCAAGGTGCAAGTCTGAAATTTTTTGCTTTTTCCTGCTCCTCTTAGCATGATAAAGAAGATTCAAAGAGAGTGAGATGCCAGTTACTTTCATTCAGTCAGTAGCTTCAATCATTTCTGGACGTTTTTCAATGGTAAAAATCAATGAATATTGTAAATGCACAAACAGTAATTTCTCCACATTGCAAGGTGCAATTCTGAAATTTTTTGCTTTTTCCTGCTCCTCTTAGCATGATAAAGAAGATTCAAAGAGAGTGAGATGCCAGCTCCTTTCATTCAGTCAGTAGCTTCAAACATTTCTGGTATATGAATAACATGATGTTTTTCAATGGCAAAAATCAATGAATATTGTAAATGCACAAACAGTAATTTCTCCGCATTGCAAGGTGCAATTCTGAAATTTTTTGCTTTTTCCTGCTCCTCTTAGCATGATAAAGAAGATTCAAAGAGAGTGAGATGCCAGCTCCTTTCATTCAGTCAGTAGCTTCAATCATTTCTGGATGTTTTTCAATGGCAAAAATCAATGAATATTGTAAATGCACAAACTGTAATTTCTCCGCATTGCAAGGTGCAATTCTGAAATTTTTTGCTTTTTCCTGCTCCTCTTAGCATGATAAAGAAGATTCAAAGAGAGTGAGATGCCAGCTCCTTTCATTCAGTCAGTAGCTTCAATCATTTCTGGACGTTTTTCAATGGCAAAAACCAATGAATATTGTAAATGCACAAACAGTAATTTCTCCGCATTGCAAGGTGCAATTCTGAAATTTTTTGCTTTTTCCTGCTCCTCTTAGCATGATAAAGAAGATTCAAAGAGAGTGAGATGCCAGCACCTTTCATTCAGTCAGTACCTTCAATCATTTCTGGACGTTTTTCAATGGCAAAAATCAATGAATATTGTAAATGCACAAACAGTAATTTCTCCGCATTGCAAGGTGCAATTCTGAAATTTTTTGCTTTTTCCCGCTCCTCTTAGCATGATAAAGAAGATTCAAAGAGAGTGAGGTGCCAGCTCCTTTCATTCAGTCAGTAGCTTCAAACATTTCTGGTATATGAATAACATGTTTTTCAATGGCAAAAATCAATGAATATTGTAAATGCACAAACAGTAATTTCTCCGCATTGCAAGGTGCAATTCTGAAATTTTTTGCTTTTTCCTGCTCCTCTTAGCATGATAAAGAAGATTCAAAGAGAGTGAGATGCCAGCTCCTTTCATTCAGTCAGTAGCTTCAATCATTTCTGGACTTTTTTCAATGGCAAAAATCAATGAATATTGTAAATGCACAAACAGCAATTTCTCCGCATTGCAAGGTGCAATTCTGAAATTTTTTGCTTTTTCCTGCTCCTCTTAGCATGATAAAGAAGATTCAAAGAGAGTGAGATGTCAGCTCCTTTCATTCAGTCAGTAGCTTCAAACATTTCTGGTATATGAATAACATGATGTTTTTCAATGGCAAAAATCAATGAATATTGTAAATGCACAAACAGTAATTTCTCCGCATTGCAAGGTGCAATTCTGAAATTTTTTGCTTTTTCCTGCTCCTCTTAGCATGATAAAGAAGATTCAAAGAGAGTGAGATGCCAGCTCCTTTCATTCAGTCAGTAGCTTCAATCATTTCTGGATGTTTTTCAATGGCAAAAATCAATGAATATTGTAAATGCACAAACAGTAATTTCTCCGCATTGCAAGGTGCAATTCTGAAATTTTTTACTTTTTCCTGCTCCTCTTAGCATGATAAAGAAGATTCAAAGAGAGTGAGATGCCAGCTCCTTTCATTCAGTCAGTAGCTTCAATCATTTCTGGTATATGAATAACATGATGTTTTTCAATGGCAAAAATCAATGAATATTGTAAATGCACAAACAGTAATTTCTCCGCATTGCAAGGTGCAATTCTGAAATTTTTTGCTTTTTCCTGCTCCTCTTAGCATGATAAAGAAGATTCAAAGAGAGTGAGATGCCAGCTCCTTTCATTCAGTCAGTAGCTTCAATCATTTCTGGACGTTTTTCAATGGCAAAAACCAATGAATATTGTAAATGCACAAACAGTAATTTCTCCGCATTGCAAGGTGCAATTCTGAAATTTTTTGCTTTTTCCTGCTCCTCTTAGCATGATAAAGAAGATTCAAAGAGAGTGAGATGCCAGCTCCTTTCATTCAGTCAGTACCTTCAATCATTTCTGGACGTTTTTCAATGGCAAAAATCAATGAATATTGTAAATGCACAAACAGTAATTTCTCCGCATTGCAAGGTGCAATTCTGAAATTTTTTGCTTTTTCCCGCTCCTCTTAGCATGATAAAGAAGATTCAAAGAGAGTGAGGTGCCAGCTCCTTTCATTCAGTCAGTAGCTTCAAACATTTCTGGTATATGAATAACATGTTTTTCAATGGCAAAAATCAATGAATATTGTAAATGCACAAACAGTAATTTCTCCGCATTGCAAGGTGCAATTCTGAAATTTTTTGCTTTTTCCTGCTCCTCTTAGCATGATAAAGAAGATTCAAAGAGAGTGAGATGCCAGCTCCTTTCATTCAGTCAGTAGCTTCAATCATTTCTGGACGTTTTTCAATGGCAAAAATCAATGAATATTGTAAATGCACAAACAGTAATTTCTCCGCATTGCAAGGTGCAATTCTGAAATTTTTTGCTTTTTCCTGCTCCTCTTAGCATGATAAAGAAGATTCAAAGAGAGTGAGATGTCAGCTCCTTTCATTCAGTCAGTAGCTTCAAACATTTCTGGTATATGAATAACATGATGTTTTTCAATGGCAAAAATCAATGAATATTGTAAATGCACAAACAGTAATTTCTCCACATTGCAAGGTGCAATTCTGAAATTTTTTGCTTTTTCCTGCTCCTCTTAGCATGATAAAGAAGATTCAAAGAGAGTGAGATGCCAGCTCCTTTCGTTCAGTCAGTAGCTTCAATCATTTCTGGACGTTTTTCAATGGCAAAAACCAATGAATATTGTAAATGCACAAACAGTAATTTCTCCGCATTGCAAGGTGCAATTCTGAAATTTTTTGCTTTTTCCTGCTCCTCTTAGCATGATAAAGAAGATTCAAAGAGAGTGAGATGCCAGCTCCTTTCATTCAGTCAGTACCTTCAATCATTTCTGGACGTTTTTCAATGGCAAAAATCAATGAATATTGTAAATGCACAAACTAATTTCTCCGCATTGCAAGGTGCAATTCTGAAATTTTTTGCTTTTTCCCGCTCCTCTTAGCATGATAAAGAAGATTCAAAGAGAGTGAGGTGCCAGCTCCTTTCATTCAGTCAGTAGCTTCAAACATTTCTGGTATATGAATAACATGTTTTTCAATGGCAAAAATCAATGAATATTGTAAATGCACAAACAGTAATTTCTCCGCATTGCAAGGTGCAATTCTGAAATTTTTTGCTTTTTCCTGCTCCTCTTAGCATGATAAAGAAGATTCAAAGAGAGTGAGATGCCAGCTCCTTTCATTCAGTCAGTAGCTTCAATCATTTCTGGACGTTTTTCAATGGCAAAAATCAATGAATATTGTAAATGCACAAACAGTAATTTCTCCGCATTGCAAGGTGCAATTCTGAAATTTTTTGCTTTTTCCTGCTCCTCTTAGCATGATAAAGAAGATTCAAAGAGAGTGAGATGTCAGCTCCTTTCATTCAGTCAGTAGCTTCAAACATTTCTGGTATATGAATAACATGATGTTTTTCAATGGCAAAAATCAATGAATATTGTAAATGCACAAACAGTAATTTCTCCGCATTGCAAGGTGCAATTCTGAAATTTTTTGCTTTTTCCTGCTCCTCTTAGCATGATAAAGAAGATTCAAAGAGAGTGAGATGCCAGCTCCTTTCATTCAGTCAGTAGCTTCAATCATTTCTGGATGTTTTTCAATGGCAAAAATCAATGAATATTGTAAATGCACAAACAGTAATTTCTCCGCATTGCAAGGTGCAATTCTGAAATTTTTTGCTTTTTCCTGCTCCTCTTAGCATGATAAAGAAGATTCAAAGAGAGTGAGATGCCAGCTCCTTTCATTCAGTCAGTAGCTTCAATCATTTCTGGACGTTTTTCAATGGCAAAAATCAATGAATATTGTAAATGCACAAACAGTAATTTCTCCGCATTGCAAGGTGCAATTCTGAAATTTTTTGCTTTTTCCTGCTCCTCTTAGCATGATAAAGAAGATTCAAAGAGAGTGAGATGTCAGCTCCTTTCATTCAGTCAGTAGCTTCAAACATTTCTGGTATATGAATAACATGATGTTTTTCAATGGCAAAAATCAATGAATATTGTAAATGCACAAACAGTAATTTCTCCGCATTGCAAGGTGCAATTCTGAAATTTTTTGCTTTTTCCTGCTCCTCTTAGCATGATAAAGAAGATTCAAAGAGAGTGAGATGCCAGCTCCTTTCATTCAGTCAGTAGCTTCAATCATTTCTGGATGTTTTTCAATGGCAAAAATCAATGAATATTGTAAATGCACAAACAGTAATTTCTCCGCATTGCAAGGTGCAATTCTGAAATTTTTTGCTTTTTCCTGCTCCTCTTAGCATGATAAAGAAGATTCAAAGAGAGTGAGATGCCAGCTCCTTTCGTTCAGTCAGTAGCTTCAATCATTTCTGGACGTTTTTCAATGGCAAAAATCATTGAATATTATAAATGCACAAACAGTAATTTCTCCGCATTGCAAGGTGCAATTCTGAAATTTTTTACTTTTTCCTGCTCCTCTTAGCATGATAAAGAAGATTCAAAGAGAGTGAGATGCCAGCTCCTTTCATTCAGTCAGTAGCTTCAATCATTTCTGGTATATGAATAACATGATGTTTTTCAATGGCAAAAATCAATGAATATTGTAAATGCACAAACAGTAATTTCTCCGCATTGCAAGGTGCAATTCTGAAATTTTTTGCTTTTTCCTGCTCCTCTTAGCATGATAAAGAAGATTCAAAGAGAGTGAGATGCCAGCTCCTTTCATTCAGTCAGTAGCTTCAAACATTTCTGGTATATGAATAACATGATGTTTTTCAATGGCAAAAATCAATGAATATTGTAAATGCACAAACAGTAATTTCTCCGCATTGCAAGGTGCAAGTCTGAAATTTTTTGCTTTTTCCTGCTCCTCTTAGCATGATAAAGAAGATTCAAAGAGAGTGAGATGCCAGCTACTTTCATTCAGTCAGTAGCTTCAATCATTTCTGGACGTTTTTCAATGGTAAAAATCAATGAATATTGTAAATGCACAAACAGTAATTTCTCCACATTGCAAGGTGCAATTCTGAAATTTTTTGCTTTTTCCTGCTCCTCTTAGCATGATAAAGAAGATTCAAAGAGAGTGAGATGCCAGCTCCTTTCATTCAGTCAGTAGCTTCAAACATTTCTGGTATATGAATAACATGATGTTTTTCAATGGCAAAAATCAATGAATATTGTAAATGCACAAACAGTAATTTCTCCGCATTGCAAGGTGCAAGTCTGAAATTTTTTGCTTTTTCCTGCTCCTCTTAGCATGATAAAGAAGATTCAAAGAGAGTGAGATGCCAGCTACTTTCATTCAGTCAGTAGCTTCAATCATTTCTGGACGTTTTTCAATGGTAAAAATCAATGAATATTGTAAATGCACAAACAGTAATTTCTCCGCATTGCAAGGTGCAATTCTGAAATTTTTTGCTTTTTCCTGCTCCTCTTAGCATGATAAAGAAGATTCAAAGAGAGTGAGATGCCAGCTCCTTTCATTCAGTCAGTAGCTTCAATCATTTCTGGACGTTTTTCAATGGCAAAAACCAATGAATATTGTAAATGCACAAACAGTAATTTCTCCGCATTGCAAGGTGCAATTCTGAAATTTTTTGCTTTTTCCTGCTCCTCTTAGCATGATAAAGAAGATTCAAAGAGAGTGAGATGCCAGCTCCTTTCATTCAGTCAGTACCTTCAATCATTTCTGGACGTTTTTCAATGGCAAAAATCAATGAATATTGTAAATGCACAAACAGTAATTTCTCCGCATTGCAAGGTGCAATTCTGAAATTTTTTGCTTTTTCCTGCTCCTCTTAGCATGATAAAGAAGATTCAAAGAGAGTGAGATGCCAGCTCCTTTCATTCAGTCAGTAGCTTCAAACATTTCTGGTATATGAATAACATGATGTTTTTCAATGGCAAAAATCAATGAATATTGTAAATGCACAAACAGTAATTTCTCCGCATTGCAAGGTGCAATTCTGAAATTTTTTGCTTTTTCCTGCTCCTCTTAGCATGATAAAGAAGATTCAAAGAGAGTGAGATGCCAGCTCCTTTCATTCAGTCAGTAGCTTCAATCATTTCTGGATGTTTTTCAATGGCAAAAATCAATGAATATTGTAAATGCACAAACAGTAATTTCTCCGCATTGCAAGGTGCAATTCTGAAATTTTTTGCTTTTTCCTGCTCCTCTTAGCATGATAAAGAAGATTCAAAGAGAGTGAGATGTCAGCTCCTTTCATTCAGTCAGTAGCTTCAAACATTTCTGGTATATGAATAACATGATGTTTTTCAATGGCAAAAATCAATGAATATTGTAAATGCACAAACAGTAATTTCTCCGCATTGCAAGGTGCAATTCTGAAATTTTTTGCTTTTTCCTGCTCCTCTTAGCATGATAAAGAAGATTCAAAGAGAGTGAGATGCCAGCTCCTTTCATTCAGTCAGTAGCTTCAATCATTTCTGGATGTTTTTCAATGGCAAAAATCAATGAATATTGTAAATGCACAAACAGTAATTTCTCCGCATTGCAAGGTGCAATTCTGAAATTTTTTGCTTTTTCCTGCTCCTCTTAGCATGATAAAGAAGATTCAAAGAGAGTGAGATGCCAGCTCCTTTCATTCAGTCAGTAGCTTCAAACATTTCTGGTATATGAATAACATGATGTTTTTCAATGGCAAAAATAAATGAATATTGTAAATGCACAAACAGTAATTTCTCCGCATTGCAAGGTGCAAGTCTGAAATTTTTTGCTTTTTCCTGCTCCTCTTAGCATGATAAAGAAGATTCAAAGAGAGTGAGATGCCAGCTACTTTCATTCAGTCAGTAGCTTCAATCATTTCTGGACGTTTTTCAATGGTAAAAATCAATGAATATTGTAAATGCACAAACAGTAATTTCTCCACATTGCAAGGTGCAATTCTGAAATTTTTTGCTTTTTCCTGCTCCTCTTAGCATGATAAAGAAGATTCAAAGAGGGTGAGATGCCAGCTCCTTTCATTCAGTCAGTAGCTTCAAACATTTCTGGTATATGAATAACATGATGTTTTTCAATGGCAAAAATCAATGAATATTGTAAATGCACAAACAGTAATTTCTCCGCATTGCAAGGTGCAATTCTGAAATTTTTTGCTTTTTCCTGCTCCTCTTAGCATGATAAAGAAGATTCAAAGAGAGTGAGATGCCAGCTCCTTTCATTCAGTCAGTAGCTTCAATCATTTCTGGATGTTTTTCAATGGCAAAAATCAATGAATATTGTAAATGCACAAACTGTAATTTCTCCGCATTGCAAGGTGCAATTCTGAAATTTTTTGCTTTTTCCTGCTCCTCTTAGCATGGTAAAGAAGATTCAAAGAGAGTGAGATGCCAGCTCCTTTCATTCAGTCAGTAGCTTCAATCATTTCTGGATGTTTTTCAGTGGCAAAAATCAATGAATATTGTAAATGCACAAACAGTAATTTCTCCGCATTGCAAGGTGCAATTCTGAAATTTTTTGCTTTTTCCTGCTCCTCTTAGCATGATAAAGAAGATTCAAAGAGAGTGAGATGCCAGCTCCTTTCATTCAGTCAGTACCTTCAATCATTTCTGGATGTTTTTCAATGGCAAAAATCAATGAATATTGTAAATGCACAAACAGTAATTTCTCCGCATTGCAAGGTGCAATTCTGAAATTTTTTGCTTTTTCCCGCTCCTCTTAGCATGATAAAGAAGATTCAAAGAGAGTGAGGTGCCAGCTCCTTTCATTCAGTCAGTAGCTTCAAACATTTCTGGTATATGAATAACATGTTTTTCAATGGCAAAAATCAATGAATATTGTAAATGCACAAACAGTAATTTCTCCGCATTGCAAGGTGCAATTCTGAAATTTTTTGATTTTTCCTGCTCCTCTTAGCATGATAAAGAAGATTCAAAGAGAGTGAGATGCCAGCTCCTTTCATTCAGTCAGTAGCTTCAATCATTTCTGGACGTTTTTCAATGGCAAAAATCAATGAATATTGTAAATGCACAAACAGTAATTTCTCCGCATTGCAAGGTGCAATTCTGAAATTTTTTGCTTTTTCCTGCTCCTCTTAGCATGATAAAGAAGATTCAAAGAGAGTGAGATGCCAGCTCCTTTCATTCAGTCAGTAGCTTCAATCATTTCTGGACGTTTTTCAATGGCAAAAATCAATGAATATTGTAAATGCACAAACAGTAATTTCTCCGCATTGCAAGGTGCAATTCTGAAATTTTTTGCTTTTTCCTGCTCCTCTTAGCATGATAAAGAAGATTCAAAGAGAGTGAGATGCCAGCTCCTTTCATTCAGTCAGTAGCTTCAAACATTTCTGGTATATGAATAACATGATGTTTTTCAATGGCAAAAATCAATGAATATTGTAAATGCACAAACAGTAATTTCTCCGCATTGCAAGGTGCAAGTCTGAAATTTTTTGCTTTTTCCTGCTCCTCTTAGCATGATAAAGAAGATTCAAAGAGAGTGAGATGCCAGTTACTTTCATTCAGTCAGTAGCTTCAATCATTTCTGGACGTTTTTCAATGGTAAAAATCAATGAATATTGTAAATGCACAAACAGTAATTTCTCCACATTGCAAGGTGCAATTCTGAAATTTTTTGCTTTTTCCTGCTCCTCTTAGCATGATAAAGAAGATTCAAAGAGAGTGAGATGCCAGCTCCTTTCATTCAGTCAGTAGCTTCAAACATTTCTGGTATATGAATAACATGATGTTTTTCAATGGCAAAAATCAATGAATATTGTAAATGCACAAACAGTAATTTCTCCGCATTGCAAGGTGCAAGTCTGAAATTTTTTGCTTTTTCCTGCTCCTCTTAGCATGATAAAGAAGATTCAAAGAGAGTGAGATGCCAGCTACTTTCATTCAGTCAGTAGCTTCAATCATTTCTGGACGTTTTTCAATGGTAAAAATCAATGAATATTGTAAATGCACAAACAGTAATTTCTCCACATTGCAAGGTGCAATTCTGAAATTTTTTGCTTTTTCCTGCTCCTCTTAGCATGATAAAGAAGATTCAAAGAGGGTGAGATGCCAGCTCCTTTCATTCAGTCAGTAGCTTCAAACATTTCTGGTATATGAATAACATGATGTTTTTCAATGGCAAAAATCAATGAATATTGTAAATGCACAAACAGTAATTTCTCCGCATTGCAAGGTGCAATTCTGAAATTTTTTGCTTTTTCCTGCTCCTCTTAGCATGATAAAGAAGATTCAAAGAGAGTGAGATGCCAGCTCCTTTCATTCAGTCAGTAGCTTCAATCATTTCTGGATGTTTTTCAATGGCAAAAATCAATGAATATTGTAAATGCACAAACTGTAATTTCTCCGCATTGCAAGGTGCAATTCTGAAATTTTTTGCTTTTTCCTGCTCCTCTTAGCATGGTAAAGAAGATTCAAAGAGAGTGAGATGCCAGCTCCTTTCATTCAGTCAGTAGCTTCAATCATTTCTGGATGTTTTTCAGTGGCAAAAATCAATGAATATTGTAAATGCACAAACAGTAATTTCTCCGCATTGCAAGGTGCAATTCTGAAATTTTTTGCTTTTTCCTGCTCCTCTTAGCATGATAAAGAAGATTCAAAGAGAGTGAGATGCCAGCTCCTTTCATTCAGTCAGTACCTTCAATCATTTCTGGATGTTTTTCAATGGCAAAAATCAATGAATATTGTAAATGCACAAACAGTAATTTCTCCGCATTGCAAGGTGCAATTCTGAAATTTTTTGCTTTTTCCCGCTCCTCTTAGCATGATAAAGAAGATTCAAAGAGAGTGAGGTGCCAGCTCCTTTCATTCAGTCAGTAGCTTCAAACATTTCTGGTATATGAATAACATGTTTTTCAATGGCAAAAATCAATGAATATTGTAAATGCACAAACAGTAATTTCTCCGCATTGCAAGGTGCAATTCTGAAATTTTTTGATTTTTCCTGCTCCTCTTAGCATGATAAAGAAGATTCAAAGAGAGTGAGATGCCAGCTCCTTTCATTCAGTCAGTAGCTTCAATCATTTCTGGACGTTTTTCAATGGCAAAAATCAATGAATATTGTAAATGCACAAACAGTAATTTCTCCGCATTGCAAGGTGCAATTCTGAAATTTTTTGCTTTTTCCTGCTCCTCTTAGCATGATAAAGAAGATTCAAAGAGAGTGAGATGCCAGCTCCTTTCATTCAGTCAGTAGCTTCAATCATTTCTGGACGTTTTTCAATGGCAAAAATCAATGAATATTGTAAATGCACAAACAGTAATTTCTCCGCATTGCAAGGTGCAATTCTGAAATTTTTTGCTTTTTCCTGCTCCTCTTAGCATGATAAAGAAGATTCAAAGAGAGTGAGATGCCAGCTCCTTTCATTCAGTCAGTAGCTTCAAACATTTCTGGTATATGAATAACATGATGTTTTTCAATGGCAAAAATCAATGAATATTGTAAATGCACAAACAGTAATTTCTCCGCATTGCAAGGTGCAAGTCTGAAATTTTTTGCTTTTTCCTGCTCCTCTTAGCATGATAAAGAAGATTCAAAGAGAGTGAGATGCCAGTTACTTTCATTCAGTCAGTAGCTTCAATCATTTCTGGACGTTTTTCAATGGTAAAAATCAATGAATATTGTAAATGCACAAACAGTAATTTCTCCACATTGCAAGGTGCAATTCTGAAATTTTTTGCTTTTTCCTGCTCCTCTTAGCATGATAAAGAAGATTCAAAGAGAGTGAGATGCCAGCTCCTTTCATTCAGTCAGTAGCTTCAAACATTTCTGGTATATGAATAACATGATGTTTTTCAATGGCAAAAATCAATGAATATTGTAAATGCACAAACAGTAATTTCTCCGCATTGCAAGGTGCAATTCTGAAATTTTTTGCTTTTTCCTGCTCCTCTTAGCATGATAAAGAAGATTCAAAGAGAGTGAGATGCCAGCTCCTTTCATTCAGTCAGTAGCTTCAATCATTTCTGGATGTTTTTCAATGGCAAAAATCAATGAATATTGTAAATGCACAAACTGTAATTTCTCCGCATTGCAAGGTGCAATTCTGAAATTTTTTGCTTTTTCCTGCTCCTCTTAGCATGATAAAGAAGATTCAAAGAGAGTGAGATGCCAGCTCCTTTCATTCAGTCAGTAGCTTCAATCATTTCTGGACGTTTTTCAATGGCAAAAACCAATGAATATTGTAAATGCACAAACAGTAATTTCTCCGCATTGCAAGGTGCAATTCTGAAATTTTTTGCTTTTTCCTGCTCCTCTTAGCATGATAAAGAAGATTCAAAGAGAGTGAGATGCCAGCTCCTTTCATTCAGTCAGTACCTTCAATCATTTCTGGACGTTTTTCAATGGCAAAAATCAATGAATATTGTAAATGCACAAACAGTAATTTCTCCGCATTGCAAGGTGCAATTCTGAAATTTTTTGCTTTTTCCCGCTCCTCTTAGCATGATAAAGAAGATTCAAAGAGAGTGAGGTGCCAGCTCCTTTCATTCAGTCAGTAGCTTCAAACATTTCTGGTATATGAATAACATGTTTTTCAATGGCAAAAATCAATGAATATTGTAAATGCACAAACAGTAATTTCTCCGCATTGCAAGGTGCAATTCTGAAATTTTTTGCTTTTTCCTGCTCCTCTTAGCATGATAAAGAAGATTCAAAGAGAGTGAGATGCCAGCTCCTTTCATTCAGTCAGTAGCTTCAATCATTTCTGGACGTTTTTCAATGGCAAAAATCAATGAATATTGTAAATGCACAAACAGCAATTTCTCCGCATTGCAAGGTGCAATTCTGAAATTTTTTGCTTTTTCCTGCTCCTCTTAGCATGATAAAGAAGATTCAAAGAGAGTGAGATGTCAGCTCCTTTCATTCAGTCAGTAGCTTCAAACATTTCTGGTATATGAATAACATGATGTTTTTCAATGGCAAAAATCAATGAATATTGTAAATGCACAAACAGTAATTTCTCAGCATTGCAAGGTGCAATTCTGAAATTTTTTGCTTTTTCCTGCTCCTCTTAGCATGATAAAGAAGATTCAAAGAGAGTGAGATGCCAGCTCCTTTCATTCAGTCAGTAGCTTCAATCATTTCTGGATGTTTTTCAATGGCAAAAATCAATGAATATTGTAAATGCACAAACAGTAATTTCTACGCATTGCAAGGTGCAATTCTGAAATTTTTTGCTTTTTCCTGCTCCTCTTAGCATGATAAAGAAGATTCAAAGAGAGTGAGATGCCAGCTCCTTTCGTTCAGTCAGTAGCTTCAATCATTTCCGGACGTTTTTCAATGGCAAAAATCATTGAATATTATAAATGCACAAACAGTAATTTCTCCGCATTGCAAGGTGCAATTCTGAAATTTTTTACTTTTTCCTGCTCCTCTTAGCATGATAAAGAAGATTCAAAGAGAGTGAGATGCCAGCTCCTTTCATTCAGTCAGTAGCTTCAATCATTTCTGGTATATGAATAACATGATGTTTTTCAATGGCAAAAATCAATGAATATTGTAAATGCACAAACAGTAATTTCTCCGCATTGCAAGGTGCAATTCTGAAATTTTTTGCTTTTTCCTGCTCCTCTTAGCATGATAAAGAAGATTCAAAGAGAGTGAGATGCCAGCTCCTTTCATTCAGTCAGTAGCTTCAATCATTTCTGGATGTTTTTCAATGGCAAAAATCAATGAATATTGTAAATGCACAAACAGTAATTTCTCCGCATTGCAAGGTGCAATTCTGAAATTTTTTGCTTTTTCCTGCTCCTCTTAGCATGATAAAGAAGATTCAAAGAGAGTGAGATGCCAGCTCCTTTCGTTCAGTCAGTAGCTTCAATCATTTCTGGACGTTTTTCAATGGCAAAAATCATTGAATATTATAAATGCACAAACAGTAATTTCTCCGCATTGCAAGGTGCAATTCTGAAATTTTTTACTTTTTCCTGCTCCTCTTAGCATGATAAAGAAGATTCAAAGAGAGTGAGATGCCAGCTCCTTTCATTCAGTCAGTAGCTTCAATCATTTCTGGTATATGAATAACATGATGTTTTTCAATGGCAAAAATCAATGAATATTGTAAATGCACAAACAGTAATTTCTCCGCATTGCAAGGTGCAATTCTGAAATTTTTTGCTTTTTCCTGCTCCTCTTAGCATGATAAAGAAGATTCAAAGAGAGTGAGATGCCAGCTCCTTTCATTCAGTCAGTAGCTTCAAACATTTCTGGTATATGAATAACATGATGTTTTTCAATGGCAAAAATCAATGAATATTGTAAATGCACAAACAGTAATTTCTCCGCATTGCAAGGTGCAAGTCTGAAATTTTTTGCTTTTTCCTGCTCCTCTTAGCATGATAAAGAAGATTCAAAGAGAGTGAGATGCCAGCTACTTTCATTCAGTCAGTAGCTTCAATCATTTCTGGACGTTTTTCAATGGTAAAAATCAATGAATATTGTAAATGCACAAACAGTAATTTCTCCACATTGCAAGGTGCAATTCTGAAATTTTTTGCTTTTTCCTGCTCCTCTTAGCATGATAAAGAAGATTCACAGAGAGTGAGATGCCAGCTCCTTTCATTCAGTCAGTAGCTTCAAACATTTCTGGTATATGAATAACATGATGTTTTTCAATGGCAAAAATCAATGAATATTGTAAATGCACAAACAGTAATTTCTCCGCATTGCAAGGTGCAATTCTGAAATTTTTTGCTTTTTCCTGCTCCTCTTAGCATGATAAAGAAGATTCAAAGAGAGTGAGATGCCAGCTCCTTTCATTCAGTCAGTAGCTTCAAACATTTCTGGTATATGAATAACATGATGTTTTTCAATGGCAAAAATCAATGAATATTGTAAATGCACAAACAGTAATTTCTCCGCATTGCAAGGTGCAAGTCTGAAATTTTTTGCTTTTTCCTGCTCCTCTTAGCATGATAAAGAAGATTCAAAGAGAGTGAGATGCCAGCTACTTTCATTCAGTCAGTAGCTTCAATCATTTCTGGACGTTTTTCAATGGTAAAAATCAATGAATATTGTAAATGCACAAACAGTAATTTCTCCACATTGCAAGGTGCAATTCTGAAATTTTTTGCTTTTTCCTGCTCCTCTTAGCATGATAAAGAAGATTCAAAGAGAGTGAGATGCCAGCTCCTTTCATTCAGTCAGTAGCTTCAAACATTTCTGGTATATGAATAACATGATGTTTTTCAATGGCAAAAATCAATGAATATTGTAAATGCACAAACAGTAATTTCTCCGCATTGCAAGGTGCAATTCTGAAATTTTTTGCTTTTTCCTGCTCCTCTTAGCATGATAAAGAAGATTCAAAGAGAGTGAGATGCCAGCTCCTTTCATTCAGTCAGTAGCTTCAATCATTTCTGGATGTTTTTCAATGGCAAAAATCAATGAATATTGTAAATGCACAAACTGTAATTTCTCCGCATTGCAAGGTGCAATTCTGAAATTTTTTGCTTTTTCCTGCTCCTCTTAGCATGATAAAGAAGATTCAAAGAGAGTGAGATGCCAGCTCCTTTCATTCAGTCAGTAGCTTCAATCATTTCTGGACGTTTTTCAATGGCAAAAACCAATGAATATTGTAAATGCACAAACAGTAATTTCTCCGCATTGCAAGGTGCAATTCTGAAATTTTTTGCTTTTTCCTGCTCCTCTTAGCATGATAAAGAAGATTCAAAGAGAGTGAGATGCCAGCTCCTTTCATTCAGTCAGTACCTTCAATCATTTCTGGACGTTTTTCAATGGCAAAAATCAATGAATATTGTAAATGCACAAACAGTAATTTCTCCGCATTGCAAGGTGCAATTCTGAAATTTTTTGCTTTTTCCTGCTCCTCTTAGCATGATAAAGAAGATTCAAAGAGAGTGAGATGCCAGCTCCTTTCATTCAGTCAGTAGCTTCAAACATTTCTGGTATATGAATAACATGATGTTTTTCAATGGCAAAAATCAATGAATATTGTAAATGCACAAACAGTAATTTCTCCGCATTGCAAGGTGCAATTCTGAAATTTTTTGCTTTTTCCTGCTCCTCTTAGCATGATAAAGAAGATTCAAAGAGAGTGAGATGCCAGCTCCTTTCATTCAGTCAGTAGCTTCAATCATTTCTGGATGTTTTTCATTGGCAAAAATCAATGAATATTGTAAATGCACAAACAGTAATTTCTCCGCATTGCAAGGTGCAATTCTGAAATTTTTTGCTTTTTCCTGCTCTTCTTAGCATGATAAAGAAGATTCAAAGAGAGTGAGATGTCAGCTCCTTTCATTCAGTCAGTAGCTTCAAACATTTCTGGTATATGAATAACATGATGTTTTTC
Source organism: Phyllobates terribilis (assembly GCF_046119375.1). Taxonomy (NCBI): domain Eukaryota; kingdom Metazoa; phylum Chordata; class Amphibia; order Anura; family Dendrobatidae; genus Phyllobates; species Phyllobates terribilis. The sequence goes on along the minus strand of NW_027363657.1, from coordinate 503,391 downwards.
AATGGCAAAAATCAATGAATATTGTAAATGCACAAACAGTAATTTCTCCGCATTGCAAGGTGCAATTCTGAAATTTTTTGCTTTTTCCTGCTCCTCTTAGCATGATAAAGAAGATTCAAAGAGAGTGAGATGCCAGCTCCTTTCGTTCAGTCAGTAGCTTCAATCATTTCAGGACGTTTTTCAATGGCAAAAATCATTGAATATTATAAATGCACAAACAGTAATTTCTCCGCATTGCAAGGTGCAATTCTGAAATTTTTTTTACTTTTTCCTGCTCCTCTTAGCATGATAAAGAAGATTCAAAGAGAGTGAGATGCCAGCTCCTTTCATTCAGTCAGTAGCTTCAATCATTTCTGGTATATGAATAACATGATGTTTTTCAATGGCAAAAATCAATGAATATTGTAAATGCACAAACAGTAATTTCTCCGCATTGCAAGGTGCAAGTCTGAAATTTTTTGCTTTTTCCTGCTCCTCTTAGCATGATAAAGAAGATTCAAAGAGAGTGAGATGCCAGCTACTTTCATTCAGTCAGTAGCTTCAATCATTTCTGGACGTTTTTCAATGGTAAAAATCAATGAATATTGTAAATGCACAAACAGTAATTTCTCCACATTGCAAGGTGCAATTCTGAAATTTTTTGCTTTTTCCTGCTCCTCTTAGCATGATAAAGAAGATTCAAAGAGAGTGAGATGCCAGCTCCTTTCATTCAGTCAGTAGCTTCAAACATTTCTGGTATATGAATAACATGATGTTTTTCAATGGCAAAAATCAATGAATATTGTAAATGCACAAACAGTAATTTCTCCGCATTGCAAGGTGCAATTCTGAAATTTTTTGCTTTTTCCTGCTACTCTTAGCATGATAAAGAAGATTCAAAGAGAGTGAGGTGCCAGCTCCTTTCATTCAGTCAGTAGCTTCAAACATTTCTGGTATATGAATAACATGTTTTTCAATGGCAAAAATCAATGAATATTGTAAATGCACAAACAGTAATTTCTCCGCATTGCAAGGTGCAATTCTGAAATTTTTTGCTTTTTCCTGCTCCTCTTAGCATGATAAAGAAGATTCAAAGAGAGTGAGATGCCAGCTCCTTTCATTCAGTCAGTAGCTTCAATCATTTCTGGACGTTTTTCAATGGCAAAAATCAATGAATATTGTAAATGCACAAACAGTAATTTCTCCGCATTGCAAGGTGCAATTCTGAAATTTTTTGCTTTTTCCTGCTCCTCTTAGCATGATAAAGAAGATTCAAAGAGAGTGAGATGTCAGCTCCTTTCATTCAGTCAGTAGCTTCAAACATTTCTGGTATATGAATAACATGATGTTTTTCAATGGCAAAAATCAATGAATATTGTAAATGCACAAACAGTAATTTCTCCGCATTGCAAGGTGCAATTCTGAAATTTTTTGCTTTTTCCTGCTCCTCTTAGCATGATAAAGAAGATTCAAAGAGAGTGAGATGCCAGCTCCTTTCATTCAGTCAGTAGCTTCAATCATTTCTGGATGTTTTTCAATGGCAAAAATCAATGAATATTGTAAATGCACAAACAGTAATTTCTCCGCATTGCAAGGTGCAATTCTGAAATTTTTTGCTTTTTCCCGCTCCTCTTAGCATGATAAAGAAGATTCAAAGAGAGTGGGGTGCCAGCTCCTTTCATTCAGTCAGTAGCTTCAAACATTTCTGGTATATGAATAACATGATGTTTTTCAATGGCAAAAATCAATGAATATTGTAAATGCACAAACAGTAATTTCTCCGCATTGCAAGGTGCAATTCTGAAATTTTTTGCTTTTTCCTGCTCCTCTTAGCATGATAAAGAAGATTCAAAGAGAGTGAGATGCCAGCTCCTTTCATTCAGTCAGTAGCTTCAATCATTTCTGGATGTTTTTCAATGGCAAAAATCAATGAATATTGTAAATGCACAAACAGTAATTTCTCCGCATTGCAAGGTGCAATTCTGAAATTTTTTGCTTTTTCCTGCTCCTCAGCATGATAAAGAAGATTCAAAGAGAGTGAGATGCCAGCTCCTTTCGTTCAGTCAGTAGCTTCAATCATTTCTGGACGTTTTTCAATGGCAAAAATCATTGAATATTATAAATGCACAAACAGTAATTTCTCCGCATTGCAAGGTGCAATTCTGAAATTTTTTACTTTTTCCTGCTCCTCTTAGCATGATAAAGAAGATTCAAAGAGAGTGAGATGCCAGCTCCTTTCATTCAGTCAGTAGCTTCAATCATTTCTGGTATATGAATAACATGATGTTTTTCAATGGCAAAAATCAATGAATATTGTAAATGCACAAACAGTAATTTCTCCGCATTGCAAGGTGCAATTCTGAAATTTTTTGCTTTTTCCTGCTCCTCTTAGCATGATAAAGAAGATTCAAAGAGAGTGAGATGCCAGCTCCTTTCATTCAGTCAGTAGCTTCAAACATTTCTGGTATATGAATAACATGATGTTTTTCAATGGCAAAAATCAATGAATATTGTAAATGCACAAACAGTAATTTCTCCGCATTGCAAGGTGCAAGTCTGAAATTTTTTGCTTTTTCCTGCTCCTCTTAGCATGATAAAGAAGATTCAAAGAGAGTGAGATGCCAGCTACTTTCATTCAGTCAGTAGCTTCAATCATTTCTGGACGTTTTTCAATGGTAAAAATCAATGAATATTGTAAATGCACAAACAGTAATTTCTCCACATTGCAAGGTGCAATTCTGAAATTTTTTGCTTTTTCCTGCTCCTCTTAGCATGATAAAGAAGATTCAAAGAGAGTGAGATGCCAGCTCCTTTCATTCAGTCAGTAGCTTCAAACATTTCTGGTATATGAATAACATGATGTTTTTCAATGGCAAAAATCAATGAATATTGTAAATGCACAAACAGTAATTTCTCCGCATTGCAAGGTGCAATTCTGAAATTTTTTGCTTTTTCCTGCTCCTCTTAGCATGATAAAGAAGATTCAAAGAGAGTGAGATGCCAGCTCCTTTCATTCAGTCAGTAGCTTCAAACATTTCTGGTATATGAATAACGATGTTTTTCAATGGCAAAAATCAATGAATATTGTAAATGCACAAACAGTAATTTCTCCGCATTGCAAGGTGCAAGTCTGAAATTTTTTGCTTTTTCCTGCTCCTCTTAGCATGATAAAGAAGATTCAAAGAGAGTGAGATGCCAGCTACTTTCATTCAGTCAGTAGCTTCAATCATTTCTGGACGTTTTTCAATGGTAAAAATCAATGAATATTGTAAATGCACAAACAGTAATTTCTCCACATTGCAAGGTGCAATTCTGAAATTTTTTGCTTTTTCCTGCTCCTCTTAGCATGATAAAGAAGATTCAAAGAGAGTGAGATGCCAGCTCCTTTCATTCAGTCAGTAGCTTCAATCATTTCTGGACGTTTTTCAATGGCAAAAACCAATGAATATTGTAAATGCACAAACAGTAATTTCTCCGCATTGCAAGGTGCAATTCTGAAATTTTTTGCTTTTTCCTGCTCCTCTTAGCATGATAAAGAAGATTCAAAGAGAGTGAGATGCCAGCTCCTTTCATTCAGTCAGTACCTTCAATCATTTCTGGACGTTTTTCAATGGCAAAAATCAATGAATATTGTAAATGCACAAACAGTAATTTCTCCGCATTGCAAGGTGCAATTCTGAAATTTTTTGCTTTTTCCCGCTCCTCTTAGCATGATAAAGAAGATTCAAAGAGAGTGAGGTGCCAGCTCCTTTCATTCAGTCAGTAGCTTCAAACATTTCTGGTATATGAATAACATGTTTTTCAATGGCAAAAATCAATGAATATTGTAAATGCACAAACAGTAATTTCTCCGCATTGCAAGGTGCAATTCTGAAATTTTTTGCTTTTTCCTGCTCCTCTTAGCATGATAAAGAAGATTCAAAGAGAGTGAGATGCCAGCTCCTTTCATTCAGTCAGTAGCTTCAATCATTTCTGGACGTTTTTCAATGGCAAAAATCAATGAATATTGTAAATGCACAAACAGTAATTTCTCCGCATTGCAAGGTGCAATTCTGAAATTTTTTGCTTTTTCCTGCTCCTCTTAGCATGATAAAGAAGATTCAAAGAGAGTGAGATGTCAGCTCCTTTCATTCAGTCAGTAGCTTCAAACATTTCTGGTATATGAATAACATGATGTTTTTCAATGGCAAAAATCAATGAATATTGTAAATGCACAAACAGTAATTTCTCCGCATTGCAAGGTGCAATTCTGAAATTTTTTGCTTTTTCCTGCTCCTTTTAGCATGATAAAGAAGATTCAAAGAGAGTGAGATGCCAGCTCCTTTCATTCAGTCAGTAGCTTCAATCATTTCTGGATGTTTTTCAATGGCAAAAATCAATGAATATTGTAAATGCACAAACAGTAATTTCTCCGCATTGCAAGGTGCAATTCTGAAATTTTTTGCTTTTTCCTGCTCCTCTTAGCATGATAAAGAAGATTCAAAGAGAGTGAGATGCCAGCTCCTTTCGTTCAGTCAGTAGCTTCAATCATTTCTGGACGTTTTTCAATGGCAAAAATCATTGAATATTATAAATGCACAAACAGTAATTTCTCCGCATTGCAAGGTGCAATTCTGAAATTTTTTGCTTTTTCCCGCTCCTCTTAGCATGATAAAGAAGATTCAAAGAGAGTGAGGTGCCAGCTCCTTTCATTCAGTCAGTAGCTTCAAACATTTCTGGTATATGAATAACATGTTTTTCAATGGCAAAAATCAATGAATATTGTAAATGCACAAACAGTAATTTCTCCGCATTGCAAGGTGCAATTCTGAAATTTTTTGCTTTTTCCTGCTCCTCTTAGCATGATAAAGAAGATTCAAAGAGAGTGAGATGCCAGCTCCTTTCATTCAGTCAGTAGCTTCAATCATTTCTGGACGTTTTTCAATGGCAAAAATCAATGAATATTGTAAATGCACAAACAGTAATTTCTCCGCATTGCAAGGTGCAATTCTGAAATTTTTTGCCTTTTCCTGCTCCTCTTAGCATGATAAAGAAGATTCAAAGAGAGTGAGATGCCAGCTCCTTTCATTCAGTCAGTAGCTTCAAACATTTCTGGTATATGAATAACATGATGTTTTTCAATGGCAAAAATCAATGAATATTGTAAATGCACAAACAGTAATTTCTCCGCATTGCAAGGTGCAATTCTGAAATTTTTTGCTTTTTCCTGCTCCTCTTAGCATGATAAAGAAGATTCAAAGAGAGTGAGATGCCAGCTCCTTTCATTCAGTCAGTAGCTTCAATCATTTCTGGATGTTTTTCAATGGCAAAAATCAATGAATATTGTAAATGCACAAACAGTAATTTCTCCGCATTGCAAGGTGCAATTCTGAAATTTTTTGCTTTTTCCTGCTCCTCTTAGCATGATAAAGAAGATTCAAAGAGAGTGAGATGCCAGCTCCTTTCGTTCAGTCAGTAGCTTCAATCATTTCTGGACGTTTTTCAATGGCAAAAATCATTGAATATTATAAATGCACAAACAGTAATTTCTCCGCATTGCAAGGTGCAATTCTGAAATTTTATACTTTTTCCTGCTCCTCTTAGCATGATAAAGAAGATTCAAAGAGAGTGAGATGCCAGCTCCTTTCATTCAGTCAGTAGCTTCAAACATTTCTGGTATATGAATAACATGATGTTTTTCAATGGCAAAAATCAATGAATATTGTAAATGCACAAACAGTAATTTCTCCGCATTGCAAGGTGCAAGTCTGAAATTTTTTGCTTTTTCCTGCTCCTCTTAGCATGATAAAGAAGATTCAAAGAGAGTGAGATGCCAGCTACTTTCATTCAGTCAGTAGCTTCAATCATTTCTGGACGTTTTTCAATGGTAAAAATCAATGAATATTGTAAATGCACAAACAGTAATTTCTCCACATTGCAAGGTGCAATTCTGAAATTTTTTGCTTTTTCCTGCTCCTCTTAGCATGATAAAGAAGATTCAAAGAGAGTGAGATGCCAGCTCCTTTCATTCAGTCAGTAGCTTCAAACATTTCTGGTATATGAATAACATGATGTTTTTCAATGGCAAAAATCAATGAATATTGTAAATGCACAAACAGTAATTTCTCCGCATTGCAAGGTGCAATTCTGAAATTTTTTGCTTTTTCCTGCTCCTCTTAGCATGATAAAGAAGATTCAAAGAGAGTGAGATGCCAGCTCCTTTCATTCAGTCAGTAGCTTCAATCATTTCTGGATGTTTTTCAATGGCAAAAATCAATGAATATTGTAAATGCACAAACTGTAATTTCTCCGCATTGCAAGGTGCAATTCTGAAATTTTTTGCTTTTCCTGCTCCTCTTAGCATGATAAAGAAGATTCAAAGAGAGTGAGATGCCAGCTCCTTTCATTCAGTCAGTAGCTTCAATCATTTCTGGACGTTTTTCAATGGCAAAAATCAATGAATATTGTAAATGCACAAACAGTAATTTCTCCGCATTGCAAGGTGCAATTCTGAAATTTTTTGCTTTTTCCTGCTCCTCTTAGCATGATAAAGAAGATTCAAAGAGAGTGAGATGTCAGCTCCTTTCATTCAGTCAGTAGCTTCAAACATTTCTGGTATATGAATAACATGATGTTTTTCAATGGCAAAAATCAATGAATATTGTAAATGCACAAACAGTAATTTCTCCGCATTGCAAGGTGCAATTCTGAAATTTTTTGCTTTTTCCTGCTCCTCTTAGCATGATAAAGAAGATTCAAAGAGAGTGAGATGCCAGCTCCTTTCATTCAGTCAGTAGCTTCAATCATTTCTGGATGTTTTTCAATGGCAAAAATCAATGAATATTGTAAATGCACAAACAGTAATTTCTCCGCATTGCAAGGTGCAATTCTGAAATTTTTTGCTTTTTCCTGCTCCTCTTAGCATGATAAAGAAGATTCAAAGAGAGTGAGATGCCAGCTCCTTTCGTTCAGTCAGTAGCTTCAATCATTTCTGGACGTTTTTCAATGGCAAAAATCATTGAATATTATAAATGCACAAACAGTAATTTCTCCGCATTGCAAGGTGCAATTCTGAAATTTTTTGCTTTTTCCCGCTCCTCTTAGCATGATAAAGAAGATTCAAAGAGAGTGAGGTGCCAGCTCCTTTCATTCAGTCAGTAGCTTCAAACATTTCTGGTATATGAATAACATGTTTTTCAATGGCAAAAATCAATGAATATTGTAAATGCACAAACAGTAATTTCTCCGCATTGCAAGGTGCAATTCTGAAATTTTTTGCTTTTTCCTGCTCCTCTTAGCATGATAAAGAAGATTCAAAGAGAGTGAGATGCCAGCTCCTTTCATTCAGTCAGTAGCTTCAATCATTTCTGGACGTTTTTCAATGGCAAAAATCAATGAATATTGTAAATGCACAAACAGTAATTTCTCCGCATTGCAAGGTGCAATTCTGAAATTTTTTGCTTTTTCCTGCTCCTCTTAGCATGATAAAGAAGATTCAAAGAGAGTGAGATGTCAGCTCCTTTCATTCAGTCAGTAGCTTCAAACATTTCTGGTATATGAATAACATGATGTTTTTCAATGGCAAAAATCAATGAATATTGTAAATGCACAAACAGTAATTTTTCCGCATTGCAAGGTGCAATTCTGAAATTTTTTGCTTTTTCCTGCTCCTCTTAGCATGATAAAGAAGATTCAAAGAGAGTGAGATGCCAGCTCCTTTCATTCAGTCAGTAGCTTCAATCATTTCTGGATGTTTTTCAATGGCAAAAATCAATGAATATTGTAAATGCACAAACAGTAATTTCTCCGCATTGCAAGGTGCAATTCTGAAATTTTTTGCTTTTTCCTGCTCCTCTTAGCATGATAAAGAAGATTCAAAGAGAGTGAGATGCCAGCTCCTTTCGTTCAGTCAGTAGCTTCAATCATTTCTGGACGTTTTTCAATGGCAAAAATCATTGAATATTATAAATGCACAAACAGTAATTTCTCCGCATTGCAAGGTGCAATTCTGAAATTTTTTACTTTTTCCTGCTCCTCTTAGCATGATAAAGAAGATTCAAAGAGAGTGAGATGCCAGCTCCTTTCATTCAGTCAGTAGCTTCAATCATTTCTGGTATATGAATAACATGATGTTTTTCAATGGCAAAAATCAATGAATATTGTAAATGCACAAACAGTAATTTCTCCGCATTGCAAGGTGCAATTCTGAAATTTTTTGCTTTTTCCTGCTCCTCTTAGCATGATAAAGAAGATTCAAAGAGAGTGAGATGCCAGCTCCTTTCATTCAGTCAGTAGCTTCAAACATTTCTGGTATATGAATAACATGATGTTTTTCAATGGCAAAAATCAATGAATATTGTAAATGCACAAACAGTAATTTCTCCGCATTGCAAGGTGCAAGTCTGAAATTTTTTGCTTTTTCCTGCTCCTCTTAGCATGATAAAGAAGATTCAAAGAGAGTGAGATGCCAGCTACTTTCATTCAGTCAGTAGCTTCAATCATTTCTGGACGTTTTTCAATGGTAAAAATCAATGAATATTGTAAATGCACAAACAGTAATTTCTCCACATTGCAAGGTGCAATTCTGAAATTTTTTGCTTTTTCCTGCTCCTCTTAGCATGATAAAGAAGATTCATAGAGAGTGAGATGCCAGCTCCTTTCATTCAGTCAGTAGCTTCAAACATTTCTGGTATATGAATAACATGATGTTTTTCAATGGCAAAAATCAATGAATATTGTAAATGCACAAACAGTAATTTCTCCGCATTGCAAGGTGCAATTCTGAAATTTTTTGCTTTTTCCTGCTCCTCTTAGCATGATAAAGAAGATTCAAAGAGAGTGAGATGCCAGCTCCTTTCATTCAGTCAGTAGCTTCAAACATTTCTGGTATATGAATAACATGATGTTTTTCAATGGCAAAAATCAATGAATATTGTAAATGCACAAACAGTAATTTCTCCGCATTGCAAGGTGCAAGTCTGAAATTTTTTGCTTTTTCCTGCTCCTCTTAGCATGATAAAGAAGATTCAAAGAGAGTGAGATGCCAGCTACTTTCATTCAGTCAGTAGCTTCAATCATTTCTGGACGTTTTTCAATGGTAAAAATCAATGAATATTGTAAATGCACAAACAGTAATTTCTCCACATTGCAAGGTGCAATTCTGAAATTTTTTGCTTTTTCCTGCTCCTCTTAGCATGATAAAGAAGATTCAAAGAGAGTGAGATGCCAGCTCCTTTCATTCAGTCAGTAGCTTCAAACATTTCTGGTATATGAATAACATGATGTTTTTCAATGGCAAAAATCAATGAATATTGTAAATGCACAAACAGTAATTTCTCCGCATTGCAAGGTGCTATTCTGAAATTTTTTGCTTTTTCCTGCTCCTCTTAGCATGATAAAGAAGATTCAAAGAGAGTGAGATGCCAGCTCCTTTCATTCAGTCAGTAGCTTCAATCATTTCTGGATGTTTTTCAATGGCAAAAATCAATGAATATTGTAAATGCACAAACTGTAATTTCTCCGCATTGCAAGGTGCAATTCTGAAATTTTTTGCTTTTTCCTGCTCCTCTTAGCATGATAAAGAAGATTCAAAGAGAGTGAGATGCCAGCTCCTTTCATTCAGTCAGTAGCTTCAATCATTTCTGGACGTTTTTCAATGGCAAAAATCAATGAATATTGTAAATGCACAAACAGTAATTTCTCCGCATTGCAAGGTGCAATTCTGAAATTTTTTGCTTTTTCCTGCTCCTCTTAGCATGATAAAGAAGATTCAAAGAGAGTGAGATGCCAGCTCCTTTCATTCAGTCAGTACCTTCAATCATTTCTGGACGTTTTTCAATGGCAAAAATCAATGAATATTGTAAATGCACAAACAGTAATTTCTCCGCATTGCAAGGTGCAATTCTGAAATTTTTTGCTTTTTCCCGCTCCTCTTAGCATGATAAAGAAGATTCAAAGAGAGTGAGGTGCCAGCTCCTTTCATTCAGTCAGTAGCTTCAAACATTTCAGGTATATGAATAACATGTTTTTCAATGGCAAAAATCAATGAATATTGTAAATGCACAAACAGTAATTTCTCCGCATTGCAAGGTGCAATTCTGAAATTTTTTGCTTTTTCCTGCTCCTCTTAGCATGATAAAGAAGATTCAAAGAGAGTGAGATGCCAGCTCCTTTCATTCAGTCAGTAGCTTCAATCATTTCTGGACGTTTTTCAATGGCAAAAATCAATGAATATTGTAAATGCACAAACAGTAATTTCTCCGCATTGCAAGGTGCAATTCTGAAATTTTTTGCTTTTTCCTGCTCCTCTTAGCATGATAAAGAAGATTCAAAGAGAGTGAGATGCCAGCTCCTTTCATTCAGTCAGTAGCTTCAATCATTTCTGGACGTTTTTCAATGGCAAAAATCAATGAATATTGTAAATGCACAAACAGTAATTTCTCCGCATTGCAAGGTGCAATTCTGAAATTTTTTGCTTTTTCCTGCTCCTCTTAGCATGATAAAGAAGATTCAAAGAGAGTGAGATGCCAGCTCCTTTCATTCAGTCAGTAGCTTCAAACATTTCTGGTATATGAATAACATGATGTTTTTCAATGGCAAAAATCAATGAATATTGTAAATGCACAAACAGTAATTTCTCCGCATTGCAAGGTGCAAGTCTGAAATTTTTTGCTTTTTCCTGCTCCTCTTAGCATGATAAAGAAGATTCAAAGAGAGTGAGATGCCAGCTACTTTCATTCAGTCAGTAGCTTCAATCATTTCTGGACGTTTTTCAATGGTAAAAATCAATGAATATTGTAAATGCACAAACAGTAATTTCTCCACATTGCAAGGTGCAATTCTGAAATTTTTTGCTTTTTCCTGCTCCTCTTAGCATGATAAAGAAGATTCAAAGAGAGTGACATGCCAGCTCCTTTCATTCAGTCAGTAGCTTCAAACATTTCTGATATATGAATAACATGATGTTTTTCAATGGCAAAAATCAATGAATATTGTAAATGCACAAACAGTAATTTCTCCGCATTGCAAGGTGCAATTCTGAAATTTTTTGCTTTTTCCTGCTCCTCTTAGCATGATAAAGAAGATTCAAAGAGAGTGAGATGCCAGCTCCTTTCATTCAGTCAGTAGCTTCAAACATTTCTGGTATATGAATAACATGATGTTTTTCAATGGCAAAAATCAATGAATATTGTAAATGCACAAACAGTAATTTCTCCGCATTGCAAGGTGCAATTCTGAAATTTTTTGCTTTTTCCTGCTCCTCTTAGCATGATAAAGAAGATTCAAAGAGAGTGAGATGCCAGCTCCTTTCATTCAGTCAGTAGCTTCAATCATTTCTGGACGTTTTTCAATGGCAAAAATCAATGAATATTCTAAATGCACAAACAGTAATTTCTCCGCATTGCAAGGTGCAATTCTGAAATTTTTTGCTTTTTCCTGCTCCTCTTAGCATGATAAAGAAGATTCAAAGAGAGTGAGATGTCAGCTCCTTTCATTCAGTCATTAGCTTCAAACATTTCTGGTATATGAATAACATGATGTTTTTCAATGGCAAAAATCAATGAATATTGTAAATGCACAAACAGTAATTTCTCCGCATTGCAAGGTGCAATTCTGAAATTTTTTGCTTTTTCCTGCTCCTCTTAGCATGATAAAGAAGATTCAAAGAGAGTGAGATGCCAGCTCCTTTCGTTCAGTCAGTAGCTTCAATCATTTCTGGACGTTTTTCAATGGCAAAAATCATTGAATATTATAAATGCACAAACAGTAATTTCTCCGCATTGCAAGGTGCAATTCTGAAATTTTTTACTTTTTCCTGCTCCTCTTAGCATGATAAAGAAGATTCAAAGAGAGTGAGATGCCAGCTCCTTTCATTCAGTCAGTAGCTTCAATCATTTCTGGTATATGAATAACATGATGTTTTTCAATGGCAAAAATCAATGAATATTGTAAATGCACAAACAGTAATTTCTCCGCATTGCAAGGTGCAATTCTGAAATTTTTTGCTTTTTCCTGCTCCTCTTAGCATGATAAAGAAGATTCAAAGAGAGTGAGATGCCAGCTCCTTTCATTCAGTCAGTAGCTTCAATCATTTCTGGACGTTTTTCAATGGCAAAAATCAATGAATATTGTAAATGCACAAACAGTAATTTCTCCGCATTGCAAGGTGCAATTCTGAAATTTTTTGCTTTTTCCTGCTCCTCTTAGCATGATAAACAAGATTCAAAGAGAGTGAGATGCCAGCTCCTTTCATTCAGTCAGTAGCTTCAATCATTTCTGGACGTTTTTCAATGGCAAAAATCAATGAATATTGTAAATGCACAAACAGTAATTTCTCCGCATTGCAAGGTGCAATTCTGAAATTTTTTGCTTTTTCCTGCTCCTCTTAGCATGATAAAGAAGATTCAAAGAGAGTGAGATGCCAGCTCCTTTCATTCAGTCAGTAGCTTCAATCATTTCTGGACGTTTTTCAATGGCAAAAATCAATGAATATTGTAAATGCACAAACAGTAATTTCTCCGCATTGCAAGGTGCAATTCTGAAATTTTTTGCTTTTTCCTGCTCCTCTTAGCATGATAAAGAAGATTCAAAGAGAGTGAGATGCCAGCTCCTTTCATTCAGTCAGTAGCTTCAATCATTTCTGGTATATGAATAACATGATGTTTTTCAATGGCAAAAATCAATGAATATTGTAAATGCACAAACAGTAATTTCTCCGCATTGCAAGGTGCAATTCTGAAATTTTTTGCTTTTTCCTGCTCCTCTTAGCATGATAAAGAAGATTCAAAGAGAGTGAGATGCCAGCTCCTTTCATTCAGTCAGTAGCTTCAATCATTTCTGGACGTTTTTCAATGGCAAAAATCAATGAATATTGTAAATGCACAAACAGTAATTTCTCCGCATTGCAAGGTGCAATTCTGAAATTTTTTGCTTTTTCCTGCTCCTCTTAGCATGATAAACATGATTCAAAGAGAGTGAGTTGCCAGCTCCTTTCATTCAGTCAGTAGCTTCAATCATTTCTGGACGTTTTTCAATTGCAAAAATCAATGAATATTGTAAATGCACAAACAGTAATTTCTCCGCATTGCAAGGTGCAATTCTGAAATTTTTTGCTTTTTCCTGCTCCTCTTAGCATGATAAAGACGATTCAAAGAGAGTGAGATGCCAGCTACTTTCATTCAGTCAGTAGCTTCAATCATTTCTGGTATATGAATAACATGATGTTTTTCAATGGCAAAAATCAATGAATATTGTAAATGCACAAACAGTAATTTCTCCGCATTGCAAGGTGCAAGTCTGAAATTTTTTACTTTTTCCTGCTCCTCTTAGCATGATAAAGAAGATTCAAAGAGAGTGAGGTGCCAGCTCCTTTCATTCAGTCAGTAGCTTCAAACATTTCTGGTATATGAATAACATGTTTTTCAATGGCAAAAATCAATGAATATTGTAAATGCACAAACAGTAATTTCTCCGCATTGCAAGGTGCAATTGTGAAATTTTTTGCTTTTTCCTGCTCCTCTTAGCATGATAAAGAAGATTCAAAGAGAGTGAGATGCCAGCTCCTTTCATTCAGTCAGTAGCTTCAATCATTTCTGGACGTTTTTCAATGGCAAAAATCAATGAATATTGTAAATGCACAAACAGTAATTTCTCCGCATTGCAAGGTGCAATTCTGAAATTTTTTGCTTTTTCCTGCTCCGCTTAGCATGATAAAGAAGATTCAAAGAGAGTGAGATGCCAGCTCCTTTCATTCAGTCAGTAGCTTCAATCATTTCTGGACGTTTTTCAATGGCAAAAATCAATGAATATTGTAAATGCACAAACAGTAATTTCTCCGCATTGCAAGGTGCAATTCTGAAATTTTTTGCTTTTTCCTGCTCCTCTTAGCATGATAAAGAAGATTCAAAGAGAGTGAGATGCCAGCTCCTTTCATTCAGTCAGTAGCTTCAAACATTTCTGGTATATGAATAACATGATGTTTTTCAATGGCAAAAATCAATGAATATTGTAAATGCACAAACAGTAATTTCTCCGCATTGCAAGGTGCAAGTCTGAAATTTTTTGCTTTTTCCTGCTCCTCTTAGCATGATAAAGAAGATTCAAAGAGAGTGAGATGCCAGCTACTTTCATTCAGTCAGTAGCTTCAATCATTTCTGGACGTTTTTCAATGGTAAAAATCAATGAATATTGTAAATGCACAAACAGTAATTTCTCCACATTGCAAGGTGCAATTCTGCAATTTTTTGCTTTTTCCTGCTCCTCTTAGCATGATAAAGAAGATTCAAAGAGAGTGAGATGCCAGCTCCTTTCATTCAGTCAGTAGCTTCAAACATTTCTGGTATATGAATAACATGATGTTTTCAATGGCAAAAATCAATGAATATTGTAAATGCACAAACAGTAAATTCTCCGCATTGCAAGGTGCAATTCTGAAATTTTTTGCTTTTTCCTGCTCCTCTTAGCATGATAAAGAAGATTCAAAGAGAGTGAGATGCCAGCTCCTTTCATTCAGTCAGTAGCTTCAAACATTTCTGGTATATGAATAACATGATGTTTTTCAATGGCAAAAATCAATGAATATTGTAAATGCACAAACAGTAATTTCTCCGCATTGCAAGGTGCAAGTCTGAAATTTTTTGCTTTTTCCTGCTCCTCTTAGCATGATAAAGAAGATTCAAAGAGAGTGAGAAGCCAGCTACTTTCATTCAGTCAGTAGATTCAATCATTTCTGGACGTTTTTCAATGTTAAAAATCAATGAATATTGTAAATGCACAAACAGTAATTTCTCCACATTGCAAGGTGCAATTCTGAAATTTTTTGCTTTTTCCTGCTCCTCTTAGCATGATAATGAAGATTCAAAGAGAGTGAGATGCCAGCTCCTTTCATTCAGTCAGTAGCTTCAAACATTTCTGGTATATGAATAACATGATGTTTTTCAATGGCAAAAATCAATGAATATTGTAAATGCACAAACAGTAATTTCTCCGCATTGCAAGGTGCAATTCTGAAATTTTTTGCTTTTTCCTGCTCCTCTTAGCATGATAAAGAAGATTCAAAGAGAGTGAGATGCCAGCTCCTTTCATTCAGTCAGTAGCTTCAATCATTTCTGGATGTTTTTCAATGGCAAAAATCAATGAATATTGTAAATGCACAAACTGTAATTTCTCCGCATTGCAAGGTGCAATTCTGAAATTTTTTACTTTTTCCTGCTCCTCTTAGCATGATAAAGAAGATTCAAAGAGAGTGAGATGCCAGCTCCTTTCATTCAGTCAGTAGCTTCAATCATTTCTGGACGTTTTTCAATGGCAAAAATCAATGAATATTGTAAATGCACAAACAGTAATTTCTCCGCATTGCAAGGTGCAATTCTGAATTTTTTTGCTTTTTCCCGCTCCGCTTAGCATGATAAAGAAGATTCAAAGAGAATGAGGTGCCAGCTCCTTTCATTCAGTCAGTAGCTTCAAACATTTCTGGTATATGAATAACATGTTTTTCAATGGCAAAAATCAATGAATATTGTAAATGCACAAACAGTAATTTCTCCGCATTGCAAGGTGCAATTCTGAAATTTTTTGCTTTTTCCTGCTCCGCTTAGCATGATAAAGAAGATTCAAAGAGAGTGAGATGCCAGCTCCTTTCATTCAGTCAGTAGCTTCAAACATTTCTGGTATATGAATAACATGATGTTTTTCAATGTCAAAAATCAATGAATATTGTAAATGCACAAACAGTAATTTCTCCGCATTGCAAGGTGCAAGTCTGAAATTTTTTGCTTTTTCCTGCTCCTCTTAGCATGATAAAGAAGATTCAAAGAGAGTGAGATGCCAGCTACTTTCATTCAGTCAGTAGCTTCAATCATTTCTGGACGTTTTTCAATGGTAAAAATCAATGAATATTGTAAATGCACAGTAATTTCTCCACATTGCAAGGTGCAATTCTGAAATTTTTTGCTTTTTCCTGCTCCTCTTAGCATGATAAAGAAGATTCAAAGAGAGTGAGATGCCAGCTCCTTTCATTCAGTCAGTAGCTTCAAACATTTCTGGTATATGAATAACATGATGTTTTTCAATGGCAAAAATCAATGAATATTGTAAATGCACAAACAGTAATTTCTCCGCATTGCAAGGTGCAATTCTGAAATTTTTTGCTTTTTCCTGCTCCTCTTAGCATGATAAAGAAGATTCAAAGAGAGTGAGATGCCAGCTCCTTTCATTCAGTCAGTAGCTTCAAACATTTCTGGTATATGAATAACATGATGTTTTTCAATGGCAAAAATCAATGAATATTGTAAATGCACAAACAGTAATTTCTCCGCATTGCAAGGTGCAATTCTGAAATTTTTTGCTTTTTCCTGCTCCTCTTAGCATGATAAAGAATATTCAAAGAGAGTGAGATGCCAGCTCCTTTCATTCAGTCAGTAGCTTCAATCATTTCTGGTATATGAATAACATGATGTTTTTCAATGGCAAAAATCAATGAATATTGTAAATGCACAAACAGTAATTTCTCCGCATTGCAAGGTGCAATTCTGAAATTTTTTGCTTTTTCCTGCTCCTCTTAGCATGATAAAGAAGATTCAAAGAGAGTGAGATGCCAGCTCCTTTCATTCAGTCAGTAGCTTCAATCATTTCTGGACGTTTTTCAATGGCAAAAATCAATGAATATTGTAAATGCACAAACAGTAATTTCTCCGCATTGCAAGGTGCAATTCTGAAATTTTTTGCTTTTTCCTGCTCCTCTTAGCATGATAAAGAAGATTCAAAGAGAGTGAGATGCCAGCTACTTTCATTCAGTCAGTAGCTTCAAACATTTCTGGTATATGAATAACATAATGTTTTTCAATGGCAAAAATCAATGAATATTTTAAATGCACAAACAGTAATTTCTCCGCATTGCAAGGTGCAAGTCTGAAATTTTTTGCTTTTTCCTGCTCCTCTTAGCATGATAAAGAAGATTCAAAGAGAGTGAGATGCCAGCTACTTTCATTCAGTCAGTAGCTTCAATCATTTCTGGACGTTTTTCAATGGTAAAAATCAATGAATATTGTAAATGCACAAACAGTAATTTCTCCACATTGCAAGGTGCAATTCTGAAATTTTTTGCTTTTTCCTGCTCCTCTTAGCATGATAAAGAAGATTCAAAGAGAGTGAGATGCCAGCTCCTTTCATTCAGTCAGTAGCTTCAAACATTTCTGGTATATGAATAACATGATGTTTTTCAATGGCAAAAATCAATGAATATTGTAAATGCACAAACAGTAATTTCTCCGCATTGCAAGGTGCAATTCTGAAATTTTTTGCTTTTTCCTGCTCCTCTTAGCATGATAAAGAACATTCAAAGAGAGTGAGATGCCAGCTCCTTTCATTCAGTCAGTAGCTTCAATCATTTCTGGATGTTTTTCAATGGCAAAAATCAATGAATATTGTAAATGCACAAACTGTAATTTCTCCGCATTGCAAGGTGCAATTCTGAAATTTTTTGCTTTTTCCTGCTCCTCTTAGCATGATAAAGAAGATTCAAAGAGAGTGAGATGCCAGCTCCTTTCATTCAGTCAGTAGCTTCAATCATTTCTGGACGTTTTTCAATGGCAAAAATCAATGAATATTGTAAATGCACAAACAGTAATTTCTCCGCATTGCAAGGTGCAATTCTGAAATTTTTTGCTTTTTCCTGCTCCTCTTAGCATGATAAAGAAGATTCAAAGAGAGTGAGATGCCAGCTCCTTTCATTCAGTCAGTACCTTCAATCATTTCTGGACGTTTTTCAATGGCAAAAATCAATGAATATTGTAAATGCACAAACAGTAATTTCTCCGCATTGCAAGGTGCAATTCTGAAATTTTTTGCTTTTTCCCGCTCCTCTTAGCATGATAAAGAAGATTCAAAGAGAGTGAGGTGCCAGCTCCTTTCATTCAGTCAGTAGCTTCAAACATTTCTGGTATATGAATAACATGTTTTTCAATGGCAAAAATCAATGAATATTGTAAATGCACAAACAGTAATTTCTCCGCATTGCAAGGTGCAATTCTGAAATTTTTTGATTTTTCCTGCTCCTCTTAGCATGATAAAGAAGATTCAAAGAGAGTGAGATGCCAGCTCCTTTCATTCAGTCAGTAGCTTCAATCATTTCTGGACGTTTTTCAATGGCAAAAATCAATGAATATTGTAAATGCACAAACAGTAATTTCTCCGCATTGCAAGGTGCAATTCTGAAATTTTTTGCTTTTTCCTGCTCCTCTTAGCATGATAAAGAAGATTCAAAGAGAGTGAGATGCCAGCTCCTTTCATTCAGTCAGTAGCTTCAAACATTTCTGGTATATGAATAACATGATGTTTTTCAATGGCAAAAATCAATGAATATTGTAAATGCACAAACAGTAATTTCTCCGCATTGCAAGGTGCAATTCTGAAATTTTTTGCTTTTTCCTGCTCCTCTTAGCATGATAAAGAAGATTCAAAGAGAGTGAGATGCCAGCTCCTTTCATTCAGTCAGTAGCTTCAAACATTTCTAGTATATGAATAAAATGATGTTTTTCAATGGCAAAAATCAATGAATATTGTAAATGCACAAACAGTAATTTCTCCGCATTGCAAGGTGCAAGTCTGAAATTTTTTGCTTTTTCCTGCTCCTCTTAGCATGATAAAGAAGATTCAAAGAGAGTGAGATGCCAGCTACTTTCATTCAGTCAGTAGCTTCAATCATTTCTGGACGTTTTTCAATGGTAAAAATCAATGAATATTGTAAATGCACAAACAGTAATTTCTCCACATTGCAAGGTGCAATTCTGAAATTTTTTGCTTTTTCCTGCTCCTCTTAGCATGATAAAGAAGATTCAAAGAGAGTGAGATGCCAGCTCCTTTCATTCAGTCAGTAGCTTCAAACATTTCTGGTATATGAATAACATGATGTTTTTCAATGGCAAAAATCAATGAATATTGTAAATGCACAAACAGTAATTTCTCCGCATTGCAAGGTGCAATTCTGAAATTTTTTGCTTTTTCCTGCTCCTCTTAGCATGATAAAGAAGATTCAAAGAGAGTGAGATGCCAGCTCCTTTCATTCAGTCAGTAGCTTCAATCATTTCTGGATGTTTTTCAATGGCAAAAATCAATGAATATTGTAAATGCACAAACTGTAATTTCTCCGCATTGCAAGGTGCAATTCTGAAATTTTTTGCTTTTTCCTGCTCCTCTTAGCATGTTAAAGAAGATTCAAAGAGAGTGAGATGCCAGCTCCTTTCATTCAGTCAGTAGCTTCAATCATTTCTGGACGTTTTTCAGTGGCAAAAATCAATGAATATTGTAAATGCACAAACAGTAATTTCTCCGCATTGCAAGGTGCAATTCTGAAATTTTTTGCTTTTTCCTGCTCCTCTTAGCATGATAAAGAAGATTCAAAGAGAGTGAGATGCCAGCTCCTTTCATTCAGTCAGTACCTTCAATCATTTCTGGACGTTTTTCAATGGCAAAAATCAATGAATATTGTAAATGCACAAACAGTAATTTCTCCGCATTGCAAGGTGCAAGTCTGAAATTTTTTGCTTTTTCCTGCTCCTCTTAGCATGATAAAGAAGATTCAAAGAGAGTGAGATGCCAGCTACTTTCATTCAGTCAGTAGCTTCAATCATTTCTGGACGTTTTTCAATGGTAAAAATCAATGAATATTGTAAATGCACAAACAGTAATTTCTCCACATTGCAAGGTGCAATTCTGAAATTTTTTGCTTTTTCCTGCTCCTCTTAGCATGATAAAGAAGATTCAAAGAGAGTGAGATGCCAGCTCCTTTCATTCAGTCAGTAGCTTCAAACATTTCTGGTATATGAATAACATGATGTTTTTCAATGGCAAAAATCAATGAATATTGTAAATGCACAAACAGTAATTTCTCCGCATTGCAAGGTGCAATTCTGAAATTTTTTGCTTTTTCCTGCTCCTCTTAGCATGATAAAGAAGATTCAAAGAGAGTGAGATGCCAGCTCCTTTCATTCAGTCAGTAGCTTCAATCATTTCTGGACGTTTTTCAATGGCAAAAATCAATGAATATTGTAAATGCACAAACAGTAATTTCTCTGCATTGCAAGGTGCAATTCTGAAATTTTTTGCTTTTTCCTGCTCCTCTTAGCATGATAAAGAAGATTCAAAGAGAGTGAGATGTCAGCTCCTTTCATTCAGTCAGTAGCTTCAAACATTTCTGGTATATGAATAACATGATGTTTTTCAATGGCAAAAATCAATGAATATTGTAAATGCACAAACAGTAATTTCTCCGCATTGCAAGGTGCAATTCTGAAATTTTTTGCTTTTTCCTGCTCCTCTTAGCATGATAAAGAATATTCAAAGAGAGTGAGATGCCAGCTCCTTTCATTCAGTCAGTAGCTTCAATCATTTCTGGACGTTTTTCAATGGCAAAAATCAATGAATATTGTAAATGCACAAACAGTAATTTCTCTGCATTGCAAGGTGCAATTCTGAAATTTTTTGCTTTTTCCTGCTCCTCTTAGCATGATAAAGAAGATTCAAAGAGAGTGAGATGCCAGCTCCTTTCGTTCAGTCAGTAGCTTCAATCATTTCTGGACGTTTTTCAATGGCAAAAATCATTGAATATTATAAATGCACAAACAGTAATTTCTCCGCATAGCAAGGTGCAATTCTGAAATTTTTTACTTTTTCCTGCTCCTCTTAGCATGATAAAGAAGATTCAAAGAGAGTGAGATGCCAGCTCCTTTCATTCAGTCAGTACCTTCAATCATTTCTGGACGTTTTTCAATGGCAAAAATCAATGAATATTGTAAATGCACAAACAGTAATTTCTCCGCATTGCAAGGTGCAAGTCTGAAATTTTTTGCTTTTTCCTGCTCCTCTTAGCATGATAAAGAAGATTCAAAGAGAGTGAGATGCCAGCTACTTTCATTCAGTCAGTAGCTTCAATCATTTCTGGACGTTTTTCAATGGTAAAAATCAATGAATATTGTAAATGCACAAACAGTAATTTCTCCACATTGCAAGGTGCAATTCTGAAATTTTTTGCTTTTTCCTGCTCCTCTTAGCATGATAAAGAAGATTCAAAGAGAGTGAGATGCCAGCTCCTTTCATTCAGTCAGTAGCTTCAAACATTTCTGGTATATGAATAACATGATGTTTTTCAATGGCAAAAATCAATGAATATTGTAAATGCACAAACAGTAATTTCTCCGCATTGCAAGGTGCAATTCTGAAATTTTTTGCTTTTTCCTGCTCCTCTTAGCATGATAAAGAAGATTCAAAGAGAGTGAGATGCCAGCTCCTTTCATTCAGTCAGTAGCTTCAATCATTTCTGGATGTTTTTCAATGGCAAAAATCAATGAATATTGTAAATGCACAAACAGTAATTTCTCTGCATTGCAAGGTGCAATTCTGAAATTTTTTGCTTTTTCCTGCTCCTCTTAGCATGATAAAGAAGATTCAAAGAGAGTGAGATGTCAGCTCCTTTCATTCAGTCAGTAGCTTCAAACATTTCTGGTATATGAATAACATGATGTTTTTCAATGGCAAAAATCAATGAATATTGTAAATGCACAAACAGTAATTTCTCCGCATTGCAAGGTGCAATTCTGAAATTTTTTGCTTTTTCCTGCTCCTCTTAGCATGATAAAGAATATTCAAAGAGAGTGAGATGCCAGCTCCTTTCATTCAGTCAGTAGCTTCAATCATTTCTGGACGTTTTTCAATGGCAAAAATCAATGAATATTGTAAATGCACAAACAGTAATTTCTCTGCATTGCAAGGTGCAATTCTGAAATTTTTTGCTTTTTCCTGCTCCTCTTAGCATGATAAAGAAGATTCAAAGAGAGTGAGATGCCAGCTCCTTTCGTTCAGTCAGTAGCTTCAATCATTTCTGGACGTTTTTCAATGGCAAAAATCATTGAATATTATAAATGCACAAACAGTAATTTCTCCGCATAGCAAGGTGCAATTCTGAAATTTTTTACTTTTTCCTGCTCCTCTTAGCATGATAAAGAAGATTCAAAGAGAGTGAGATGCCAGCTCCTTTCATTCAGTCAGTAGCTTCAATCATTTCTGGTATATGAATAACATGATGTTTTTCAATGGCAAAAATCAATGAATATTGTAAATGCACAAACAGTAATTTCTCCGCATTGCAAGGTGCAATTCTGAAATTTTTTGCTTTTTCCTGCTCCTCTTAGCATGATAAAGAAGATTCAAAGAGAGTGAGATGCCAGCTCCTTTCATTCAGTCAGTAGCTTCAATCATTTCTGGACGTTTTTCAATGGCAAAAATCAATGAATATTGTAAATGCACAAACAGTAATTTCTCCGCATTGCAAGGTGCAATTCTGAAATTTTTTGGTTTTTCCTGCTCCTCTTAGCATGATAAAGAAGATTCAAAGAGAGTGAGATGCCAGCTCCTTTCATTCAGTCAGTAGCTTCAAACATTTCTGGTATATGAATAACATAATGTTTTTCAATGGCAAAAATCAATGAATATTGTAAATGCACAAACAGTAATTTCTCCGCATTGCAAGGTGCAAGTCTGAAATTTTTTGCTTTTTCCTGCTCCTCTTAGCATGATAAAGAAGATTCAAAGAGAGTGAGATGCCAGCTCCTTTCATTCAGTCAGTAGCTTCAATCATTTCTGGACGTTTTTCAATGGCAAAAATCAATGAATATTGTAAATGCACAAACAGTAATTTCTCTGCATTGCAAGGTGCAATTCTGAAATTTTTTGCTTTTTCCTGCTCCTCTTAGCATGATAAAGAAGATTCAAAGAGAGTGAGATGCCAGCTCCTTTCGTTCAGTCAGTAGCTTCAATCATTTCTGGACGTTTTTCAATGGCAAAAATCATTGAATATTATAAATGCACAAACAGTAATTTCTCCGCATAGCAAGGTGCAATTCTGAAATTTTTTACTTTTTCCTGCTCCTCTTAGCATGATAAAGAAGATTCAAAGAGAGTGAGATGCCAGCTCCTTTCATTCAGTCAGTAGCTTCAATCATTTCTGGTATATGAATAACATGATGTTTTTCAATGGCAAAAATCAATGAATATTGTAAATGCACAAACAGTAATTTCTCCGCATTGCAAGGTGCAATTCTGAAATTTTTTGCTTTTTCCTGCTCCTCTTAGCATGATAAAGAAGATTCAAAGAGAGTGAGATGCCAGCTCCTTTCATTCAGTCAGTAGCTTCAATCATTTCTGGACGTTTTTCAATGGCAAAAATCAATGAATATTGTAAATGCACAAACAGTAATTTCTCCGCATTGCAAGGTGCAATTCTGAAATTTTTTGGTTTTTCCTGCTCCTCTTAGCATGATAAAGAAGATTCAAAGAGAGTGAGATGCCAGCTACTTTCATTCAGTCAGTAGCTTCAAACATTTCTGGTATATGAATAACATAATGTTTTTCAATGGCAAAAATCAATGAATATTGTAAATGCACAAACAGTAATTTCTCCGCATTGCAAGGTGCAAGTCTGAAATTTTTTGCTTTTTCCTGCTCCTCTTAGCATGATAAAGAAGATTCAAAGAGAGTGAGATGCCAGCTACTTTCATTCAGTCAGTAGCTTCAATCATTTCTGGACGTTTTTCAATGGTAAAAATCAATGAATATTGTAAATGCACAAACAGTAATTTCTCCACATTGCAAGGTGCAATTCTGAAATTTTTTGCTTTTTCCTGCTCCTCTTAGCATGATAAAGAAGATTCAAAGAGAGTGAGATGCCAGCTCCTTTCATTCAGTCAGTAGCTTCAAACATTTCTGGTATATGAATAACATGATGTTTTTCAATGGCAAAAATCAATGAATATTGTAAATGCACAAACAGTAATTTCTCCGCATTGCAAGGTGCAATTCTGAAATTTTTTGCTTTTTCCTGCTCCTCTTAGCATGATAAAGAACATTCAAAGAGAGTGAGATGCCAGCTCCTTTCATTCAGTCAGTAGCTTCAATCATTTCTGGATGTTTTTCAATGGCAAAAATCAATGAATATTGTAAATGCACAAACAGTAATTTCTCCGCATTGCAAGGTGCAATTCTGAAATTTTTTGCTTTTTCCTGCTCCTCTTAGCATGATAAAGAAGATTCAAAGAGAGTGAGATGCCAGCTCCTTTCATTCAGTCAGTACCTTCAATCATTTCTGGACGTTTTTCAATGGCAAAAATCAATGAATATTGTAAATGCACAAACAGTAATTTCTCCGCATTGCAAGGTGCAATTCTGAAATTTTTTGCTTTTTCCCGCTCCTCTTAGCATGATAAAGAAGATTCAAAGAGAGTGAGGTGCCAGCTCCTTTCATTCAGTCAGTAGCTTCAAACATTTCTGGTATATGAATAACATGTTTTTCAATGGCAAAAATCAATGAATATTGTAAATGCACAAACAGTAATTTCTCCGCATTGCAAGGTGCAATTCTGAAATTTTTTGCTTTTTCCTGCTCCTCTTAGCATGATAAAGAAGATTCAAAGAGAGTGAGATGCCAGCTCCTTTCATTCAGTCAGTAGCTTCAATCATTTCTGGACGTTTTTCAATGGCAAAAATCAATGAATATTGTAAATGCACAAACAGTAATTTCTCTGCATTGCAAGGTGCAATTCTGAAATTTTTTGCTTTTTCCTGCTCCTCTTAGCATGATAAAGAAGATTCAAAGAGAGTGAGATGTCAGCTCCTTTCATTCAGTCAGTAGCTTCAAACATTTCTGGTATATGAATAACATGATGTTTTTCAATGGCAAAAATCAATGAATATTGTAAATGCACAAACAGTAATTTCTCCGCATTGCAAGGTGCAATTCTGAAATTTTTTGCTTTTTCCTGCTCCTCTTAGCATGATAAAGAATATTCAAAGAGAGTGAGATGCCAGCTCCTTTCATTCAGTCAGTAGCTTCAATCATTTCTGGACGTTTTTCAATGGCAAAAATCAATGAATATTGTAAATGCACAAACAGTAATTTCTCTGCATTGCAAGGTGCAATTCTGAAATTTTTTGCTTTTTCCTGCTCCTCTTAGCATGATAAAGAAGATTCAAAGAGAGTGAGATGCCAGCTCCTTTCGTTCAGTCAGTAGCTTCAATCATTTCTGGACGTTTTTCAATGGCAAAAATCATTGAATATTATAAATGCACAAACAGTAATTTCTCCGCATAGCAAGGTGCAATTCTGAAATTTTTTACTTTTTCCTGCTCCTCTTAGCATGATAAAGAAGATTCAAAGAGAGTGAGATGCCAGCTCCTTTCATTCAGTCAGTACCTTCAATCATTTCTGGACGTTTTTCAATGGCAAAAATCAATGAATATTGTAAATGCACAAACAGTAATTTCTCCGCATTGCAAGGTGCAAGTCTGAAATTTTTTGCTTTTTCCTGCTCCTCTTAGCATGATAAAGAAGATTCAAAGAGAGTGAGATGCCAGCTACTTTCATTCAGTCAGTAGCTTCAATCATTTCTGGACGTTTTTCAATGGTAAAAATCAATGAATATTGTAAATGCACAAACAGTAATTTCTCCACATTGCAAGGTGCAATTCTGAAATTTTTTGCTTTTTCCTGCTCCTCTTAGCATGATAAAGAAGATTCAAAGAGAGTGAGATGCCAGCTCCTTTCATTCAGTCAGTAGCTTCAAACATTTCTGGTATATGAATAACATGATGTTTTTCAATGGCAAAAATCAATGAATATTGTAAATGCACAAACAGTAATTTCTCCGCATTGCAAGGTGCAATTCTGAAATTTTTTGCTTTTTCCTGCTCCTCTTAGCATGATAAAGAAGATTCAAAGAGAGTGAGATGCCAGCTCCTTTCATTCAGTCAGTAGCTTCAATCATTTCTGGACGTTTTTCAATGGCAAAAATCAATGAATATTGTAAATGCACAAACAGTAATTTCTCTGCATTGCAAGGTGCAATTCTGAAATTTTTTGCTTTTTCCTGCTCCTCTTAGCATGATAAAGAAGATTCAAAGAGAGTGAGATGTCAGCTCCTTTCATTCAGTCAGTAGCTTCAAACATTTCTGGTATATGAATAACATGATGTTTTTCAATGGCAAAAATCAATGAATATTGTAAATGCACAAACAGTAATTTCTCCGCATTGCAAGGTGCAATTCTGAAATTTTTTGCTTTTTCCTGCTCCTCTTAGCATGATAAAGAATATTCAAAGAGAGTGAGATGCCAGCTCCTTTCATTCAGTCAGTAGCTTCAATCATTTCTGGACGTTTTTCAATGGCAAAAATCAATGAATATTGTAAATGCACAATCAGTAATTTCTCTGCATTGCAAGGTGCAATTCTGAAATTTTTTGCTTTTTCCTGCTCCTCTTAGCATGATAAAGAAGATTCAAAGAGAGTGAGATGCCAGCTCCTTTCGTTCAGTCAGTAGCTTCAATCATTTCTGGACGTTTTTCAATGGCAAAAATCATTGAATATTATAAATGCACAAACAGTAATTTCTCCGCATAGCAAGGTGCAATTCTGAAATTTTTTACTTTTTCCTGCTCCTCTTAGCATGATAAAGAAGATTCAAAGAGAGTGAGATGCCAGCTCCTTTCATTCAGTCAGTAGCTTCAATCATTTCTGGTATATGAATAACATGATGTTTTTCAATGGCAAAAATCAATGAATATTGTAAATGCACAAACAGTAATTTCTCCGCATTGCAAGGTGCAATTCTGAAATTTTTTGCTTTTTCCTGCTCCTCTTAGCATGATAAAGAAGATTCAAAGAGAGTGAGATGCCAGCTCCTTTCATTCAGTCAGTAGCTTCAATCATTTCTGGACGTTTTTCAATGGCAAAAATCAATGAATATTGTAAATGCACAAACAGTAATTTCTCCGCATTGCAAGGTGCAATTCTGAAATTTTTTGGTTTTTCCTGCTCCTCTTAGCATGATAAAGAAGATTCAAAGAGAGTGAGATGCCAGCTACTTTCATTCAGTCAGTAGCTTCAAACATTTCTGGTATATGAATAACATAATGTTTTTCAATGGCAAAAATCAATGAATATTGTAAATGCACAAACAGTAATTTCTCCGCATTGCAAGGTGCAAGTCTGAAATTTTTTGCTTTTTCCTGCTCCTCTTAGCATGATAAAGAAGATTCAAAGAGAGTGAGATGCCAGCTACTTTCATTCAGTCAGTAGCTTCAATCATTTCTGGACGTTTTTCAATGGTAAAAATCAATGAATATTGTAAATGCACAAACAGTAATTTCTCCACATTGCAAGGTGCAATTCTGAAATTTTTTGCTTTTTCCTGCTCCTCTTAGCATGATAAAGAAGATTCAAAGAGAGTGAGATGCCAGCTCCTTTCATTCAGTCAGTAGCTTCAAACATTTCTGGTATATGAATAACATGATGTTTTTCAATGGCAAAAATCAATGAATATTGTAAATGCACAAACAGTAATTTCTCCGCATTGCAAGGTGCAATTCTGAAATTTTTTGCTTTTTCCTGCTCCTCTTAGCATGATAAAGAACATTCAAAGAGAGTGAGATGCCAGCTCCTTTCATTCAGTCAGTAGCTTCAATCATTTCTGGATGTTTTTCAATGGCAAAAATCAATGAATATTGTAAATGCACAAACAGTAATTTCTCCGCATTGCAAGGTGCAATTCTGAAATTTTTTGCTTTTTCCTGCTCCTCTTAGCATGATAAAGAAGATTCAAAGAGAGTGAGATGCCAGCTCCTTTCATTCAGTCAGTACCTTCAATCATTTCTGGACGTTTTTCAATGGCAAAAATCAATGAATATTGTAAATGCACAAACAGTAATTTCTCCGCATTGCAAGGTGCAATTCTGAAATTTTTTGCTTTTTCCCGCTCCTCTTAGCATGATAAAGAAGATTCAAAGAGAGTGAGGTGCCAGCTCCTTTCATTCAGTCAGTAGCTTCAAACATTTCTGGTATATGAATAACATGTTTTTCAATGGCAAAAATCAATGAATATTGTAAATGCACAAACAGTAATTTCTCCGCATTGCAAGGTGCAATTCTGAAATTTTTTGATTTTTCCTGCTCCTCTTAGCATGATAAAGAAGATTCAAAGAGAGTGAGATGCCAGCTCCTTTCATTCAGTCAGTAGCTTCAATCATTTCTGGACGTTTTTCAATGGCAAAAATCAATGAATATTGTAAATGCACAAACAGTAATTTCTCCGCATTGCAAGGTGCAATTCTGAAATTTTTTGCTTTTTCCTGCTCCTCTTAGCATGATAAAGAAGATTCAAAGAGAGTGAGATGCCAGCTCCTTTCATTCAGTCAGTAGCTTCAAACATTTCTGGTATATGAATAACATGATGTTTTTCAATGGCAAAAATCAATGAATATTGTAAATGCACAAACAGTAATTTCTCCGCATTGCAAGGTGCAATTCTGAAATTTTTTGCTTTTTCCTGCTCCTCTTAGCATGATAAAGAAGATTCAAAGAGAGTGAGATGCCAGCTCCTTTCATTCAGTCAGTAGCTTCAAACATTTCTGGTATATGAATAAAATGATGTTTTTCAATGGCAAAAATCAATGAATATTGTAAATGCACAAACAGTAATTTCTCCGCATTGCAAGGTGCAAGTCTGAAATTTTTTGCTTTTTCCTGCTCCTCTTAGCATGATAAAGAAGATTCAAAGAGAGTGAGATGCCAGCTACTTTCATTCAGTCAGTAGCTTCAATCATTTCTGGACGTTTTTCAATGGTAAAAATCAATGAATATTGTAAATGCACAAACAGTAATTTCTCCATATTGCAAGGTGCAATTCTGAAATTTTTTGCTTTTTCCTGCTCCTCTTAGCATGATAAAGAAGATTCAAAGAGAGTGAGATGCCAGCTCCTTTCATTCAGTCAGTAGCTTCAAACATTTCTGGTATATGAATAACATGATGTTTTTCAATGGCAAAATTCAATGAATATTGTAAATGCACAAACAGTAATTTCTCCGCATTGCAAGGTGCAATTCTGAAATTTTTTGCTTTTTCCTGCTCCTCTTAGCATGATAAAGAAGATTCAAAGAGAGTGAGATGCCAGCTCCTTTCATTCAGTCAGTAGCTTCAATCATTTCTGGACGTTTTTCAATGGCAAAAATCAATGAATATTGTAAATGCACAAACAGTAATTTCTCCGCATTGCAAGGTGCAATTCTGAAATTTTTTGGTTTTTCCTGCTCCTCTTAGCATGATAAAGAAGATTCAAAGAGAGTGAGATGCCAGCTACTTTCATTCAGTCAGTAGCTTCAAACATTTCTGGTATATGAATAACATAATGTTTTTCAATGGCAAAAATCAATGAATATTGTAAATGCACAAACAGTAATTTCTCCGCATTGCAAGGTGCAAGTCTGAAATTTTTTGCTTTTTCCTGCTCCTCTTAGCATGATAAAGAAGATTCAAAGAGAGTGAGATGCCAGCTACTTTCATTCAGTCAGTAGCTTCAATCATTTCTGGACGTTTTTCAATGGTAAAAATCAATGAATATTGTAAATGCACAAACAGTAATTTCTCCACATTGCAAGGTGCAATTCTGAAATTTTTTGCTTTTTCCTGCTCCTCTTAGCATGATAAAGAAGATTCAAAGAGAGTGAGATGCCAGCTCCTTTCATTCAGTCAGTAGCTTCAAACATTTCTGGTATATGAATAACATGATGTTTTTCAATGGCAAAAATCAATGAATATTGTAAATGCACAAACAGTAATTTCTCCGCATTGCAAGGTGCAATTCTGAAATTTTTTGCTTTTTCCTGCTCCTCTTAGCATGATAAAGAACATTCAAAGAGAGTGAGATGCCAGCTCCTTTCATTCAGTCAGTAGCTTCAATCATTTCTGGATGTTTTTCAATGGCAAAAATCAATGAATATTGTAAATGCACAAACAGTAATTTCTCCGCATTGCAAGGTGCAATTCTGAAATTTTTTGATTTTTCCTGCTCCTCTTAGCATGATAAAGAAGATTCAAAGAGAGTGAGATGCCAGCTCCTTTCATTCAGTCAGTAGCTTCAATCATTTCTGGACGTTTTTCAATGGCAAAAATCAATGAATATTGTAAATGCACAAACAGTAATTTCTCCGCATTGCAAGGTGCAATTCTGAAATTTTTTGCTTTTTCCTGCTCCTCTTAGCATGATAAAGAAGATTCAAAGAGAGTGAGATGCCAGCTAATTTCATTCAGTCAGTAGCTTCAAACATTTCTGGTATATGAATAACATGATGTTTTTCAATGGCAAAAATCAATGAATATTGTAAATGCACAAACAGTAATTTCTCCGCATTGCAAGGTGCAATTCTGAAATTTTTTGCTTTTTCCTGCTCCTCTTAGCATGATAAAGAAGATTCAAAGAGAGTGAGATGCCAGCTCCTTTCATTCAGTCAGTAGCTTCAAACATTTCTGGTATATGAATAAAATGATGTTTTTCAATGGCAAAAATCAATGAATATTGTAAATGCACAAACAGTAATTTCTCCGCATTGCAAGGTGCAAGTCTGAAATTTTTTGCTTTTTCCTGCTCCTCTTAGCATGATAAAGAAGATTCAAAGAGAGTGAGATGCCAGCTACTTTCATTCAGTCAGTAGCTTCAATCATTTCTGGACGTTTTTCAATGGTAAAAATCAATGAATATTGTAAATGCACAAACAGTAATTTCTCCACATTGCAAGGTGCAATTCTGAAATTTTTTGCTTTTTCCTGCTCCTCTTAGCATGATAAAGAAGATTCAAAGAGAGTGAGATGCCAGCTCCTTTCATTCAGTCAGTAGCTTCAAACATTTCTGGTATATGAATAACATGATGTTTTTCAATGGCAAAAATCAATGAATATTGTAAATGCACAAACAGTAATTTCTCCGCATTGCAAGGTGCAATTCTGAAATTTTTTGCTTTTTCCTGCTCCTCTTAGCATGATAAAGAAGATTCAAAGAGAGTGAGATGCCAGCTCCTTTCATTCAGTCAGTAGCTTCAATCATTTCTGGATGTTTTTCAATGGCAAAAATCAATGAATATTGTAAATGCACAAACTGTAATTTCTCCGCATTGCAAGGTGCAATTCTGAAATTTTTTGCTTTTTCCTGCTCCTCTTAGCATGTTAAAGAAGATTCAAAGAGAGTGAGATGCCAGCTCCTTTCATTCAGTCAGTAGCTTCAATCATTTCTGGACGTTTTTCAGTGGCAAAAATCAATGAATATTGTAAATGCACAAACAGTAATTTCTCCGCATTGCAAGGTGCAATTCTGAAATTTTTTGCTTTTTCCTGCTCCTCTTAGCATGATAAAGAAGATTCAAAGAGAGTGAGATGCCAGCTCCTTTCATTCAGTCAGTACCTTCAATCATTTCTGGACGTTTTTCAATGGCAAAAATCAATGAATATTGTAAATGCACAAACAGTAATTTCTCCGCATTGCAAGGTGCAAGTCTGAAATTTTTTGCTTTTTCCTGCTCCTCTTAGCATGATAAAGAAGATTCAAAGAGAGTGAGATGCCAGCTACTTTCATTCAGTCAGTAGCTTCAATCATTTCTGGACGTTTTTCAATGGTAAAAATCAATGAATATTGTAAATGCACAAACAGTAATTTCTCCACATTGCAAGGTGCAATTCTGAAATTTTTTGCTTTTTCCTGCTCCTCTTAGCATGATAAAGAAGATTCAAAGAGAGTGAGATGCCAGCTCCTTTCATTCAGTCAGTAGCTTCAAACATTTCTGGTATATGAATAACATGATGTTTTTCAATGGCAAAAATCAATGAATATTGTAAATGCACAAACAGTAATTTCTCCGCATTGCAAGGTGCAATTCTGAAATTTTTTGCTTTTTCCTGCTCCTCTTAGCATGATAAAGAAGATTCAAAGAGAGTGAGATGCCAGCTCCTTTCATTCAGTCAGTAGCTTCAATCATTTCTGGATGTTTTTCAATGGCAAAAATCAATGAATATTGTAAATGCACAAACTGTAATTTCTCCGCATTGCAAGGTGCAATTCTGAAATTTTTTGCTCTTTCCTGCTCCTCTTAGCATGATAAAGAAGATTCAAAGAGAGTGAGATGCCAGCTCCTTTCATTCAGTCAGTAGCTTCAATCATTTCTGGACGTTTTTCAATGGCAAAAATCAATGAATATTGTAAATGCACAAACAGTAATTTCTCCGCATTGCAAGGTGCAATTCTGAAATTTTTTGCTTTTTCCTGCTCCTCTTAGCATGATAAAGAAGATTCAAAGAGAGTGAGATGCCAGCTCCTTTCATTCAGTCAGTACCTTCAATCATTTCTGGACGTTTTTCAATGGCAAAAATCAATGAATATTGTAAATGCACAAACAGTAATTTCTCCGCATTGCAAGGTGCAATTCTGAAATTTTTTGCTTTTTCCCGCTCCTCTTAGCATGATAAAGAAGATTCAAAGAGAGTGAGGTGCCAGCTCCTTTCATTCAGTCAGTAGCTTCAAACATTTCTGGTATATGAATAACATGTTTTTCAATGGCAAAAATCAATGAATATTGTAAATGCACAAACAGTAATTTCTCCGCATTGCAAGGTGCAATTCTGAAATTTTTTGATTTTTCCTGCTCCTCTTAGCATGATAAAGAAGATTCAAAGAGAGTGAGATGCCAGCTCCTTTCATTCAGTCAGTAGCTTCAATCATTTCTGGACGTTTTTCAATGGCAAAAATCAATGAATATTGTAAATGCACAAACAGTAATTTCTCCGCATTGCAAGGTGCAATTCTGAAATTTTTTGCTTTTTCCTGCTCCTCTTAGCATGATAAAGAAGATTCAAAGAGAGTGAGATGCCAGCTCCTTTCATTCAGTCAGTAGCTTCAAACATTTCTGGTATATGAATAACATGTTTTTTTTCAATGGCAAAAATCAATGAATATTGTAAATGCACAAACAGTAATTTCTCCGCATTGCAAGGTGCAATTCTGAAATTTTTTGCTTTTTCCTGCTCCTCTTAGCATGATAAAGAAGATTCAAAGAGAGTGAGATGCCAGCTCCTTTCATTCAGTCAGTAGCTTCAAACATTTCTGGTATATGAATAACATGATGTTTTTCAATGGCAAAAATCAATGAATATTGTAAATGCACAAACAGTAATTTCTCCGCATTGCAAGGTGCAAGTCTGAAATTTTTTGCTTTTTACTGCTCCTCTTAGCATGATAAAGAAGATTCAAAGAGAGTGAGATGCCAGCTACTTTCATTCAGTCAGTAGCTTCAATCATTTCTGGACGTTTTTCAATGGTAAAAATCAATGAATATTGTAAATGCACAAACAGTAATTTCTCCACATTGCAAGGTGCAATTCTGAAATTTTTTGCTTTTTCCTGCTCCTCTTAGCATGATAAAGAAGATTCAAAGAGAGTGAGATGCCAGCTCCTTTCATTCAGTCAGTAGCTTCAAACATTTCTGGTATATGAATAACATGTTTTTCAATGGTAAAAATCAATGAATATTGTAAATGCACAAACAGTAATTTCTCCGCAATGCAAGGTGCAATTCTGAAATTTTTTGCTTTTTCCCGCTCCTCTTAGCATGATAAAGAAGATTCAAAGAGAGTGAGGTGCCAGCTCCTTTCATTCAGTCAGTAGCTTCAAACATTTCTGGTATATGAATAACATGTTTTTCAATGGCAAAAATCAATGAATATTGTAAATGCACAAACAGTAATTTCTCCGCATTGCAAGGTGAAATTCTGAAATTTTTGATTTTTCCTGCTCCTCTTAGCATGATAAAGAAAATTCAAAGAGAGTGAGATGCCGGCTCCTTTCATTCAGTCAGTAGCTTCAATCATTTCTGGACGTTTTTCAATGGCAAAAATCAATGAATATTGTAAATGCACAAACAGTAATTTCTCCGCATTGCAAGGTGCAATTCTGAAATTTTTTGCTTTTTCCTGCTCCTCTTAGCATGATAAAGAAGATTCAAAGAGAGTGAGATGCCAGCTCCTTTCATTCAGTCAGTAGCTTCAAACATTTCTGGTATATGAATAACATGATGTTTTTCAATGGCAAAAATCAATGAATATTGTAAATGCACAAACAGTAATTTCTCCGCATTGCAAGGTGCAATTCTGAAATTTTTTGCTTTTTCCTGCTCCTCTTAGCATGATAAAGAAGATTCAAAGAGAGTGAGATGCCAGCTCCTTTCATTCAGTCAGTAGCTTCAAACATTTCTGGTATATGAATAACATGATGTTTTTCAATGGCAAAAATCAATGAATATTGTAAATGCACAAACAGTAATTTCTCCGCATTGCAAGGTGCAAGTCTGAAATTTTTTGCTTTTTCCTGCTCCTCTTAGCATGATAAAGAAGATTCAAAGACAGTGAGATGCCAGCTACTTTCATTCAGTCAGTAGCTTCAATCATTTCTGGACGTTTTTCAATGGTAAAAATCAATGAATATTGTAAATGCACAAACAGTAATTTCTCCACATTGCAAGGTGCAATTCTGAAATTTTTTGCTTTTTCCTGCTCCTCTTAGCATGATAAAGAAGATTCAAAGAGAGTGAGATGCCAGCTCCTTTCATTCAGTCAGTAGCTTCAAACATTTCTGGTATATGAATAACATGATGTTTTTCAATGGCAAAAATCAATGAATATTGTAAATGCACAAACAGTAATTTCTCCGCATTGCAAGGTGCAATTCTGAAATTTTTTGCTTTTTCCTGCTCCTCTTAGCATGATAAAGAAGATTCAAAGAGAGTGACATGCCAGCTCCTTTCATTCAGTCAGTAGCTTCAATCATTTCTGGATGTTTTTCAATGGCAAAAATCAATGAATATTGTAAATGCACAAACTGTAATTTCTCCGCATTGCAAGGTGCAATTCTGAAATTTTTTGCTTTTTCCTGCTCCTCTTAGTATGATAAAGAAGATTCAAAGAGAGTGAGATGCCAGCTCCTTTCATTCAGTCAGTAGCTTCAATCATTTCTGGACGTTTTTCAGTGGCAAAAATCAATGAATATTGTAAATGCACAAACAGTAATTTCTCCGCATTGCAAGGTGCAATTCTGAAATTTTTTGCTTTTTCCCGCTCCTCTTAGCATGATAAAGAAGATACAAAGAGAGTGATGTGCCAGCTCCTTTCATTCAGTCAGTAGCTTCAAACATTTCTGGTATATGAATAACATGTTTTTCAATGGCAAAAATCAATGAATATTGTAAATGCACAAACAGTAATTTCTCCGCATTGCAAGGTGCAATTCTGAAATTTTTTGATTTTTCCTGCTCCTCTTAGCATGATAAAGAAGATTCAAAGAGAGTGAGATGCCAGCTCCTTTCATTCAGTCAGTAGCTTCAATCATTTCTGGACGTTTTTCAATGGCAAAAATCAATGAATATTGTAAATGCACAAACAGTAATTTCTCCGCATTGCAAGGTGCAATTCTGAAATTTTTTGCTTTTTCCTGCTCCTCTTAGCATGATAAAGAAGATTCAAAGAGAGTGAGATGCCAGCTCCTTTCATTCAGTCAGTAGCTTCAAACATTTCTGGTATATGAATAACATGATGTTTTTCAATGGCAAAAATCAATGAATATTGTAAATGCACAAACAGTAATTTCTCCGCATTGCAAGGTGCAAGTCTGAAATTTTTTGCTTTTTCCTGCTCCTCTTAGCATGATAAAGAAGATTCAAAGAGAGTGAGATGCCAGTTACTTTCATTCAGTCAGTAGCTTCAATCATTTCTGGACGTTTTTCAATGGTAAAAATCAATGAATATTGTAAATGCACAAACAGTAATTTCTCCACATTGCAAGGTGCAATTCTGAAATTTTTTGCTTTTTCCTGCTCCTCTTAGCATGATAAAGAAGATTCAAAGAGAGTGAGATGCCAGCTCCTTTCATTCAGTCAGTAGCGTCAAACATTTCTGGTATATGAATAACATGATGTTTTTCAATGGCAAAAATCAATGAATATTGTAAATGCACAAACAGTAATTTCTCCGCATTGCAAGGTGCAATTCTGAAATTTTTTGCTTTTTCCTGCTCCTCTTAGCATGATAAAGAAGATTCAAAGAGAGTGAGATGCCAGCTCCTTTCATTCAGTCAGTAGCTTCAAACATTTCTGGTATATGAATAACATGATGTTTTTCAATGGCAAAAATCAATGAATATTGTAAATGCACAAACAGTAATTTCTCCGCATTGCAAGGTGCAATTCTGAAATTTTTTGCTTTTTCCTGCTCCTCTTAGCATGATAAAGAAGATTCAAAGAGAGTGAGATGCCAGCTCCTTTCATTCAGTCAGTAGCTTCAATCATTTCTGGATGTTTTTCAATGGCAAAAATCAATGAATATTGTAAATGCACAAACAGTAATTTCTCCGCATTGCAAGGTGCAATTCTGAAATTTTTTGCTTTTTCCTGCTCCTCTTAGCATGATAAAGAAGATTCAAAGAGAGTGAGATGTCAGCTCCTTTCATTCAGTCAGTAGCTTCAAACATTTCTGGTATATGAATAACATGATGTTTTTCAATGGCAAAAATCAATGAATATTGTAAATGCACAAACAGTAATTTCTCCGCATTGCAAGGTGCAATTCTGAAATTTTTTGCTTTTTCCTGCTCCTCTTAGCATGATAAAGAAGATTCAAAGAGATTGAGATGCCAGCTCCTTTCATTCAGTCAGTAGCTTCAATCATTTCTGGATGTTTTTCAATGGCAAAAATCAATGAATATTGTAAATGCACAAACAGTAATTTCTCCGCATTGCAAGGTGCAATTCTGAAATTTTTTGATTTTTCCTGCTCCTCTTAGCATGATAAAGAAAATTCAAAGAGAGTGAGATGCCGGCTCCTTTCATTCAGTCAGTAGCTTCAATCATTTCTGGACGTTTTTCAATGGCAAAAATCAATGAATATTGTAAATGCACAAACAGTAATTTCTCCGCATTGCAAGGTGCAATTCTGAAATTTTTTGCTTTTTCCTGCTCCTCTTAGCATGATAAAGAAGATTCAAAGAGAGTGAGATGCCAGCTCCTTTCATTCAGTCAGTAGCTTCAAACATTTCTGGTATATGAATAACATGATGTTTTTCAATGGCAAAAATCAATGAATATTGTAAATGCACAAACAGTAATTTCTCCGCATTGCAAGGTGCAATTCTGAAATTTTTTGCTTTTTCCTGCTCCTCTTAGCATGATAAAGAAGATTCAAAGAGAGTGAGATGCCAGCTCCTTTCATTCAGTCAGTAGCTTCAAACATTTCTGGTATATGAATAACATGATGTTTTTCAATGGCAAAAATCAATGAATATTGTAAATGCACAAACAGTAATTTCTCCGCATTGCAAGGTGCAAGTCTGAAATTTTTTGCTTTTTCCTGCTCCTCTTAGCATGATAAAGAAGATTCAAAGACAGTGAGATGCCAGCTACTTTCATTCAGTCAGTAGCTTCAATCATTTCTGGACGTTTTTCAATGGTAAAAATCAATGAATATTGTAAATGCACAAACAGTAATTTCTCCACATTGCAAGGTGCAATTCTGAAATTTTTTGCTTTTTCCTGCTCCTCTTAGCATGATAAAGAAGATTCAAAGAGAGTGAGATGCCAGCTCCTTTCATTCAGTCAGTAGCTTCAAACATTTCTGGTATATGAATAACATGATGTTTTTCAATGGCAAAAATCAATGAATATTGTAAATGCACAAACAGTAATTTCTCCGCATTGCAAGGTGCAATTCTGAAATTTTTTGCTTTTTCCTGCTCCTCTTAGCATGATAAAGAAGATTCAAAGAGAGTGACATGCCAGCTCCTTTCATTCAGTCAGTAGCTTCAATCATTTCTGGATGTTTTTCAATGGCAAAAATCAATGAATATTGTAAATGCACAAACTGTAATTTCTCCGCATTGCAAGGTGCAATTCTGAAATTTTTTGCTTTTTCCTGCTCCTCTTAGTATGATAAAGAAGATTCAAAGAGAGTGAGATGCCAGCTCCTTTCATTCAGTCAGTAGCTTCAATCATTTCTGGACGTTTTTCAGTGGCAAAAATCAATGAATATTGTAAATGCACAAACAGTAATTTCTCCGCATTGCAAGGTGCAATTCTGAAATTTTTTGCTTTTTCCCGCTCCTCTTAGCATGATAAAGAAGATACAAAGAGAGTGATGTGCCAGCTCCTTTCATTCAGTCAGTAGCTTCAAACATTTCTGGTATATGAATAACATGTTTTTCAATGGCAAAAATCAATGAATATTGTAAATGCACAAACAGTAATTTCTCCGCATTGCAAGGTGCAATTCTGAAATTTTTTGATTTTTCCTGCTCCTCTTAGCATGATAAAGAAGATTCAAAGAGAGTGAGATGCCAGCTCCTTTCATTCAGTCAGTAGCTTCAATCATTTCTGGACGTTTTTCAATGGCAAAAATCAATGAATATTGTAAATGCACAAACAGTAATTTCTCCGCATTGCAAGGTGCAATTCTGAAATTTTTTGCTTTTTCCTGCTCCTCTTAGCATGATAAAGAAGATTCAAAGAGAGTGAGATGCCAGCTCCTTTCATTCAGTCAGTAGCTTCAAACATTTCTGGTATATGAATAACATGATGTTTTTCAATGGCAAAAATCAATGAATATTGTAAATGCACAAACAGTAATTTCTCCGCATTGCAAGGTGCAAGTCTGAAATTTTTTGCTTTTTCCTGCTCCTCTTAGCATGATAAAGAAGATTCAAAGAGAGTGAGATGCCAGTTACTTTCATTCAGTCAGTAGCTTCAATCATTTCTGGACGTTTTTCAATGGTAAAAATCAATGAATATTGTAAATGCACAAACAGTAATTTCTCCACATTGCAAGGTGCAATTCTGAAATTTTTTGCTTTTTCCTGCTCCTCTTAGCATGATAAAGAAGATTCAAAGAGAGTGAGATGCCAGCTCCTTTCATTCAGTCAGTAGCTTCAAACATTTCTGGTATAT
Source organism: Phyllobates terribilis (assembly GCF_046119375.1). Taxonomy (NCBI): domain Eukaryota; kingdom Metazoa; phylum Chordata; class Amphibia; order Anura; family Dendrobatidae; genus Phyllobates; species Phyllobates terribilis. The sequence goes on along the minus strand of NW_027363657.1, from coordinate 464,592 downwards.
GAATAACATGATGTTTTTCAATGGCAAAAATCAATGAATATTGTAAATGCACAAACAGTAATTTCTCCGCATTGCAAGGTGCAATTCTGAAATTTTTTGCTTTTTCCTGCTCCTCTTAGCATGATAAAGAAGATTCAAAGAGAGTGAGATGCCAGCTCCTTTCATTCAGTCAGTAGCTTCAAACATTTCTGGTATATGAATAACATGATGTTTTTCAATGGCAAAAATCAATGAATATTGTAAATGCACAAACAGTAATTTCTCCGCATTGCAAGGTGCAATTCTGAAATTTTTTGCTTTTTCCTGCTCCTCTTAGCATGATAAAGAAGATTCAAAGAGAGTGAGATGCCAGCTCCTTTCATTCAGTCAGTAGCTTCAATCATTTCTGGATGTTTTTCAATGGCAAAAATCAATGAATATTGTAAATGCACAAACAGTAATTTCTCCGCATTGCAAGGTGCAATTCTGAAATTTTTTGCTTTTTCCTGCTCCTCTTAGCATGATAAAGAAGATTCAAAGAGAGTGAGATGTCAGCTCCTTTCATTCAGTCAGTAGCTTCAAACATTTCTGGTATATGAATAACATGATGTTTTTCAATGGCAAAAATCAATGAATATTGTAAATGCACAAACAGTAATTTCTCCGCATTGCAAGGTGCAATTCTGAAATTTTTTGCTTTTTCCTGCTCCTCTTAGCATGATAAAGAAGATTCAAAGAGAGTGAGATGCCAGCTCCTTTCATTCAGTCAGTAGCTTCAATCATTTCTGGATGTTTTTCAATGGCAAAAATCAATGAATATTGTAAATGCACAAACAGTAATTTCTCCGCATTGCAAGGTGCAATTCTGAAATTTTTTGCTTTTTCCTGCTCCTCTTAGCATGATAAAGAAGATTCAAAGAGAGTGAGATGCCAGCTCCTTTCGTTCAGTCAGTAGCTTCAATCATTTCTGGACGTTTTTCAATGGCAAAAATCATTGAATATTATAAATGCACAAACAGTAATTTCTCCGCATTGCAAGGTGCAATTCTGAAATTTTTTACTTTTTCCTGCTCCTCTTAGCATGGTAAAGAAGATTCAAAGAGAGTGAGATGCCAGCTCCTTTCATTCAGTCAGTAGCTTCAATCATTTCTGGTATATGAATAACATGATGTTTTTCAATGGCAAAAATCAATGAATATTGTAAATGCACAAACAGTAATTTCTCCGCATTGCAAGGTGCAATTCTGAAATTTTTTGCTTTTTCCTGCTCCTCTTAGCATGATAAAGAAGATTCAAAGAGAGTGAGATGCCCGCTCCTTTCATTCAGTCAGTAGCATCAATCATTTCTGGACGTTTTTCAATGGCAAAAATCAATGAATATTGTAAATGCACAAACTGTAATTTCTCCGCATTGCAAGGTGCAATTCTGAAATTTTTTGCTTTTTCCTGCTCCTCTTAGCATGATAAACAAGATTCAAAGAGAGTGAGATGCCAGTTCCTTTCATTCAGTCAGTAGCTTCAATCATTTCTGGATGTTTTTCAATGGCAAAAATCAATGAATATTGTAAATGCACAAACAGTAATTTCTCCGCATTGCAAGGTGCAATTCTGAAATTTTTTGCTTTTTCCTGCTCCTCTTAGCATGATAAAGAAGATTCAAAGAGAGTGAGATGCCAGCTCTTTTCATTCAGTCAGTAGCTTCAATCATTTCTGGACGTTTTTCAATGGCAAAAATCAATGAATATTGTAAATTCACAAACAGTAATTTCTCCGCATTGCAAGGTGCAATTCTGAAATTTTTTGCTTTTTCCTGCTCCTCTTAGCATGATAAAGAAGATTCAAAGAGAGTGAGATGCCAGCTCCTTTCATTCAGTCAGTAGCTTCAAACATTTCTGGTATATGAATAACATGATGTTTTTCAATGGCAAAAATCAATGAATATTGTAAATGCACAAACAGTAATTTCTCCGCATTGCAAGGTGCAATTCTGAAATTTTTTGCTTTTTCCTGCTCCTCTTAGCATGATAAAGAAGATTCAAAGAGAGTGAGATGCCAGCTCCTTTCGTTCAGTCAGTAGCTTCAATCATTTCTGGACGTTTTTCAATGGCAAAAATCATTGAATATTATAAATGCACAAACAGTAATTTCTCCGCATTGCAAGGTGCAATTCTGAAATTTTTTACTTTTTCCTGCTCCTCTTAGCATGATAAAGAAGATTCAAAGAGAGTGAGATGCCAGCTCCTTTCATTCAGTCAGTAGCTTCAATCATTTCTGGTATATGAATAACATGATGTTTTTCAATGGCAAAAATCAATGAATATTGTAAATGCACAAACAGTAATTTCTCCGCATTGCAAGGTGCAATTCTGAAATTTTTTGCTTTTTCCTGCTCCTCTTAGCATGATAAAGAAGATTCAAAGAGAGTGAGATGCCAGCTCCTTTCATTCAGTCAGTAGCTTCAATCATTTCTGGACGTTTTTCAATGGCAAAAATCAATGAATATTGTAAATGCACAAACAGTAATTTCTCCGCATTGCAAGGTGCAATTCTGAAATTTTTTGCTTTTTCCTGCTCCTCTTAGCATGATAAAGAAGATTCAAAGAGAGTGAGATGCCAGCTCCTTTCATTCAGTCAGTAGCTTCAATCATTTCTGGACGTTTTTCAATGGCAAAAATCAATGAATATTGTAAATGCACAAACAGTAATTTCTCCGCATTGCAAGGTGCAATTCTGAAATTTTTTGCTTTTTCCTGCTCCTCTTAGCATGATAAAGAAGATTCAAAGAGAGTGAGATGCCAGCTCCTTTCATTCAGTCAGTAGCTTCAATCATTTCTGGACGTTTTTCAATGGCAAAAATCAATGAATATTGTAAATGCACAAACAGTAATTTCTCCGCATTGCAAGGTGCAATTCTGAAATTTTTTACTTTTTCCTGCTCCTCTTAGCATGATAAAGAAGATTCAAAGAGAGTGAGATGCCAGCTCCTTTCATTCAGTCAGTAGCTTCAATCATTTCTGGTATATGAATAACATGATGTTTTTCAATCGCAAAAATCAATGAATATTGTAAATGCACAAACAGTAATTTCTCCGCATTGCAAGGTGCAATTCTGAAATTTTTTGCTTTTTCCTGCTCCGCTTAGCATGATAAAGAAGATTCAAAGAGAGTGAGATGCCAGCTCCTTTCATTCAGTCAGTAGCTTCAATCATTTCTGGATGTTTTTCAATGGCAAAAATCAATGAATATTGGAAATGCACAAACAGTAATTTCTCCGCATTGCAAGGTGCAATTCTGAAATTTTTTGCTTTTTCCTGCTCCTCTTAGCATGATAAAGAAGATTCAAAGAGAGTGAGATGCCAGCTCCTTTCCTTCAGTCAGTAGCTTCAATCATTTCTGGTATATGAATAACATGATGTTTTTCAATGGCAAAAATCAATGAATTTTGTAAATGCACAAACAGTAATTTCTCCGCATTGCAAAGCGCAATTCTGAATTTTTTTGCTTTTTCCTGCTCCTCTTAGCATGATAAAGAAGATTCAAAGAGAGTGAGATGCCAGCTCCTTTCGTTCAGTCAGTAGCTTCAATCATTTCTGGACATTTTTCAATGGCAAAAATCAATGAATATTGTAAATGCACAAACAGTAATTTCTCCGCATGGCAAGGTGCAATTCTGAAATTTTTTGCTTTTTCCTGCTCCTCTTAGCATGATAAAGAAGATTCAAAGAGAGTGAAATGCCAGCTCCTTTCATTCAGTCAGTAGCTTCAATCATTTCTGGACGTTTTTCAATGGCAAAAATCAATGAATATTGTAAATGCACAAACAGTAATTTCTCCGCATTGCAAGGTGCAATTCTGAAATTTTTTGCTTTTTCCTGCTCCTCTTAGCATGATAAAGAAGATTCAAAGAGAGTGAGATGCCAGCTCCTTTCATTCAGTCAGTAGCTTCAATCATTTCTGGACGTTTTTCAATGGCAAAAATCAATGAATATTGTAAATGCACAAACAGTAATTTCTCCGCATTGCAAGGTGCAATTCTGAAATTTTTTGCTTTTTCCTGCTCCTCTTAGCATGATAAAGAAGATTCAAAGAGAGTGAGATGCCAGCTCCTTTCCTTCAGTCAGTAGCGTCAATCATTTCTGGCATATGAATAACATGATGTTTTTCAATGGCAAAAATCAATGAATTTTGTAAATGCACAAACAGTAATTTCTCCGCATTGCAAGGCGCAATTCTGAAATTTTTTGCTTTTTCCTGCTCCTCTTAGCATGATAAAGAAGATTCAAAGAGAGTGAGATGCCAGCTCCTTTCATTCAGTCAGTAGCTTCAATCATTTCTGGACATTTTTCAATGGCAAAAATCAATGAATATTGTAAATGCACAAACAGTAATTTCTCCGCATTGCAAGGTGCAATTCTGAAATTTTTTGCTTTTTCCTGCTCCTCTTAGCATGATAAAGAAGATTCAAAGAGAGTGAGATGACAGCTCCTTTCATTCAGTCAGTAGCTTCAATCATTTCTGGACGTTTTTCAATGGCAAAAATCAATGAATATTGTAAATGCACAAACAGTAATTTCTCCGCATTGCAAGGTGCAATTCTGAAATTTTTCCTTTTTCCTGCTCCTCTTAGCATGATAAAGAAGATTCAAAGAGAGTGAGGTGCCAGCTCCTTTCATTCAGTCAGGAGCTTCAAACATTTCTGGTATATGAATAACATGTTTTTCAATGGCAAAAATCAATGAATATTGTAAATGCACAAACAGTAATTTCTCCGCATTGCAAGGTGCAATTCTGAAATTTTTTGCTTTTTCCTGCTCCTCTTAGCATGATAAAGAAGATTCAAAGAGAGTGAGATGCCAGCTCCTTTCATTCAGTCAGTAGCTTCAAACATTTCTGGACGTTTTTCAATGGCAAAAATCAATGAATATTGTAAATGCACAAACAGTAATTTCTCCGCATTGCAAGGTGCAATTCTGAAATTTTTTGTTTTTTCCTGCTCCTCTTAGCATGATAAAGAAGATTCAAAGAGAGTGAGATGCCAGCTCCTTTCATTCAGTCAGTAGCTTCAATCATTTCTGGACGTTTTTCAATGGCAAAAATCAATGAATATTGTAAATGCACAAACAGTAATTTCTCCGCATTGCAAGGTGCAATTCTGAAATTTTTTGCTTTTTCCTGCTCCTCTTAGCATGATAAACAAGATTCAAAGAGAGTGAGATGTCAGCTCCTTTCATTCAGTCAGTAGCTTCAATCATTTCTGGATGTTTTTCAATGGCAAAAATCATTGAATATTGTAAATGCACAAACAGTAATTTCTCCGCATTGCAAGGTGCAATTCTGAAATTTTTTACTTTTTCCTGCTCCTCTTAGCATGATAAAGAAGATTCAAAGAGAGTGAGATGCCAGCTCCTTTCATTCACTCAGTAGCTTCAATCATTTCTGGTATATGAATAACATGATGTTTTTCAATCGCAAAAATCAATGAATATTGTAAATGCACAAACAGTAATTTCTCCGCATTGCAAGGTGCAATTCTGAAATTTTTTGCTTTTTCCTGCTCCTCTTAGCATGATAAAGAAGATTCAAAGAGAGTGAGATGCCAGCTCCTTTCATTCAGTCAGTAGCTTCAATCATTTCTGGATGTTTTTCAATGGCAAAAATCAATGAATATTGTAAATGCACAAACAGTAATTTCTCCGCATTGCAAGGTGCAATTCTGAAATTTTTTGCTTTTTCCTGCTCCTCTTAGCATGATAAAGAAGATTCAAAGAGAGTGAGATGCCAGCTCCTTTCCTTCAGTCAGTAGCTTCAATCATTTCTGGTATATGAATAACATGATGTTTTTCAATGGCAAAAATCAATGAATTTTGTAAATGCACAAACATTAATTTCTCCGCATTGCAAGGCGCAATTCTGAAATTTTTTGCTTTTTCCTGCTCCTCTTAGCATGATAAAGAAGATTCAAAGAGAGTGAGATGCCAGCTCCTTTCATTCAGTCAGTAGCTTCAATCATTTCTGGACATTTTTCAATGGCAAAAATCAATGAATATTGTAAATGCACAAACAGTAATTTCTCCGCATTGCAAGGTGCAATTCTGAAATTTTTTGCTTTTTCCTGCTCCTCTTAGCATGATAAAGAAGATTCAAAGAGAGTGAGATGCCAGCTCCTTTCATTCAGTCAGTAGCTTCAATCATTTCTGGACGTTTTTCAATGGCAAAAATCAATGAATATTGTAAATGCACAAACAGTAATTTCTCCGCATTGCAAGGTGCAATTCTGAAATTTTTTGCTTTTTCCTGCTCCTCTTAGCATGCTAAAGAATATTCAAAGAGAGTGAGATGCCAGCTCCTTTCATTCAGTCAGTACCTTCAATCATTTCTGGACGTTTTTCAATGGCAAAAATCAATGAATATTGTAAATGCACAAACAGTAATTTCTCCGCATTGCAAGGTGCAATTCTGAAATTTTTTGCTTTTTCCTGCTCCTCTTAGCATGATAAAGAAGATTCAAAGAGAGTGAGATGCCAGCTCCTTTCATTCAGTCAGTAGCTTCAATCATTTCTGGACGTTTTTCAATGGCAAAAATCAATGAATATTGTAAATGCACAAACTGTAATTTCTCCGCATTGCAAGGTGCAATTCTGAAATTTTTTGCTTTTTCCTGCTCCTCTTAGCATGATAAACAAGATTCAAAGAGAGTGAGATGCCAGTTCCTTTCATTCAGTCAGTAGCTTCAATCATTTCTGGATGTTTTTCAATGGCAAAAATCAATGAATATTGTAAATGCACAAACAGTAATTTCTCCGCATTGCAAGGTGCAATTCTGAAATTTTTTGCTTTTTCCTGCTCCTCTTAGCATGATAAAGAAGATTCAAAGAGAGTGAGATGCCAGCTCTTTTCATTCAGTCAGTAGCTTCAATCATTTCTGGACGTTTTTCAATGGCAAAAATCAATGAATATTGTAAATTCACAAACAGTAATTTCTCCGCATTGCAAGGTGCAATTCTGAAATTTTTTGCTTTTTCCTGCTCCTCTTAGCATGATAAAGAAGATTCAAAGAGAGTGAGATGCCAGCTCCTTTCATTCAGTCAGTAGCTTCAAACATTTCTGGTATATGAATAACATGATGTTTTTCAATGGCAAAAATCAATGAATATTGTAAATGCACAAACAGTAATTTCTCCGCATTGCAAGGTGCAATTCTGAAATTTTTTGCTTTTTCCTGCTCCTCTTAGCATGATAAAGAAGATTCAAAGAGAGTGAGATGCCAGCTCCTTTCGTTCAGTCAGTAGCTTCAATCATTTCTGGACGTTTTTCAATGGCAAAAATCATTGAATATTATAAATGCACAAACAGTAATTTCTCCGCATTGCAAGGTGCAATTCTGAAATTTTTTACTTTTTCCTGCTCCTCTTAGCATGATAAAGAAGATTCAAAGAGAGTGAGATGCCAGCTCCTTTCATTCAGTCAGTAGCTTCAATCATTTCTGGTATATGAATAACATGATGTTTTTCAATGGCAAAAATCAATGAATATTGTAAATGCACAAACAGTAATTTCTCCGCATTGCAAGGTGCAATTCTGAAATTTTTTGCTTTTTCCTGCTCCTCTTAGCATGATAAAGAAGATTCAAAGAGAGTGAGATGCCAGCTCCTTTCATTCAGTCAGTAGCTTCAATCATTTCTGGACGTTTTTCAATGGCAAAAATCAATGAATATTGTAAATGCACAAACAGTAATTTCTCCGCATTGCAAGGTGCAATTCTGAAATTTTTTGCTTTTTCCTGCTCCTCTTAGCATGATAAAGAAGATTCAAAGAGAGTGAGATGCCAGCTCCTTTCATTCAGTCAGTAGCTTCAATCATTTCTGGACGTTTTTCAATGGCAAAAATCAATGAATATTGTAAATGCACAAACAGTAATTTCTCCGCATTGCAAGGTGCAATTCTGAAATTTTTTGCTTTTTCCTGCTCCTCTTAGCATGATAAAGAAGATTCAAAGAGAGTGAGATGCCAGCTCCTTTCATTCAGTCAGTAGCTTCAATCATTTCTGGACGTTTTTCAATGGCAAAAATCAATGAATATTGTAAATGCACAAACAGTAATTTCTCCGCATTGCAAGGTGCAATTCTGAAATTTTTTACTTTTTCCTGCTCCTCTTAGCATGATAAAGAAGATTCAAAGAGAGTGAGATGCCAGCTCCTTTCATTCAGTCAGTAGCTTCAATCATTTCTGGTATATGAATAACATGATGTTTTTCAATCGCAAAAATCAATGAATATTGTAAATGCACAAACAGTAATTTCTCCGCATTGCAAGGTGCAATTCTGAAATTTTTTGCTTTTTCCTGCTCCGCTTAGCATGATAAAGAAGATTCAAAGAGAGTGAGATGCCAGCTCCTTTCATTCAGTCAGTAGCTTCAATCATTTCTGGATGTTTTTCAATGGCAAAAATCAATGAATATTGGAAATGCACAAACAGTAATTTCTCCGCATTGCAAGGTGCAATTCTGAAATTTTTTGCTTTTTCCTGCTCCTCTTAGCATGATAAAGAAGATTCAAAGAGAGTGAGATGCCAGCTCCTTTCCTTCAGTCAGTAGCTTCAATCATTTCTGGTATATGAATAACATGATGTTTTTCAATGGCAAAAATCAATGAATTTTGTAAATGCACAAACAGTAATTTCTCCGCATTGCAAAGCGCAATTCTGAATTTTTTTGCTTTTTCCTGCTCCTCTTAGCATGATAAAGAAGATTCAAAGAGAGTGAGATGCCAGCTCCTTTCGTTCAGTCAGTAGCTTCAATCATTTCTGGACATTTTTCAATGGCAAAAATCAATGAATATTGTAAATGCACAAACAGTAATTTCTCCGCATGGCAAGGTGCAATTCTGAAATTTTTTGCTTTTTCCTGCTCCTCTTAGCATGATAAAGAAGATTCAAAGAGAGTGAAATGCCAGCTCCTTTCATTCAGTCAGTAGCTTCAATCATTTCTGGACGTTTTTCAATGGCAAAAATCAATGAATATTGTAAATGCACAAACAGTAATTTCTCCGCATTGCAAGGTGCAATTCTGAAATTTTTTGCTTTTTCCTGCTCCTCTTAGCATGATAAAGAAGATTCAAAGAGAGTGAGATGCCAGCTCCTTTCATTCAGTCAGTAGCTTCAATCATTTCTGGACGTTTTTCAATGGCAAAAATCAATGAATATTGTAAATGCACAAACAGTAATTTCTCCGCATTGCAAGGTGCAATTCTGAAATTTTTTGCTTTTTCCTGCTCCTCTTAGCATGATAAAGAAGATTCAAAGAGAGTGAGATGCCAGCTCCTTTCCTTCAGTCAGTAGCGTCAATCATTTCTGGCATATGAATAACATGATGTTTTTCAATGGCAAAAATCAATGAATTTTGTAAATGCACAAACAGTAATTTCTCCGCATTGCAAGGCGCAATTCTGAAATTTTTTGCTTTTTCCTGCTCCTCTTAGCATGATAAAGAAGATTCAAAGAGAGTGAGATGCCAGCTCCTTTCATTCAGTCAGTAGCTTCAATCATTTCTGGACATTTTTCAATGGCAAAAATCAATGAATATTGTAAATGCACAAACAGTAATTTCTCCGCATTGCAAGGTGCAATTCTGAAATTTTTTGCTTTTTCCTGCTCCTCTTAGCATGATAAAGAAGATTCAAAGAGAGTGAGATGACAGCTCCTTTCATTCAGTCAGTAGCTTCAATCATTTCTGGACGTTTTTCAATGGCAAAAATCAATGAATATTGTAAATGCACAAACAGTAATTTCTCCGCATTGCAAGGTGCAATTCTGAAATTTTTCCTTTTTCCTGCTCCTCTTAGCATGATAAAGAAGATTCAAAGAGAGTGAGGTGCCAGCTCCTTTCATTCAGTCAGGAGCTTCAAACATTTCTGGTATATGAATAACATGTTTTTCAATGGCAAAAATCAATGAATATTGTAAATGCACAAACAGTAATTTCTCCGCATTGCAAGGTGCAATTCTGAAATTTTTTGCTTTTTCCTGCTCCTCTTAGCATGATAAAGAAGATTCAAAGAGAGTGAGATGCCAGCTCCTTTCATTCAGTCAGTAGCTTCAAACATTTCTGGACGTTTTTCAATGGCAAAAATCAATGAATATTGTAAATGCACAAACAGTAATTTCTCCGCATTGCAAGGTGCAATTCTGAAATTTTTTGTTTTTTCCTGCTCCTCTTAGCATGATAAAGAAGATTCAAAGAGAGTGAGATGCCAGCTCCTTTCATTCAGTCAGTAGCTTCAATCATTTCTGGACGTTTTTCAATGGCAAAAATCAATGAATATTGTAAATGCACAAACAGTAATTTCTCCGCATTGCAAGGTGCAATTCTGAAATTTTTTGCTTTTTCCTGCTCCTCTTAGCATGATAAACAAGATTCAAAGAGAGTGAGATGTCAGCTCCTTTCATTCAGTCAGTAGCTTCAATCATTTCTGGATGTTTTTCAATGGCAAAAATCATTGAATATTGTAAATGCACAAACAGTAATTTCTCCGCATTGCAAGGTGCAATTCTGAAATTTTTTACTTTTTCCTGCTCCTCTTAGCATGATAAAGAAGATTCAAAGAGAGTGAGATGCCAGCTCCTTTCATTCACTCAGTAGCTTCAATCATTTCTGGTATATGAATAACATGATGTTTTTCAATCGCAAAAATCAATGAATATTGTAAATGCACAAACAGTAATTTCTCCGCATTGCAAGGTGCAATTCTGAAATTTTTTGCTTTTTCCTGCTCCTCTTAGCATGATAAAGAAGATTCAAAGAGAGTGAGATGCCAGCTCCTTTCATTCAGTCAGTAGCTTCAATCATTTCTGGATGTTTTTCAATGGCAAAAATCAATGAATATTGTAAATGCACAAACAGTAATTTCTCCGCATTGCAAGGTGCAATTCTGAAATTTTTTGCTTTTTCCTGCTCCTCTTAGCATGATAAAGAAGATTCAAAGAGAGTGAGATGCCAGCTCCTTTCCTTCAGTCAGTAGCTTCAATCATTTCTGGTATATGAATAACATGATGTTTTTCAATGGCAAAAATCAATGAATTTTGTAAATGCACAAACATTAATTTCTCCGCATTGCAAGGCGCAATTCTGAAATTTTTTGCTTTTTCCTGCTCCTCTTAGCATGATAAAGAAGATTCAAAGAGAGTGAGATGCCAGCTCCTTTCATTCAGTCAGTAGCTTCAATCATTTCTGGACATTTTTCAATGGCAAAAATCAATGAATATTGTAAATGCACAAACAGTAATTTCTCCGCATTGCAAGGTGCAATTCTGAAATTTTTTGCTTTTTCCTGCTCCTCTTAGCATGATAAAGAAGATTCAAAGAGAGTGAGATGCCAGCTCCTTTCATTCAGTCAGTAGCTTCAATCATTTCTGGACGTTTTTCAATGGCAAAAATCAATGAATATTGTAAATGCACAAACAGTAATTTCTCCGCATTGCAAGGTGCAATTCTGAAATTTTTTGCTTTTTCCTGCTCCTCTTAGCATGCTAAAGAATATTCAAAGAGAGTGAGATGCCAGCTCCTTTCATTCAGTCAGTACCTTCAATCATTTCTGGACGTTTTTCAATGGCAAAAATCAATGAATATTGTAAATGCACAAACAGTAATTTCTCCGCATTGCAAGGTGCAATTCTGAAATTTTTTGCTTTTTCCTGCTCCTCTTAGCATGATAAAGAAGATTCAAAGAGAGTGAGATGCCAGCTCCTTTCATTCAGTCAGTAGCTTCAATCATTTCTGGACGTTTTTCAATGGCAAAAATCAATGAATATTGTAAATGCACAAACTGTAATTTCTCCGCATTGCAAGGTGCAATTCTGAAATTTTTTGCTTTTTCCTGCTCCTCTTAGCATGATAAAGAAGATTCAAAGAGAGTGAGATGCCAGCTCCTTTCATTCAGTCAGTAGCTTCAATCATTTCTGGTATATGAATAACATGATGTTTTTCAATAGCAAAAATCAATGAATATTGTAAATGCACAAACAGTAATTTCTCCGCATTGCAAGGTGCAATTCTGAAATTTTTTGCTTTTTCCTGCTCCTCTTAGCATGATAAAGAAGATTCAAAGAGAGTGAGATGCCAGCTCCTTTCATTCAGTCAGTAGCTTCAATCATTTCTGGACGTTTTTCAATGGCAAAAATCAATGAATATTGTAAATGCACAAACAGTAATTTCTCCGCATTGCAAGGTGCAATTCTGAAATTTTTTGCTTTTTCCTGCTCCTCTTAGCATGATAAACAAGATTCAAAGAGAGTGAGATGCCAGCTCCTTTCATTCAGTCAGTAGCTTCAATCATTTCTGGACGTTTTTCAATGGCAAAAATCATTGAATATTGTAAATGCACAAACAGTAATTTCTCCGCATTGCAAGGTGCAATTCTGAAATTTTTTACTTTTTCCTGCTCCTCTTAGCATGATAAAGAAGATTCAAAGAGAGTGAGATGCCAGCTCCTTTCATTCAGTCTGTAGCTTCAATCATTTCTGGTATATTAATAACATGATGTTTTTCAATCGCAAAAATCAATGAATATTGTAAATGCACAAACAGTAATTTCTCCGCATTGCAAGGTGCAATTCTGAAATTTTTTGCTTTTTCCTGCTCCTCTTAGCATGATAAAGAAGATTCAAAGAGAGTGAGATGCCAGCTCCTTTCATTCAGTCAGTAGCTTCAATCATTTCTGGACGTTTTTCAATGGCAAAAATCAATGAATATTGTAAATGCACAAACAGTAATTTCTCCGCATTGCAAGGTGCAATTCTGAAATTTTTTGCTTTTTCCTGCTCCTCTTAGCATGATAAAGTAGTTTCAAAGAGAGTGAGATGCCAGCTCCTTTCATTCAGTCAGTAGCTTCAATCATTTCTGGTATATGAATAACATGATGTTTTTCAATGGCAAAAATCAATGAATATTGTAAATGCACAAACAGTAATTTCTCCGCATTGCAAGGTGCAATTCTGAAATTTTTTGCTTTTTCCTGCTCCTCTTAGCATGATAAAGAAGATTCAAAGAGAGTGAGATGCCAGCTCCTTTCATTCAGTCAGTAGCTTCAATCATTTCTGGACGTTTTTCCATGGCAAAAATCAATGAATATTGTAAATGCACAAACAGTAATTTCTCCGCATTGCAAGGTGCAATTCTGAAATTTTTTGCTTTTTCCTGCTCCTCTTAGCATGATAAAGAAGATTCAAAGAGAGTGAGATGCCAGCTCCTTTCATTCAGTCAGTAGCTTCAATCATTTCTGGACGTTTTTCAATGGTAAAAATCAATGAATATTGTAAATGCACAAACAGTAATTCCTCCACATTGCAAGGTGCAATTCTGAAATTTTTTGCTTTTTCCTGCTCCTCTTAGCATGATAAAGAAGATTCAAAGAGAGTGAGATGCCAGCTCCTTTAATTCAGTCAGTAGCTTCAAACATTTCTGGTATATGAATAACATGATGTTTTTCAATGGCAAAAATCAATGAATATTGTAAATGCACAAACAGTAATTTCTCCGCATTGCAAGGAGCAAGTCTGAAATTTTTTGCTTTTTCCTGCTCCTCTTAGCATGATAAAGAAGATTCAAAGAGAGTGAGATGCCAGCTACTTTCATTCAGTCAGTAGCTTCAATCATTTCTGGACGTTTTTCAATGGTAAAAATCAATGAATATTGTAAATGCACAAACAGTAATTTCTCCACATTGCAAGGTGCAATTCTGAAATTTTTTGCTTTTTCCTGCTCCTCTTAGCATGATAAAGAAGATTCAAAGAGAGTGAGATGCCAACTCCTTTCATTCAGTCAGTAGCTTCAAACATTTCTGGTATATGAATAACATGATGTTTTTCAATGGCAAAAATCAATGAATATTGTAAATGCACAAACAGTAATTTCTCCGCATTGCAAGGTGCAATTCTGAAATTTTTTGCTTTTTCCTGCTCCTCTTAGCATGATAAAGAAGATTCAAAGAGAGTGAGATGCCAGCTCCTTTCATTCAGTCAGTAGCTTCAATCATTTCTGGACGTTTTTCAATGGCAAAAATCAATGAATATTGTAAATGCACAAACAGTAATTTCTCCGCATTGCAAGGTGCAATTATGAAATTTTTTGCTTTTTCCTGCTCCTCTTAGCATGATAAAGAAGATTCAAAGAGAGTGAGATGCCAGCTCCTTTCATTCAGTCAGTACCTTCAATCATTTCTGGACGTTTTTCAATGGCAAAAATCAATGAATATTGTAAATGCACAAACAGTAATTTCTCCGCATTGCAAGGTGCAATTCTGAAATTTTTTGCTTTTTCCCGCTCCTCTTAGCATGATAAAGAAGATTCAAAGAGAGTGAGGTGCCAGCTCCTTTCATTCAGTCAGTAGCTTCAAACATTTCTGGTATATGAATAACATGTTTTTCAATGGCAAAAATCAATGAATATTGTAAATGCACAAACAGTAATTTCTCCGCATTGCAAGGTGCAATTCTGAAATTTTTTGCTTTTTCCTGCTCCTCTTAGCATGATAAAGAAGATTCAAAGAGAGTGAGATGCCAGCTCCTTTCATTCAGTCAGTAGCTTCAATCATTTCTGGACGTTTTTCAATGGCAAAAATCAATGAATATTGTAAATGCACAAACAGTAATTTCTCCGCATTGCAAGGTGCAATTCTGAAATTTTTTGCTTTTTCCTGCTCCTCTTAGCATGATAAAGAAGATTCAAAGAGAGTGAGATGCCAGCTCCTTTCATTCAGTCAGTAGCTTCAATCATTTCTGGACGTTTTTCAATGGCAAAAATCAATGAATATTGTAAATGCACAAACAGTAATTTCTCCGCATTGCAAGGTGCAATTCAGAAATTTTTTGCTTTTTCCTGCTCCTCTTAGCATGATAAAGAAGATTCAAAGAGAGTGAGATGCCAGCTCCTTTGATTCAGTCAGTAGCTTCAAACATTTCTGGTATATGAATAACATGATGTTTTTCAATGGCAAAAATCAATGAATATTGTAAATGCACAAACAGTAATTTCTCCGCATTGCAAGGTGCAAGTCTGAAATTTTTTGCTTTTTCCTGCTCCTCTTAGCATGATAAAGAAGATTCAAAGAGAGTGAGATGCCAGCTACTTTCATTCAGTCAGTAGCTTCAATCATTTCTGGACGTTTTTCAATGGTAAAAATCAATGAATATTGTAAATGCACAAACAGTAATTTCTCCACATTGCAAGGTGCAATTCTGAAATTTTTTGCTTTTTCCTGCTCCTCTTAGCATGATAAAGAAGATTCAAAGAGAGTGAGATGCCAGCTCCTTTCATTCAGTCAGTAGCTTCAAACATTTCTGGTATATGAATAACATGATGTTTTTCAATGGCAAAAATCAATGAATATTGTAAATGCACAAACAGTAATTTCTCCGCATTGCAAGGTGCAAGTCTGAAATTTTTTGCTTTTTCCTGCTCCTCTTAGCATGATAAAGAAGATTCAAAGAGAGTGAGATGCCAGCTACTTTCATTCAGTCAGTAGCTTCAATCATTTCTGGACGTTTTTCAATGGTAAAAATCAATGAATATTGTAAATGCACAAACAGTAATTTCTCCACATTGCAAGGTGCAATTCTGAAATTTTTTGCTTTTTCCTGCTCCTCTTAGCATGATAAAGAAGATTCAAAGAGAGTGAGATGCCAGCTCCTTTCATTCAGTCAGTAGCTTCAAACATTTCTGGTATATGAATAACATGATGTTTTTCAATGGCAAAAATCAATGAATATTGTAAATGCACAAACAGTAATTTCTCCACATTGCAAGGTGCAATTCTGAAATTTTTTGCTTTTTCCTGCTCCTCTTAGCATGATAAAGAAGATTCAAAGAGAGTGAGATGCCAGCTCCTTTCATTCAGTCAGTAGCTTCAAACATTTCTGGTATATGAATAACATGATGTTTTTCAATGGCAAAAATCAATGAATATTGTAAATGCACAAACAGTAATTTCTCCGCATTGCAAGGTGCAATTCTGAAATTTTTTGCTTTTTCCTGCTCCTCTTAGCATGATAAAGAAGATTCAAAGAGAGTGAGATGCCAGCTCCTTTCATTCAGTCAGTAGCTTCAATCATTTCTGGACGTTTTTCAATGGCAAAAATCAATGAATATTGTAAATGCACAAACAGTAATTTCTCCGCATTGCAAGGTGCAATTCTGAAATTTTTTGCTTTTTCCTGCTCCTCTTAGCATGATAAAGAAGATTCAAAGAGAGTAAGATGTCAGCTCCTTTCATTCAGTCAGTAGCTTCAAACATTTCTGGTATATGAATAACATGATGTTTTTCAATGGCAAAAATCAATGAATATTGTAAATGCACAAACAGTAATTTCTCCGCATTGCAAGGTGCAATTCTGAAATTTTTTGCTTTTTCCTGCTCCTCTTAGCATGATAAAGAAGATTCAAAGAGAGTGAGATGCCAGCTCCTTTCATTCAGTCAGTAGCTTCAATCATTTCTGGACGTTTTTCAATGGCAAAAATCAATGAATATTGTAAATGCACAAACAGTAATTTCTCCGCATTGCAAGGTGCAATTCTGAAATTTTTTGCTTTTTCCTGCTCCTCTTAGCATGATAAAGAGGATTCAAAGAGAGTGAGATGCCAGCTCCTTTCATTCAGTCAGTAGCTTCAATCATTTCTGGACGTTTTTCAATGGCAAAAATCAATGAATATTGTAAATGCACAAACAGTAATTTCTCCGCATTGCAAGGTGCAAGTCTGAAATTTTTTGCTTTTTCCTGCTCCTCTTAGCATGATAAAGAAGATTCAAAGAGAGTGAGATGCCAGCTACTTTCATTCAGTCAGTAGCTTCAATCATTTCTGGACGTTTTTCAATGGTAAAAATCAATGAATATTGTAAATGCACAAACAGTAATTTCTCCACATTGCAATGTGCAATTCTAAAATTTTTTGCTTTTTCCTGCTCCTCTTAGCATGATAAAGAAGATTCAAAGAGAGTGAGATGCCTGCTCCTTTCATTCAGTCAGTAGCTTCAAACATTTCTGGTATATGAATAACATGATGTTTTTCAATGGCAAAAATCAATGAATATTGTAAATGCACAAACAGTAATTTCTCCGCATTGCAAGGTGCAATTCTGAAATTTTTTGCTTTTTCCTGCTCCTCTTAGCATGATAAAGAAGATTCAAAGAGAGTGAGATGCCAACTCCTTTCATTCAGTCAGTAGCTTCAAACATTTCTGGTATATGAATAACATGATGTTTTTCAATGGCAAAAATCAATGAATATTGTAAATGCACAAACAGTAATTTCTCCGCATTGCAAGGTGCAATTCTGAAATTTTTTGCTTTTTCCTGCTCCTCTTAGCATGATAAAGAAGATTCAAAGAGAGTGAGATGCCAGCTCCTTTCATTCAGTCAGTAGCTTCAATCATTTCTGGACGTTTTTCAATGGCAAAAATCAATGAATATTGTAAATGCACAAACAGTAATTTCTCCGCATTGCAAGGTGCAATTCTGAAATTTTTTGCTTTTTCCTGCTCCTCTTAGCATGATAAAGAAGATTCAAAGAGAGTGAGATGCCAGCTCCTTTCATTCAGTCAGTACCTTCAATCATTTCTGGACGTTTTTCAATGGCAAAAATCAATGAATATTGTAAATGCACAAACAGTAATTTCTCCGCATTGCAAGGTGCAATTCTGAAATTTTTTGCTTTTTCCCGCTCCTCTTAGCATGATAAAGAAGATTCAAAGAGAGTGAGGTGCCAGCTCCTTTCATTCAGTCAGTAGCT
The DNA here is from genome assembly GCF_046119375.1 of Phyllobates terribilis. Lineage (NCBI taxonomy): Eukaryota > Metazoa > Chordata > Amphibia > Anura > Dendrobatidae > Phyllobates > Phyllobates terribilis. The sequence continues at coordinate 446,837 of NW_027363657.1, read as the reverse complement.
TCAAACATTTCTGGTATATGAATAACATGTTTTTCAATGGCAAAAATCAATGAATATTGTAAATGCACAAACAGTAATTTCTCCGCATTGCAAGGTGCAATTCTGAAATTTTTTGCTTTTTCCTGCTCCTCTTAGCATGATAAAGAAGATTCAAAGAGAGTGAGATGCCAGCTCCTTTCATTCAATCAGTAGCTTCAATCATTTCTGGACGTTTTTCAATGGCAAAAATCAATGAATATTGTATATGCACAAACAGTAATTTCTCCGCATTGCAAGGTGCAATTCTGAAATTTTTTGCTTTTTCCTGCTCCTCTTAGCATGATAAAGAAGATTCAAAGAGAGTGAGGTGCCAGCTCCTTTCATTCAGTCAGTAGCTTCAAACATTTCTGGTATATGAATAACATGTTTTTCAATGGCAAAAATCAATGAATATTGTAAATGCACAAACAGTAATTTCTCCGCATTGCAAGGTGCAATTCTGAAATTTTTTGCTTTTTCCTGCTCCTCTTAGCATGATAAAGAAGATTCAAAGAGAGTGAGATGCCAGCTCCTTTCATTCAGTCTGTAGCTTCAATCATTTCTGGTATATTAATAACATGATGTTTTTCAATCGCAAAAATCAATGAATATTGTAAATGCACAAACAGTAATTTCTCCGCATTGCAAGGTGCAATTCTGAAATTTTTTGCTTTTTCCTGCTCCTCTTAGCATGATAAAGAAGATTCAAAGAGAGTGAGATGCCAGCTCCTTTCATTCAGTCAGTAGCTTCAATCATTTCTGGACGTTTTTCAATGGCAAAAATCAATGAATATTGTAAATGCACAAACAGTAATTTCTCCGCATTGCAAGGTGCAATTCTGAAATTTTTTGCTTTTTCCTGCTCCTCTTAGCATGATAAAGAAGATTCAAAGAGAGTGAGATGCCAGCTCCTTTCATTCAGTCAGTAGCTTCAATCATTTCTGGTATATGAATAACATGATGTTTTTCAATGGCAAAAATCAATGAATATTGTAAATGCACAAACAGTAATTTCTCCGCATTGCAAGGTGCAATTCTGAAATTTTTTGCTTTTTCCTGCTCCTCTTAGCATGATAAAGAAGATTCAAAGAGAGTGAGATGCCAGCTCCTTTCATTCAGTCAGTAGCTTCAATCATTTCTGGACGTTTTTCCATGGCAAAAATCAATGAATATTGTAAATGCACAAACAGTAATTTCTCCGCATTGCAAGGTGCAATTCTGAAATTTTTTGCTTTTTCCTGCTCCTCTTAGCATGATAAAGAAGATTCAAAGAGAGTGAGATGCCAGCTCCTTTCATTCAGTCAGTAGCTTCAATCATTTCTGGACGTTTTTCAATGGTAAAAATCAATGAATATTGTAAATGCACAAACAGTAATTTCTCCACATTGCAAGGTGCAATTCTGAAATTTTTTGCTTTTTCCTGCTCCTCTTAGCATGATAAAGAAGATTCAAAGAGAGTGAGATGCCAGCTCCTTTCATTCAGTCAGTAGCTTCAAACATTTCTGGTATATGAATAACATGATGTTTTTCAATGGCAAAAATCAATGAATATTGTAAATGCACAAACAGTAATTTCTCCGCATTGCAAGGTGCAAGTCTGAAATTTTTTGCTTTTTCCTGCTCCTCTTAGCATGATAAAGAAGATTCAAAGAGAGTGAGATGCCAGCTACTTTCATTCAGTCAGTAGCTTCAATCATTTCTGGACGTTTTTCAATGGTAAAAATCAATGAATATTGTAAATGCACAAACAGTAATTTCTCCACATTGCAAGGTGCAATTCTGAAATTTTTTGCTTTTTCCTGCTCCTCTTAGCATGATAAAGAAGATTCAAAGAGAGTGAGATGCCAACTCCTTTCATTCAGTCAGTAGCTTCAAACATTTCTGGTATATGAATAACATGATGTTTTTCAATGGCAAAAATCAATGAATATTGTAAATGCACAAACAGTAATTTCTCCGCATTGCAAGGTGCAATTCTGAAATTTTTTGCTTTTTCCTGCTCCTCTTAGCATGATAAAGAAGATTCAAAGAGAGTGAGATGCCAGCTCCTTTCATTCAGTCAGTAGCTTCAATCATTTCTGGACGTTTTTCAATGGCAAAAATCAATGAATATTGTAAATGCACAAACAGTAATTTCTCCGCATTGCAAGGTGCAATTCTGAAATTTTTTGCTTTTTCCTGCTCCTCTTAGCATGATAAAGAAGATTCAAAGAGAGTGAGATGCCAGCTCCTTTCATTCAGTCAGTACCTTCAATCATTTCTGGACGTTTTTCAATGGCAAAAATCAATGAATATTGTAAATGCACAAACAGTAATTTCTCCGCATTGCAAGGTGCAATTCTGAAATTTTTTGCTTTTTCCCGCTCCTCTTAGCATGATAAAGAAGATTCAAAGAGAGTGAGGTGCCAGCTCCTTTCATTCAGTCAGTAGCTTCAAACATTTCTGGTATATGAATAACATGTTTTTCAATGGCAAAAATCAATGAATATTGTAAATGCACAAACAGTAATTTCTCCGCATTGCAAGGTGCAATTCTGAAATTTTTTGCTTTTTCCTGCTCCTCTTAGCATGATAAAGAAGATTCAAAGAGAGTGAGATGCCAGCTCCTTTCATTCAGTCAGTAGCTTCAATCATTTCTGGACGTTTTTCAATGGCAAAAATCAATGAATATTGTAAATGCACAAACAGTAATTTCTCCGCATTGCAAGGTGCAATTCTGAAATTTTTTGCTTTTTCCTGCTCCTCTTAGCATGATAAAGAAGATTCAAAGAGAGTGAGATGCCAGCTCCTTTCATTCAGTCAGTAGCTTCAATCATTTCTGGACGTTTTTCAATGGCAAAAATCAATGAATATTGTAAATGCACAATCAGTAATTTCTCCGCATTGCAAGGTGCAATTCTGAAATTTTTTGCTTTTTCCTGCTCCTCTTAGCATGATAAAGAAGATTCAAAGAGAGTGAGATGCCAGCTCCTTTGATTCAGTCAGTAGCTTCAAACATTTCTGGTATATGAATAACATGATGTTTTTCAATGGCAAAAATCAATGAATATTGTAAATGCACAAACAGTAATTTCTCCGCATTGCAAGGTGCAAGTCTGAAATTTTTTGCTTTTTCCTGCTCCTCTTAGCATGATAAAGAAGATTCAAAGAGAGTGAGATGCCAGCTACTTTCATTCAGTCAGTAGCTTCAATCATTTCTGGACGTTTTTCAATGGTAAAAATCAATGAATATTGTAAATGCACAAACAGTAATTTCTCCACATTGCAAGGTGCAATTCTGAAATTTTTTGCTTTTTCCTGCTCCTCTTAGCATGATAAAGAAGATTCAAAGAGAGTGAGATGCCAGCTCCTTTCATTCAGTCAGTAGCTTCAAACATTTCTGGTATATGAATAACATGATGTTTTTCAATGGCAAAAATCAATGAATATTGTAAATGCACAAACAGTAATTTCTCCGCATTGCAAGGTGCAAGTCTGAAATTTTTTGCTTTTTCCTGCTCCTCTTAGCATGATAAAGAAGATTCAAAGAGAGTGAGATGCCAGCTACTTTCATTCAGTCAGTAGCTTCAATCATTTCTGGACGTTTTTCAATGGTAAAAATCAATGAATATTGTAAATGCACAAACAGTAATTTCTCCACATTGCAAGGTGCAATTCTGAAATTTTTTGCTTTTTCCTGCTCCTCTTAGCATGATAAAGAAGATTCAAAGAGAGTGAGATGCCAGCTCCTTTCATTCAGTCAGTAGCTTCAAACATTTCTGGTATATGAATAACATGATGTTTTTCAATGGCAAAAATCAATGAATATTGTAAATGCACAAACAGTAATTTCTCCACATTGCAAGGTGCAATTCTGAAATTTTTTGCTTTTTCCTGCTCCTCTTAGCATGATAAAGAAGATTCAAAGAGAGTGAGATGCCAGCTCCTTTCATTCAGTCAGTAGCTTCAAACATTTCTGGTATATGAATAACATGATGTTTTTCAATGGCAAAAATCAATGAATATTGTAAATGCACAAACAGTAATTTCTCCGCATTGCAAGGTGCAATTCTGAAATTTTTTGCTTTTTCCTGCTCCTCTTAGCATGATAAAGAAGATTCAAAGAGAGTGAGATGCCAGCTCCTTTCATTCAGTCAGTAGCTTCAATCATTTCTGGACGTTTTTCAATGGCAAAAATCAATGAATATTGTAAATGCACAAACAGTAATTTCTCCGCATTGCAAGGTGCAATTCTGAAATTTTTTGCTTTTTCCTGCTCCTCTTAGCATGATAAAGAAGATTCAAAGAGAGTGAGATGTCAGCTCCTTTCATTCAGTCAGTAGCTTCAAACATTTCTGGTATATGAATAACATGATGTTTTTCAATGGCAAAAATCAATGAATATTGTAAATGCACAAACAGTAATTTCTCCGCATTGCAAGGTGCAATTCTGAAATTTTTTGCTTTTTCCTGCTCCTCTTAGCATGATAAAGAAGATTCAAAGAGAGTGAGATGCCAGCTCCTTTCATTCAGTCAGTAGCTTCAATCATTTCTGGACGTTTTTCAATGGCAAAAATCAATGAATATTGTAAATGCACAAACAGTAATTTCTCCGCATTGCAAGGTGCAATTCTGAAATTTTTTGCTTTTTCCTGCTCCTCTTAGCATGATAAAGAGGATTCAAAGAGAGTGTGATGCCAGCTCCTTTCATTCAGTCAGTAGCTTCAATCATTTCTGGACGTTTTTCAATGGCAAAAATCAATGAATATTGTAAATGCACAAACAGTAATTTCTCCGCATTGCAAGGTGCAATTCTGAAATTTTTTGCTTTTTCCTGCTCCTCTTAGCATGATAAAGAAGATTCAAAGAGAGTGAGATGCCAGCTCCTTTCATTCAGTCAGTAGCTTCAAACATTTCTGGTATATGAATAACATGATGTTTTTCAATGGCAAAAATCAATGAATATTGTAAATGCACAAACAGTAATTTCTCCGCATTGCAAGGTGCAAGTCTGAAATTTTTTGCTTTTTCCTGCTCCTCTTAGCATGATAAAGAAGATTCAAAGAGAGTGAGATGCCAGCTACTTTCATTCAGTCAGTAGCTTCAATCATTTCTGGACGTTTTTCAATGGTAAAAATCAATGAATATTGGAAATGCACAAACAGTAATTTCTCCACATTGCAATGTGCAATTCTAAAATTTTTTGCTTTTTCCTGCTCCTCTTAGCATGATAAAGAAGATTCAAAGAGAGTGAGATGCCTGCTCCTTTCATTCAGTCAGTAGCTTCAAACATTTCTGGTATATGAATAACATGATGTTTTTCAATGGCAAAAATCAATGAATATTGTAAATGCACAAACAGTAATTTCTCCGCATTGCAAGGTGCAATTCTGAAATTTTTTGCTTTTTCCTGCTCCTCTTAGCATGATAAAGAAGATTCAAAGAGAGTGAGATGCCAACTCCTTTCATTCAGTCAGTAGCTTCAAACATTTCTGGTATATGAATAACATGATGTTTTTCAATGGCAAAAATCAATGAATATTGTAAATGCACAAACAGTAATTTCTCCGCATTGCAAGGTGCAATTCTGAAATTTTTTGCTTTTTCCTGCTCCTCTTAGCATGATAAAGAAGATTCAAAGAGAGTGAGATGCCAGCTCCTTTCATTCAGTCAGTAGCTTCAATCATTTCTGGACGTTTTTCAATGGCAAAAATCAATGAATATTGTAAATGCACAAACAGTAATTTCTCCGCATTGCAAGGTGCAATTCTGAAATTTTTTGCTTTTTCCTGCTCCTCTTAGCATGATAAAGAAGATTCAAAGAGAGTGAGATGCCAGCTCCTTTCATTCAGTCAGTACCTTCAATCATTTCTGGACGTTTTTCAATGGCAAAAATCAATGAATATTGTAAATGCACAAACAGTAATTTCTCCGCATTGCAAGGTGCAATTCTGAAATTTTTTGCTTTTTCCCGCTCCTCTTAGCATGATAAAGAAGATTCAAAGAGAGTGAGGTGCCAGCTCCTTTCATTCAGTCAGTAGCTTCAAACATTTCTGGTATATGAATAACATGTTTTTCAATGGCAAAAATCAATGAATATTGTAAATGCACAAACAGTAATTTCTCCGCATTGCAAGGTGCAATTCTGAAATTTTTTGCTTTTTCCTGCTCCTCTTAGCATGATAAAGAAGATTCAAAGAGAGTGAGATGCCAGCTCCTTTCATTCAATCAGTAGCTTCAATCATTTCTGGACGTTTTTCAATGGCAAAAATCAATGAATATTGTATATGCACAAACAGTAATTTCTCCGCATTGCAAGGTGCAATTCTGAAATTTTTTGCTTTTTCCTGCTCCTCTTAGCATGATAAAGAAGATTCAAAGAGAGTGAGGTGCCAGCTCCTTTCATTCAGTCAGTAGCTTCAAACATTTCTGGTATATGAATAACATGTTTTTCAATGGCAAAAATCAATGAATATTGTAAATGCACAAACAGTAATTTCTCCGCATTGCAAGGTGCAATTCTGAAATTTTTTGCTTTTTCCTGCTCCTCTTAGCATGATAAAGAAGATTCAAAGAGAGTGAGATGCCAGCTCCTTTCATTCAGTCAGTAGCTTCAATCATTTCTGGACGTTTTTCAATGGCAAAAATCAATGAATATTGTAAATGCACAAACAGTAATTTCTCCGCATTGCAAGGTGCAATTCTGAAATTTTTTGCTTTTTCCTGCTCCTCTTAGCATGATAAAGAAGATTCAAAGAGAGTGAGATGCCAGCTCCTTTCGTTCAGTCAGTAGCTTCAATCATTTCTGGACGTTTTTCAATGGCAAAAATCATTGAATATTATAAATGCACAAACAGTAATTTCTCCGCATAGCAAGGTGCAATTCTGAAATTTTTTACTTTTTCCTGCTCCTCTTAGCATGATAAAGAAGATTCAAAGAGAGTGAGATGCCAGCTCCTTTCATTCAGTCAGTAGCTTCAATCATTTCTGGTATATGAATAACATGATATTTTTCAATGGCAAAAATCAATGAATATTGTAAATGCACAAACAGTAATTTCTCCGCATTGCAAGGTGCAATTCTGAAATTTTTTGCTTTTTCCTGCTCCTCTTAGCATGATAAAGAAGATTCAAAGAGAGTGAGATGCCAGCTCCTTTCATTCAGTCAGTAGCTTCAATCATTTCTGGACGTTTTTCAATGGCAAAAATCAATGAATATTGTAAATGCACAAACAGTAATTTCTCCGCATTGCAAGGTGCAATTCTGAAATTTTTTGGTTTTTCCTGCTCCTCTTAGCATGATAAAGAAGATTCAAAGAGAGTGAGATGCCAGCTACTTTCATTCAGTCAGTAGCTTCAAACATTTCTGGTATATGAATAACATAATGTTTTTCAATGGCAAAAATCAATGAATATTGTAAATGCACAAACAGTAATTTCTCCGCATTGCAAGGTGCAAGTCTGAAATTTTTTGCTTTTTCCTGCTCCTCTTAGCATGATAAAGAAGATTCAAAGAGAGTGAGATGCCAGCTACTTTCATTCAGTCAGTAGCTTCAATCATTTCTGGACGTTTTTCAATGGTAAAAATCAATGAATATTGTAAATGCACAAACAGTAATTTCTCCACATTGCAAGGTGCAATTCTGAAATTTTTTGCTTTTTCCTGCTCCTCTTAGCATGATAAAGAAGATTCAAAGAGAGTGAGATGCCAGCTCCTTTCATTCAGTCAGTAGCTTCAAACATTTCTGGTATATGAATAACATGATGTTTTTCAATGGCAAAAATAAATGAATATTGTAAATGCACAAACAGTAATTTCTCCGCATTGCAAGGTGCAATTCTGAAATTTTTTGCTTTTTCCTGCTCCTCTTAGCATGATAAAGAACATTCAAAGAGAGTGAGATGCCAGCTCCTTTCATTCAGTCAGTAGCTTCAATCATTTCTGGATGTTTTTCAATGGCAAAAATCAATGAATATTGTAAATGCACAAACTGTAATTTCTCCGCATTGCAAGGTGCAATTCTGAAATTTTTTGCTTTTTCCTGCTCCTCTTAGCATGATAAAGAAGATTCAAAGAGAGTGAGATGCCAGCTCCTTTCATTCAGTCAGTAGCTTCAATCATTTCTGGACGTTTTTCAATGGCAAAAATCAATGAATATTGTAAATGCACAAACAGTAATTTCTCCGCATTGCAAGGTGCAATTCTGAAATTTTTTGCTTTTTCCTGCTCCTCTTAGCATGATAAAGAAGATTCAAAGAGAGTGAGATGCCAGCTCCTTTCATTCAGTCAGTACCTTCAATCATTTCTGGACGTTTTTCAATGGCAAAAATCAATGAATATTGTAAATGCACAAACAGTAATTTCTCCGCATTGCAAGGTGCAATTCTGAAATTTTTTGCTTTTTCCCGCTCCTCTTAGCATGATAAAGAAGATTCAAAGAGAGTGAGGTGCCAGCTCCTTTCATTCAGTCAGTAGCTTCAAACATTTCTGGTATATGAATAACATGTTTTTCAATGGCAAAAATCAATGAATATTGTAAATGCACAAACAGTAATTTCTCCGCATTGCAAGGTGCAATTCTGAAATTTTTTGATTTTTCCTGCTCCTCTTAGCATGATAAAGAAGATTCAAAGAGAGTGAGATGCCAGCTCCTTTCATTCAGTCAGTAGCTTCAATCATTTCTGGACGTTTTTCAATGGCAAAAATCAATGAATATTGTAAATGCACAATCAGTAATTTCTCCGCATTGCAAGGTGCAATTCTGAAATTTTTTGCTTTTTCCTGCTCCTCTTAGCATGATAAAGAAGATTCAAAGAGAGTGAGATGCCAGCTCCTTTCATTCAGTCAGTAGCTTCAAACATTTCTGGTATATGAATAACATGATGTTTTTCAATGGCAAAAATCAATGAATATTGTAAATGCACAAACAGTAATTTCTCCGCATTGCAAGGTGCAATTCTGAAATTTTTTGCTTTTTCCTGCTCCTCTTAGCATGATAAAGAAGATTCAAAGAGAGTGAGATGCCAGCTCCTTTCATTCAGTCCGTAGCTTCAAACATTTCTGGTATATGAATAAAATGATGTTTTTCAATGGCAAAAATCAATGAATATTGTAAATGCACAAACAGTAATTTCTCCGCATTGCAAGGTGCAAGTCTGAAATTTTTTGCTTTTTCCTGCTCCTCTTAGCATGATAAAGAAGATTCAAAGAGAGTGAGATGCCAGCTACTTTCATTCAGTCAGTAGCTTCAATCATTTCTGGACGTTTTTCAATGGTAAAAATCAATGAATATTGTAAATGCACAAACAGTAATTTCTCCACATTGCAAGGTGCAATTCTGAAATTTTTTGCTTTTTCCTGCTCCTCTTAGCATGATAAAGAAGATTCAAAGAGAGTGAGATGCCAGCTCCTTTCATTCAGTCAGTAGCTTCAAACATTTCTGGTATATGAATAACATGATGTTTTTCAATGGCAAAAATCAATGAATATTGTAAATGCACAAACAGTAATTTCTCCGCATTGCAAGGTGCAATTCTGAAATTTTTTGCTTTTTCCTGCTCCTCTTAGCATGATAAAGAAGATTCAAAGAGAGTGAGATGCCAGCTCCTTTCATTCAGTCAGTAGCTTCAATCATTTCTGGATGTTTTTCAATGGCAAAAATCAATGAATATTGTAAATGCACAAACTGTAATTTCTCCGCATTGCAAGGTGCAATTCTGAAATTTTTTGCTTTTTCCTGCTCCTCTTAGCATGTTAAAGAAGATTCAAAGAGAGTGAGATGCCAGCTCCTTTCATTCAGTCAGTAGCTTCAATCATTTCTGGACGTTTTTCAGTGGCAAAAATCAATGAATATTGTAAATGCACAAACAGTAATTTCTCCGCATTGCAAGGTGCAATTCTGAAATTTTTTGCTTTTTCCTGCTCCTCTTAGCATGTTAAAGAAGATTCAAATAGAGTGAGATGCCAGCTCCTTTCATTCAGTCAGTACCTTCAATCATTTCTGGACGTTTTTCAATGGCAAAAATCAATGAATATTGTAAATGCACAAACAGTAATTTCTCCGCATTGCAAGGTGCAAGTCTGAAATTTTTTGCTTTTTCCTGCTCCTCTTAGCATGATAAAGAAGATTCAAAGAGAGTGAGATGCCAGCTACTTTCATTCAGTCAGTAGCTTCAATCATTTCTGGACGTTTTTCAATGGTAAAAATCAATGAATATTGTAAATGCACAAACAGTAATTTCTCCACATTGCAAGGTGCAATTCTGAAATTTTTTGCTTTTTCCTGCTCCTCTTAGCATGATAAAGAAGATTCAAAGAGAGTGAGATGCCAGCTCCTTTCATTCAGTCAGTAGCTTCAAACATTTCTGGTATATGAATAACATGATGTTTTTCAATGGCAAAAATCAATGAATATTGTAAATGCACAAACAGTAATTTCTCCGCATTGCAAGGTGCAATTCTGAAATTTTTTGCTTTTTCCTGCTCCTCTTAGCATGATAAAGAAGATTCAAAGAGAGTGAGATGCCAGCTCCTTTCATTCAGTCAGTAGCTTTAATCATTTCTGGACGTTTTTCAATGGCAAAAATCAATGAATATTGTAAATGCACAAACAGTAATTTCTCTGCATTGCAAGGTGCAATTCTGAAATTTTTTGCTTTTTCCTGCTCCTCTTAGCATGATAAAGAAGATTCAAAGAGAGTGAGATGTCAGCTCCTTTCATTCAGTCAGTAGCTTCAAACATTTCTGGTATATGAATAACATGATGTTTTTCAATGGCAAAAATCAATGAATATTGTAAATGCACAAACAGTAATTTCTCCGCATTGCAAGGTGCAATTCTGAAATTTTTTGCTTTTTCCTGCTCCTCTTAGCATGATAAAGAATATTCAAAGAGAGTGAGATGCCAGCTCCTTTCATTCAGTCAGTAGCTTCAATCATTTCTGGACGTTTTTCAATGGCAAAAATCAATGAATATTGTAAATGCACAAACAGTAATTTCTCTGCATTGCAAGGTGCAATTCTGAAATTTTTTGCTTTTTCCTGCTCCTCTTAGCATGATAAAGAAGATTCAAAGAGAGTGAGATGCCAGCTCCTTTCGTTCAGTCAGTAGCTTCAATCATTTCTGGACGTTTTTCAATGGCAAAAATCATTGAATATTATAAATGCACAAACAGTAATTTCTCCGCATAGCAAGGTGCAATTCTGAAATTTTTTACTTTTTCCTGCTCCTCTTAGCATGATAAAGAAGATTCAAAGAGAGTGAGATGCCAGCTCCTTTCATTCAGTCAGTAGCTTAAATCATTTCTGGTATATGAATAACATGATGTTTTTCAATGGCAAAAATCAATGAATATTGTAAATGCACAAACAGTAATTTCTCCGCATTGCAAGGTGCAATTCTGAAATTTTTTGCTTTTTCCTGCTCCTCTTAGCATGATAAAGAAGATTCAAAGAGAGTGAGATGCCAGCTCCTTTCATTCAGTCAGTAGCTTCAATCATTTCTGGACGTTTTTCAATGGCAAAAATCAATGAATATTGTAAATGCACAAACAGTAATTTCTCCGCATTGCAAGGTGCAATTCTGAAATTTTTTGGTTTTTCCTGCTCCTCTTAGCATGATAAAGAAGATTCAAAGAGAGTGAGATGCCAGCTACTTTCATTCAGTCAGTAGCTTCAAACATTTCTGGTATATGAATAACATAATGTTTTTCAATGGCAAAAATCAATGAATATTGTAAATGCACAAACAGTAATTTCTCCGCATTGCAAGGTGCAAGTCTGAAATTTTTTGCTTTTTCCTGCTCCTCTTAGCATGATAAAGAAGATTCAAAGAGAGTGAGATGCCAGCTACTTTCATTCAGTCAGTAGCTTCAATCATTTCTGGACGTTTTTCAATGGTAAAAATCAATGAATATTGTAAATGCACAAACAGTAATTTCTCCACATTGCAAGGTGCAATTCTGAAATTTTTTGCTTTTTCCTGCTCCTCTTAGCATGATAAAGAAGATTCAAAGAGAGTGAGATGCCAGCTCCTTTCATTCAGTCAGTAGCTTCAAACATTTCTGGTATATGAATAACATGATGTTTTTCAATGGCAAAAATCAATGAATATTGTAAATGCACAAACAGTAATTTCTCCACATTGCAAGGTGCAATTCTGAAATTTTTTGCTTTTTCCTGCTCCTCTTAGCATGATAAAGAACATTCAAAGAGAGTGAGATGCCAGCTCCTTTCATTCAGTCAGTAGCTTCAATCATTTCTGGATGTTTTTCAATGGCAAAAATCAATGAATATTGTAAATGCACAAACTGTAATTTCTCCGCATTGCAAGGTGAAATTCTGAAATTTTTTGCTTTTTCCTGCTCCTCTTAGCATGATAAAGAAGATTCAAAGAGAGTGAGATGCCAGCTCCTTTCATTCAGTCAGTAGCTTCAATCATTTCTGGACGTTTTTCAATGGCAAAAATCAATGAATATTGTAAATGCACAAACAGTAATTTCTCCGCATTGCAAGGTGCAATTCTGAAATTTTTTGATTTGTCCTGCTCCTCTTAGCATGATAAAGAAGATTCAAAGAGAGTGAGATGCCAGCTCCTTTCATTCAGTCAGTAGCTTCAATCATTTCTGGACGTTTTTCAATGGCAAAAATCAATGAATATTGTAAATGCACAAACAGTAATTTCTCCGCATTGCAAGGTGCAATTCTGAAATTTTTTGCTTTTTCCTGCTCCTCTTAGCATGATAAAGAAGATTCAAAGAGAGTGAGATGCCAGCTCCTTTCATTCAGTCAGTAGCTTCAAACATTTCTGGTATATGAATAACATGATGTTTTTCAATGGCAAAAATCAATGAATATTGTAAATGCACAAACAGTAATTTCTCCGCATTGCAAGGTGCAATTCTGAAATTTTTTGCTTTTTCCTGCTCCTCTTAGCATGATAAAGAAGATTCAAAGAGAGTGAGATGCCAGCTCCTTTCATTCAGTCAGTAGCTTCAAACATTTCTGGTATATGAATAAAATGATGTTTTTCAATGGCAAAAATCAATGAATATTGTAAATGCACAAACAGTAATTTCTCCGCATTGCAAGGTGCAAGTCTGAAATTTTTTGCTTTTTCCTGCTCCTCTTAGCATGATAAAGAAGATTCAAAGAGAGTGAGATGCCAGCTACTTTCATTCAGTCAGTAGCTTCAATCATTTCTGGACGTTTTTCAATGGTAAAAATCAATGAATATTGTAAATGCACAAACAGTAATTTCTCCACATTGCAAGGTGCAATTCTGAAATTTTTTGCTTTTTCCTGCTCCTCTTAGCATGATAAAGAAGATTCAAAGAGAGTGAGATGCCAGCTCCTTTCATTCAGTCAGTAGCTTCAAACATTTCTGGTATATGAATAACATGATGTTTTTCAATGGCAAAAATCAATGAATATTGTAAATGCACAAACAGTAATTTCTCCGCATTGCAAGGTGCAATTCTGAAATTTTTTGATTTTTCCTGCTCCTCTTAGCATGATAAAGAAGATTCAAAGAGAGTGAGATGCCAGCTCCTTTCATTCAGTCAGTAGCTTCAATCATTTCTGGATGTTTTTCAATGGCAAAAATCAATGAATATTGTAAATGCACAAACTGTAATTTCTCCGCATTGCAAGGTGCAATTCTGAAATTTTTTGCTTTTTCCTGCTCCTCTTAGCATGTTAAAGAAGATTCAAAGAGAGTGAGATGCCAGCTCCTTTCATTCAGTCAGTAGCTTCAATCATTTCTGGACGTTTTTCAGTGGCAAAAATCAATGAATATTGTAAATGCACAAACAGTAATTTCTCCGCATTGCAAGGTGCAATTCTGAAATTTTTTGCTTTTTCCTGCTCCTCTTAGCATGATAAAGAAGATTCAAAGAGAGTGAGATGCCAGCTCCTTTCATTCAGTCAGTACCTTCAATCATTTCTGGACGTTTTTCAATGGCAAAAATCAATGAATATTGTAAATGCACAAACAGTAATTTCTCCGCATTGCAAGGTGCAAGTCTGAAATTTTTTGCTTTTTCCTGCTCCTCTTAGCATGATAAAGAAGATTCAAAGAGAGTGAGATGCCAGCTACTTTCATTCAGTCAGTAGCTTCAATCATTTCTGGACGTTTTTCAATGGTAAAAATCAATGAATATTGTAAATGCACAAACAGTAATTTCTCCACATTGCAAGGTGCAATTCTGAAATTTTTTGCTTTTTCCTGCTCCTCTTAGCATGATAAAGAAGATTCAAAGAGAGTGAGATGCCAGCTCCTTTCATTCAGTCAGTAGCTTCAAACATTTCTGGTATATGAATAACATGATGTTTTTCAATGGCAAAAATCAATGAATATTGTAAATGCACAAACAGTAATTTCTCCGCATTGCAAGGTGCAATTCTGAAATTTTTTGCTTTTTCCTGCTCCTCTTAGCATGATAAAGAAGATTCAAAGAGAGTGAGATGCCAGCTCCTTTCATTCAGTCAGTAGCTTCAATCATTTCTGGATGATTTTCAATGGCAAAAATCAATGAATATTGTAAATGCACAAACTGTAATTTCTCCGCATTGCAAGGTGCAATTCTGAAATTTTTTGCTTTTTCCTGCTCCTCTTAGCATGATAAAGAAGATTCAAAGAGAGTGAGATGCCAGCTCCTTTCATTCAGTCAGTAGCTTCAATCATTTCTGGACGTTTTTCAATGGCAAAAATCAATGAATATTGTAAATGCACAAACAGTAATTTCTCCGCATTGCAAGGTGCAATTCTGAAATTTTTTGCTTTTTCCTGCTCCTCTTAGCATGATAAAGAAGATTCAAAGAGAGTGAGATGCCAGCTCCTTTCATTCAGTCAGTACCTTCAATCATTTCTGGACGTTTTTCAATGGCAAAAATCAATGAATATTGTAAATGCACAAACAGTAATTTCTCCGCATTGCAAGGTGCAATTCTGAAATTTTTTGCTTTTTCCCGCTCCTCTTAGCATGATAAAGAAGATTCAAAGAGAGTGAGGTGCCAGCTCCTTTCATTCAGTCAGTAGCTTCAAACATTTCTGGTATATGAATAACATGTTTTTCAATGGCAAAAATCAATGATTATTGTAAATGCACAAACAGTAATTTCTCCGCATTGCAAGGTGCAATTCTGAAATTTTTTGATTTTTCCTGCTCCTCTTAGCATGATAAAGAAGATTCAAAGAGAGTGAGATGCCAGCTCCTTTCATTCAGTCAGTAGCTTCAATCATTTCTGGACGTTTTTCAATGGCAAAAATCAATGAATATTGTAAATGCACAAACAGTAATTTCTCCGCATTGCAAGGTGCAATTCTGAAATTTTTTGCTTTTTCCTGCTCCTCTTAGCATGATAAAGAAGATTCAAAGAGAGTGAGATGCCAGCTCCTTTCATTCAGTCAGTAGCTTCAAACATTTCTGGTATATGAATAACATGATGTTTTTCAATGGCAAAAATCAATGAATATTGTAAATGCACAAACAGTAATTTCTCCGCATTGCAAGGTGCAATTCTGAAATTTTTTGCTTTTTCCTGCTCCTCTTAGCATGATAAAGAAGATTCAAAGAGAGTGAGATGCCAGCTCCTTTCATTCAGTCAGTAGCTTCAAACATTTCTGGTATATGAATAACATGATGTTTTTCAATGGCAAAAATCAATGAATATTGTAAATGCACAAACAGTAATTTCTCCGCATTGCAAGGTGCAAGTCTGAAATTTTTTGCTTTTTACTGCTCCTCTTAGCATGATAAAGAAGATTCAAAGAGAGTGAGATGCCAGCTACTTTCATTCAGTCAGTAGCTTCAATCATTTCTGGACGTTTTTCAATGGTAAAAATCAATGAATATTGTAAATGCACAAACAGTAATTTCTCCACATTGCAAGGTGCAATTCTGAAATTTTTTGCTTTTTCCTGCTCTTCTTAGCATGATAAAGAAGATTCAAAGAGAGTGAGATGCCAGCTCCTTTCATTCAGTCAGTAGCTTCAAACATTTCTGGTATATGAATAACATGTTTTTCAATGGCAAAAATCAATGAATATTGTAAATGCACAAACAGTAATTTCTCCGCATTGCAAGGTGCAATTCTGAAATTTTTTGCTTTATCCTGCTCCTCTTAGCATGATAAAGAAGATTCAAAGAGAGTGAGATGCCAGCTCCTTTCATTCAGTCAGTAGCTTCAATCATTTCTGGATGTTTTTCAATGGCAAAAATCAATGAATATTGTAAATGCACAAACTGTAATTTCTCCGCATTGCAAGGTGCAATTCTGAAATTTTTTGCTTTTTCCTGCTCCTCTTAGCATGATAAAGAAGATTCAAAGAGAGTGAGATGCCAGCTCCTTTCATTCAGTCAGTAGCTTCAAACATTTCTGGTATATGAATAACATGTTTTTCAATGGTAAAAATCAATGAATATTGTAAATGCACAAACAGTAATTTCTCCGCAATGCAAGGTGCAATTCTGAAATTTTTTGCTTTTTCCCGCTCCTCTTAGCATGATAAAGAAGATTCAAAGAGAGTGAGGTGCCAGCTCCTTTCATTCAGTCAGTAGCTTCAAACATTTCTGGTATATGAATAACATGTTTTTCAATGGCAAAAATCAATGAATATTGTAAATGCACAAACAGTAATTTCTCCGCATTGCAAGGTGCAATTCTGAAATTTTTTGATTTTTCCTGCTCCTCTTAGCATGATAAAGAAAATTCAAAGAGAGTGAGATGCCGGCTCCTTTCATTCAGTCAGTAGCTTCAATCATTTCTGGACGTTTTTCAATGGCAAAAATCAATGAATATTGTAAATGCACAAACAGTAATTTCTCCGCATTGCAAGGTGCAATTCTGAAATTTTTTGCTTTTTCCTGCTCCTCTTAGCATGATAAAGAAGATTCAAAGAGAGTGAGATGCCAGCTCCTTTCATTCAGTCAGTAGCTTCAAACATTTCTGGTATATGAATAACATGATGTTTTTCAATGGCAAAAATCAATGAATATTGTAAATGCACAAACAGTAATTTCTCCGCATTGCAAGGTGCAAGTCTGAAATTTTTTGCTTTTTCCTGCTCCTCTTAGCATGATAAAGAAGATTCAAAGACAGTGAGATGCCAGCTACTTTCATTCAGTCAGTAGCTTCAATCATTTCTGGACGTTTTTCAATGGTAAAAATCAATGAATATTGTAAATGCACAAACAGTAATTTCTCCACATTGCAAGGTGCAATTCTGAAATTTTTTGCTTTTTCCTGCTCCTCTTAGCATGATAAAGAAGATTCAAAGAGAGTGAGATGCCAGCTCCTTTCATTCAGTCAGTAGCTTCAAACATTTCTGGTATATGAATAACATGATGTTTTTCAGGGGCAAAAATCAATGAATATTGTAAATGCACAAACAGTAATTTCTCCGCATTGCAAGGTGCAATTCTGAAATTTTTTGCTTTTTCCTGCTCCTCTTAGCATGATAAAGAAGATTCAAAGAGAGTGACATGCCAGCTCCTTTCATTCAGTCAGTAGCTTCAATCATTTCTGGATGTTTTTCAATGGCAAAAATCAATGAATATTGTAAATGCACAAACTGTAATTTCTCCGCATTGCAAGGTGCAATTCTGAAATTTTTTGCTTTTTCCTGCTCCTCTTAGTATGATAAAGAAGATTCAAAGAGAGTGAGATGCCAGCTCCTTTCATTCAGTCAGTAGCTTCAATCATTTCTGGACGTTTTTCAGTGGCAAAAATCAATGAATATTGTAAATGCACAAACAGTAATTTCTCCGCATTGCAAGGTGCAATTCTGAAATTTTTTGCTTTTTCCCGCTCCTCTTAGCATGATAAAGAAGATACAAAGAGAGTGATGTGCCAGCTCCTTTCATTCAGTCAGTAGCTTCAAACATTTCTGGTATATGAATAACATGTTTTTCAATGGCAAAAATCAATGAATATTGTAAATGCACAAACAGTAATTTCTCCGCATTGCAAGGTGCAATTCTGAAATTTTTTGATTTTTCCTGCTCCTCTTAGCATGATAAAGAAGATTCAAAGAGAGTGAGATGCCAGCTCCTTTCATTCAGTCAGTAGCTTCAATCATTTCTGGACGTTTTTCAATGGCAAAAATCAATGAATATTGTAAATGCACAAACAGTAATTTCTCCGCATTGCAAGGTGCAATTCTGAAATTTTTTGCTTTTTCCTGCTCCTCTTAGCATGATAAAGAAGATTCAAAGAGAGTGAGATGCCAGCTCCTTTCATTCAGTCAGTAGCTTCAAACATTTCTGGTATATGAATAACATGATGTTTTTCAATGGCAAAAATCAATGAATATTGTAAATGCACAAACAGTAATTTCTCCGCATTGCAAGGTGCAAGTCTGAAATTTTTTGCTTTTTCCTGCTCCTCTTAGCATGATAAAGAAGATTCAAAGAGAGTGAGATGCCAGTTACTTTCATTCAGTCAGTAGCTTCAATCATTTCTGGACGTTTTTCAATGGTAAAAATCAATGAATATTGTAAATGCACAAACAGTAATTTCTCCACATTGCAAGGTGCAATTCTGAAATTTTTTGCTTTTTCCTGCTCCTCTTAGCATGATAAAGAAGATTCAAAGAGAGTGAGATGCCAGCTCCTTTCATTCAGTCAGTAGCTTCAAACATTTCTGGTATATGAATAACATGATGTTTTTCAATGGCAAAAATCAATGAATATTGTAAATGCACAAACAGTAATTTCTCCGCATTGCAAGGTGCAATTCTGAAATT
Source organism: Phyllobates terribilis (assembly GCF_046119375.1). NCBI lineage: Eukaryota > Metazoa > Chordata > Amphibia > Anura > Dendrobatidae > Phyllobates > Phyllobates terribilis. Next base: position 428,094 of record NW_027363657.1, on the reverse strand, counting down.
TTTTGCTTTTTCCTGCTCCTCTTAGCATGATAAAGAAGATTCAAAGAGAGTGAGATGCCAGCTCCTTTCATTCAGTCAGTAGCTTCAATCATTTCTGGATGTTTTTCAATGGCAAAAATCAATGAATATTGTAAATGCACAAACAGTAATTTCTCCGCATTGCAAGGTGCAATTCTGAAATTTTTTGCTTTTTCCTGCTCCTCTTAGCATGATAAAGAAGATTCAAAGAGAGTGAGATGTCAGCTCCTTTCATTCAGTCAGTAGCTTCAAACATTTCTGGTATATGAATAACATGATGTTTTTCAATGGCAAAAATCAATGAATATTGTAAATGCACAAACAGTAATTTCTCCGCATTGCAAGGTGCAATTCTGAAATTTTTTGCTTTTTCCTGCTCCTCTTAGCATGATAAAGAAGATTCAAAGAGAGTGAGATGCCAGCTCCTTTCATTCAGTCAGTAGCTTCAATCATTTCTGGATGTTTTTCAATGGCAAAAATCAATGAATATTGTAAATGCACAAACAGTAATTTCTCCGCATTGCAAGGTGCAATTCTGAAATTTTTTGCTTTTTCCTGCTCCTCTTAGCATGATAAAGAAGATTCAAAGAGAGTGAGATGCCAGCTCCTTTCGTTCAGTCAGTAGCTTCAATCATTTCTGGACGTTTTTCAATGGCAAAAATCATTGAATATTATAAATGCACAAACAGTAATTTCTCCGCATTGCAAGGTGCAATTCTGAAATTTTTTACTTTTTCCTGCTCCTCTTAGCATGATAAAGAAGATTCAAAGAGAGTGAGATGCCAGCTCCTTTCATTCAGTCAGTAGCTTCAATCATTTCTGGTATATGAATAACATGATGTTTTTCAATGGCAAAAATCAATGAATATTGTAAATGCACAAACAGTAATTTCTCCGCATTGCAAGGTGCAATTCTGAAATTTTTTGCTTTTTCCTGCTCCTCTTAGCATGATAAAGAAGATTCAAAGAGAGTGAGATGCCAGCTCCTTTCATTCAGTCAGTAGCTTCAATCATTTCTGGACGTTTTTCAATGGCAAAAATCAATGAATATTGTAAATGCACAAACTGTAATTTCTCCGCATTGCAAGGTGCAATTCTGAAATTTTTTGCTTTTTCCTGCTCCTCTTAGCATGATAAACAAGATTCAAAGAGAGTGAGATGCCAGTTCCTTTCATTCAGTCAGTAGCTTCAATCATTTCTGGATGTTTTTCAATGGCAAAAATCAATGAATATTGTAAATGCACAAACAGTAATTTCTCCGCATTGCAAGGTGCAATTCTGAAATTTTTTGCTTTTTCCTGCTCCTCTTAGCATGATAAAGAAGATTCAAAGAGAGTGAGATGCCAGCTCCTTTCATTCAGTCAGTAGCTTCAATCATTTCTGGACGTTTTTCAATGGCAAAAATCAATGAATATTGTAAATTCACAAACAGTAATTTCTCCGCATTGCAAGGTGCAATTCTGAAATTTTTTGCTTTTTCCTGCTCCTCTTAGCATGATAAAGAAGATTCAAAGAGAGTGAGATGCCAGCTCCTTTCATTCAGTCAGTAGCTTCAAACATTTCTGGTATATGAATAACATGATGTTTTTCAATGGCAAAAATCAATGAATATTGTAAATGCACAAACAGTAATTTCTCCGCATTGCAAGGTGCAATTCTGAAATTTTTTGCTTTTTCCTGCTCCTCTTAGCATGATAAAGAAGATTCAAAGAGAGTGAGATGCCAGCTCCTTTCGTTCAGTCAGTAGCTTCAATCATTTCTGGACGTTTTTCAATGGCAAAAATCATTGAATATTATAAATGCACAAACAGTAATTTCTCCGCATTGCAAGGTGCAATTCTGAAATTTTTTACTTTTTCCTGCTCCTCTTAGCATGATAAAGAAGATTCAAAGAGAGTGAGATGCCAGCTCCTTTCATTCAGTCAGTAGCTTCAATCATTTCTGGTATATGAATAACATGATGTTTTTCAATGGCAAAAATCAATGAATATTGTAAATGCACAAACAGTAATTTCTCCGCATTGCAAGGTGCAATTCTGAAATTTTTTGCTTTTTCCTGCTCCTCTTAGCATGATAAAGAAGATTCAAAGAGAGTGAGATGCCAGCTCCTTTCATTCAGTCAGTAGCTTCAATCATTTCTGGACGTTTTTCAATGGCAAAAATCAATGAATATTGTAAATGCACAAACAGTAATTTCTCCGCATTGCAAGGTGCAATTCTGAAATTTTTTGCTTTTTCCTGCTCCTCTTAGCATGATAAAGAAGATTCAAAGAGAGTGAGATGCCAGCTCCTTTCATTCAGTCAGTAGCTTCAATCATTTCTGGACGTTTTTCAATGGCAAAAATCAATGAATATTGTAAATGCACAAACAGTAATTTCTCCGCATTGCAAGGTGCAATTCTGAAATTTTTTGCTTTTTCCTGCTCCTCTTAGCATGATAAAGAAGATTCAAAGAGAGTGAGATGCCAGCTCCTTTCATTCAGTCAGTAGCTTCAATCATTTCTGGACGTTTTTCAATGGCAAAAATCAATGAATATTGTAAATGCACAAACAGTAATTTCTCCGCATTGCAAGGTGCAATTCTGAAATTTTTTACTTTTTCCTGCTCCTCTTAGCATGATAAAGAAGATTCAAAGAGAGTGAGATGCCAGCTCCTTTCATTCAGTCAGTAGCTTCAATCATTTCTGGTATATGAATAACATGATGTTTTTCAATCGCAAAAATCAATGAATATTGTAAATGCACAAACAGTAATTTCTCCGCATTGCAAGGTGCAATTCTGAAATTTTTTGCTTTTTCCTGCTCCGCTTAGCATGATAAAGAAGATTCAAAGAGAGTGAGATGCCAGCTCCTTTCATTCAGTCAGTAGCTTCAATCATTTCTGGATGTTTTTCAATGGCAAAAATCAATGAATATTGGAAATGCACAAACAGTAATTTCTCCGCATTGCAAGGTGCAATTCTGAAATTTTTTGCTTTTTCCTGCTCCTCTTAGCATGATAAAGAAGATTCAAAGAGAGTGAGATGCCAGCTCCTTTCCTTCAGTCAGTAGCTTCAATCATTTCTGGTATATGAATAACATGATGTTTTTCAATGGCAAAAATCAATGAATTTTGTAAATGCACAAACAGTAATTTCTCCGCATTGCAAAGCGCAATTCTGAATTTTTTTGCTTTTTCCTGCTCCTCTTAGCATGATAAAGAAGATTCAAAGAGAGTGAGATGCCAGCTCCTTTCGTTCAGTCAGTAGCTTCAATCATTTCTGGACATTTTTCAATGGCAAAAATCAATGAATATTGTAAATGCACAAACAGTAATTTCTCCGCATGGCAAGGTGCAATTCTGAAATTTTTTGCTTTTTCCTGCTCCTCTTAGCATGATAAAGAAGATTCAAAGAGAGTGAAATGCCAGCTCCTTTCATTCAGTCAGTAGCTTCAATCATTTCTGGACGTTTTTCAATGGCAAAAATCAATGAATATTGTAAATGCACAAACAGTAATTTCTCCGCATTGCAAGGTGCAATTCTGAAATTTTTTGCTTTTTCCTGCTCCTCTTAGCATGATAAAGAAGATTCAAAGAGAGTGAGATGCCAGCTCCTTTCATTCAGTCAGTAGCTTCAATCATTTCTGGACGTTTTTCAATGGCAAAAATCAATGAATATTGTAAATGCACAAACAGTAATTTCTCCGCATTGCAAGGTGCAATTCTGAAATTTTTTGCTTTTTCCTGCTCCTCTTAGAATGATAAAGAAGATTCAAAGAGAGTGAGATGCCAGCTCCTTTCCTTCAGTCAGTAGCGTCAATCATTTCTGGCATATGAATAACATGATGTTTTTCAATGGCAAAAATCAATGAATTTTGTAAATGCACAAACAGTAATTTCTCCGCATTGCAAGGCGCAATTCTGAAATTTTTTGCTTTTTCCTGCTCCTCTTAGCATGATAAAGAAGATTCAAAGAGAGTGAGATGCCAGCTCCTTTCATTCAGTCAGTAGCTTCAATCATTTCTGGACATTTTTCAATGGCAAAAATCAATGAATATTGTAAATGCACAAACAGTAATTTCTCCGCATTGCAAGGTGCAATTCTGAAATTTTTTGCTTTTTCCTGCTCCTCTTAGCATGATAAAGAAGATTCAAAGAGAGTGAGATGACAGCTCCTTTCATTCAGTCAGTAGCTTCAATCATTTCTGGACGTTTTTCAATGGCAAAAATCAATGAATATTGTAAATGCACAAACAGTAATTTCTCCGCATTGCAAGGTGCAATTCTGAAATTTTTCCTTTTTCCTGCTCCTCTTAGCATGATAAAGAAGATTCAAAGAGAGTGAGGTGCCAGCTCCTTTCATTCAGTCAGGAGCTTCAAACATTTCTGGTATATGAATAACATGTTTTTCAATGGCAAAAATCAATGAATATTGTAAATGCACAAACAGTAATTTCTCCGCATTGCAAGGTGCAATTCTGAAATTTTTTGCTTTTTCCTGCTCCTCTTAGCATGATAAAGAAGATTCAAAGAGAGTGAGATGCCAGCTCCTTTCATTCAGTCAGTAGTTTCAAACATTTCTGGACGTTTTTCAATGGCAAAAATCAATGAATATTGTAAATGCACAAACAGTAATTTCTCCGCATTGCAAGGTGCAATTCTGAAATTTTTTGTTTTTTCCTGCTCCTCTTAGCATGATAAAGAAGATTCAAAGAGAGTGAGATGCCAGCTCCTTTCATTCAGTCAGTAGCTTCAATCATTTCTGGACGTTTTTCAATGGCAAAAATCAATGAATATTGTAAATGCACAAACAGTAATTTCTCCGCATTGCAAGGTGCAATTCTGAAATTTTTTGCTCTTTCCTGCTCCTCTTAGCATGATAAACAAGATTCAAAGAGAGTGAGATGTCAGCTCCTTTCATTCAGTCAGTAGCTTCAATCATTTCTGGATGTTTTTCAATGGCAAAAATCATTGAATATTGTAAATGCACAAACAGTAATTTCTCCGCATTGCAAGGTGCAATTCTGAAATTTTTTACTTTTTCCTGCTCCTCTTAGCATGATAAAGAAGATTCAAAGAGAGTGAGATGCCAGCTCCTTTCATTCACTCAGTAGCTTCAATCATTTCTGGTATATGAATAACATGATGTTTTTCAATCGCAAAAATCAATGAATATTGTAAATGCACAAACAGTAATTTCTCCGCATTGCAAGGTGCAATTCTGAAATTTTTTGCTTTTTCCTGCTCCTCTTAGCATGATAAAGAAGATTCAAAGAGAGTGAGATGCCAGCTCCTTTCATTCAGTCAGTAGCTTCAATCATTTCTGGATGTTTTTCAATGGCAAAAATCAATGAATATTGTAAATGCACAAACAGTAATTTCTCCGCATTGCAAGGTGCAATTCTGAAATTTTTTGCTTTTTCCTGCTCCTCTTAGCATGATAAAGAAGATTCAAAGAGAGTGAGATGCCAGCTCCTTTCCTTCAGTCAGTAGCTTCAATCATTTCTGGTATATGAATAACATGATGTTTTTCAATGGCAAAAATCAATGAATTTTGTAAAATGCACAAACATTAATTTCTCCGCATTGCAAGGCGCAATTCTGAAATTTTTTGCTTTTTCCTGCTCCTCTTAGCATGATAAAGAAGATTCAAAGAGAGTGAGATGCCAGCTCCTTTCATTCAGTCAGTAGCTTCAATCATTTCTGGACATTTTTCAATGGCAAAAATCAATGAATATTGTAAATGCACAAACAGTAATTTCTCCGCATTGCAAGGTGCAATTCTGAAATTTTTTGCTTTTTCCTGCTCCTCTTAGCATGATAAAGAAGATTCAAAGAGAGTGAGATGCCAGCTCCTTTCATTCAGTCAGTAGCTTCAATCATTTCTGGACGTTTTTCAATGGCAAAAATCAATGAATATTGTAAATGCACAAACAGTAATTTCTCCGCATTGCAAGGTGCAATTCTGAAATTTTTTGCTTTTTCCTGCTCCTCTTAGCATGATAAAGAATATTCAAAGAGAGTGAGATGCCAGCTCCTTTCATTCAGTCAGTACCTTCAATCATTTCTGGACGTTTTTCAATGGCAAAAATCAATGAATATTGTAAATGCACAAACAGTAATTTCTCCGCATTGCAAGGTGCAATTCTGAAATTTTTTGCTTTTTCCTGCTCCTCTTAGCATGATAAAGAAGATTCAAAGAGAGTGAGATGCCAGCTCCTTTCATTCAGTCAGTAGCTTCAATCATTTCTGGACGTTTTTCAATGGCAAAAATCAATGAATATTGTAAATGCACAAACTGTAATTTCTCCGCATTGCAAGGTGCAATTCTGAAATTTTTTGCTTTTTCCTGCTCCTCTTAGCATGATAAAGAAGATTCAAAGAGAGTGAGATGCCAGCTCCTTTCATTCAGTCAGTAGCTTCAATCATTTCTGGTATATGAATAACATGATGTTTTTCAATAGCAAAAATCAATGAATATTGTAAATGCACAAACAGTAATTTCTCCGCATTGCAAGGTGCAATTCTGAAATTTTTTGCTTTTTCCTGCTCCTCTTAGCATGATAAAGAAGATTCAAAGAGAGTGAGATGCCAGCTCCTTTCATTCAGTCAGTAGCTTCAATCATTTCTGGACGTTTTTCAATGGCAAAAATCAATGAATATTGTAAATGCACAAACAGTAATTTCTCCGCATTGCAAGGTGCAATTCTGAAATTTTTTGCTTTTTCCTGCTCCTCTTAGCATGATAAACAAGATTCAAAGAGAGTGAGATGCCAGCTCCTTTCATTCAGTCAGTAGCTTCAATCATTTCTGGACGTTTTTCAATGGCAAAAATCATTGAATATTGTAAATGCACAAACAGTAATTTCTCCGCATTGCAAGGTGCAATTCTGAAATTTTTTACTTTTTCCTGCTCCTCTTAGCATGATAAAGAAGATTCAAAGAGAGTGAGATGCCAGCTCCTTTCATTCAGTCTGTAGCTTCAATCATTTCTGGTATATTAATAACATGATGTTTTTCAATCGCAAAAATCAATGAATATTGTAAATGCACAAACAGTAATTTCTCCGCATTGCAAGGTGCAATTCTGAAATTTTTTGCTTTTTCCTGCTCCTCTTAGCATGATAAAGAAGATTCAAAGAGAGTGAGATGCCAGCTCCTTTCATTCAGTCAGTAGCTTCAATCATTTCTGGACGTTTTTCAATGGCAAAAATCAATGAATATTGTAAATGCACAAACAGTAATTTCTCCGCATTGCAAGGTGCAATTCTGAAATTTTTTGCTTTTTCCTGCTCCTCTTAGCATGATAAAGAAGATTCAAAGAGAGTGAGATGCCAGCTCCTTTCATTCAGTCAGTAGCTTCAATCATTTCTGGTATATGAATAACATGATGTTTTTCAATGGCAAAAATCAATGAATATTGTAAATGCACAAACAGTAATTTCTCCGCATTGCAAGGTGCAATTCTGAAATTTTTTGCTTTTTCCTGCTCCTCTTAGCATGATAAAGAAGATTCAAAGAGAGTGAGATGCCAGCTCCTTTCATTCAGTCAGTAGCTTCAATCATTTCTGGACGTTTTTCCATGGCAAAAATCAATGAATATTGTAAATGCACAAACAGTAATTTCTCCGCATTGCAAGGTGCAATTCTGAAATTTTTTGCTTTTTCCTGCTCCTCTTAGCATGATAAAGAAGATTCAAAGAGAGTGAGATGCCAGCTCCTTTCATTCAGTCAGTAGCTTCAATCATTTCTGGACGTTTTTCAATGGTAAAAATCAATGAATATTGTAAATGCACAAACAGTAATTTCTCCACTTTGCAAGGTGCAATTCTGAAATTTTTTGCTTTTTCCTGCTCCTCTTAGCATGATAAAGAAGATTCAAAGAGAGTGAGATGCCAGCTCCTTTCATTCAGTCAGTAGCTTCAAACATTTCTGGTATATGAATAACATGATGTTTTTCAATGGCAAAAATCAATGAATATTGTAAATGCACAAACAGTAATTTCTCCGCATTGCAAGGTGCAAGTCTGAAATTTTTTGCTTTTTCCTGCTCCTCTTAGCATGATAAAGAAGATTCAAAGAGAGTGAGATGCCAGCTACTTTCATTCAGTCAGTAGCTTCAATCATTTCTGGACGTTTTTCAATGGTAAAAATCAATGAATATTGTAAATGCACAAACAGTAATTTCTCCACATTGCAAGGTGCAATTCTGAAATTTTTTGCTTTTTCCTGCTCCTCTTAGCATGATAAAGAAGATTCAAAGAGAGTGAGATGCCAACTCCTTTCATTCAGTCAGTAGCTTCAAACATTTCTGGTATATGAATAACATGATGTTTTTCAATGGCAAAAATCAATGAATATTGTAAATGCACAAACAGTAATTTCTCCGCATTGCAAGGTGCAATTCTGAAATTTTTTGCTTTTTCCTGCTCCTCTTAGCATGATAAAGAAGATTCAAAGAGAGTGAGATGCCAGCTCCTTTCATTCAGTCAGTAGCTTCAATCATTTCTGGACGTTTTTCAATGGCAAAAATCAATGAATATTGTAAATGCACAAACAGTAATTTCTCCGCATTGCAAGGTGCAATTCTGAAATTTTTTGCTTTTTCCTGCTCCTCTTAGCATGATAAAGAAGATTCAAAGAGAGTGAGATGCCAGCTCCTTTCATTCAGTCAGTACCTTCAATCATTTCTGGACGTTTTTCAATGGCAAAAATCAATGAATATTGTAAATGCACAAACAGTAATTTCTCCGCATTGCAAGGTGCAATTCTGAAATTTTTTGCTTTTTCCCGCTCCTCTTAGCATGATAAAGAAGATTCAAAGAGAGTGAGGTGCCAGCTCCTTTCATTCAGTCAGTAGCTTCAAACATTTCTGGTATATGAATAACATGTTTTTCAATGGCAAAAATCAATGAATATTGTAAATGCACAAACAGTAATTTCTCCGCATTGCAAGGTGCAATTCTGAAATTTTTTGATTTTTCCTGCTCCTCTTAGCATGATAAAGAAGATTCAAAGAGAGTGAGATGCCAGCTCCTTTCATTCAGTCAGTAGCTTCAATCATTTCTGGACGTTTTTCAATGGCAAAAATCAATGAATATTGTAAATGCACAAACAGTAATTTCTCCGCATTGCAAGGTGCAATTCTGAAATTTTTTGCTTTTTCCTGCTCCTCTTAGCATGATAAAGAAGATTCAAAGAGAGTGAGATGCCAGCTCCTTTCATTCAGTCAGTAGCTTCAATCATTTCTGGACGTTTTTCAATGGCAAAAATCAACGAATATTGTAAATGCACAAACAGTAATTTCTCCGCATTGCAAGGTGCAATTCTGAAATTTTTTGCTTTTTCCTGCTCCTCTTAGCATGATAAAGAAGATTCAAAGAGAGTGAGATGCCAGCTCCTTTGATTCAGTCAGTAGCTTCAAACATTTCTGGTATATGAATAACATGATGTTTTTCAATGGCAAAAATCAATGAATATTGTAAATGCACAAACAGTAATTTCTCCGCATTGCAAGGTGCAAGTCTGAAATTTTTTGCTTTTTCCTGCTCCTCTTAGCATGATAAAGAAGATTCAAAGAGAGTGAGATGCCAGCTACTTTCATTCAGTCAGTAGCTTCAATCATTTCTGGACGTTTTTCAATGGTAAAAATCAATGAATATTGTAAATGCACAAACAGTAATTTCTCCACATTGCAAGGTGCAATTCTGAAATTTTTTGCTTTTTCCTGCTCCTCTTAGCATGATAAAGAAGATTCAAAGAGAGTGAGATGCCAGCTCCTTTCATTCAGTCAGTAGCTTCAAACATTTCTGGTATATGAATAACATGATGTTTTTCAATGGCAAAAATCAATGAATATTGTAAATGCACAAACAGTAATTTCTCCGCATTGCAAGGTGCAAGTCTGAAATTTTTTGCTTTTTCCTGCTCCTCTTAGCATGATAAAGAAGATTCAAAGAGAGTGAGATGCCAGCTACTTTCATTCAGTCAGTAGCTTCAATCATTTCTGGACGTTTTTCAATGGTAAAAATCAATGAATATTGTAAATGCACAAACAGTAATTTCTCCACATTGCAAGGTGCAATTCTGAAATTTTTTGCTTTTTCCTGCTCCTCTTAGCATGATAAAGAAGATTCAAAGAGAGTGAGATGCCAGCTCCTTTCATTCAGTCAGTAGCTTCAAACATTTCTGGTATATGAATAACATGATGTTTTTCAATGGCAAAAATCAATGAATATTGTAAATGCACAAACAGTAATTTCTCCGCATTGCAAGGTGCAATTCTGAAATTTTTTGCTTTTTCCTGCTCCTCTTAGCATGATAAAGAAGTTTCAAAGAGAGTGAGATGCCAGCTCCTTTCATTCAGTCAGTAGCTTCAATCATTTCTGGACGTTTTTCAATGGCAAAAATCAATGAATATTGTAAATGCACAAACAGTAATTTCTCCGCATTGCAAGGTGCAATTCTGAAATTTTTTGCTTTTTCCTGCTCCTCTTAGCATGATAAAGAAGATTCAAAGAGAGTGAGATGTCAGCTCCTTTCATTCAGTCAGTAGCTTCAAACATTTCTGGTATATGAATAACATGATATTTTTCAATGGCAAAAATCAATGAATATTGTAAATGCACAAACAGTAATTTCTCCGCATTGCAAGGTGCAATTCTGAAATTTTTTGCTTTTTCCTGCTCCTCTTAGCATGATAAAGAAGATTCAAAGAGAGTGAGATGCCAGCTCCTTTCATTCAGTCAGTAGCTTCAATCATTTCTGGACGTTTTTCAATGGCAAAAATCAATGAATATTGTAAATGCACAAACAGTAATTTCTCCGCATTGCAAGGTGCAATTCTGAAATTTTTTGCTTTTTCCTGCTCCTCTTAGCATGATAAAGAGGATTCAAAGAGAGTGAGATGCCAGCTCCTTTCATTCAGTCAGTAGCTTCAATCATTTCTGGACGTTTTTCAATGGCAAAAATCAATGAATATTGTAAATGCACAAACAGTAATTTCTCCGCATTGCAAGGTGCAATTCTGAAATTTTTTGCTTTTTCCTGCTCCTCTTAGCATGATAAAGAAGATTCAAAGAGAGTGAGATGCCAGCTCCTTTCATTCAGTCAGTAGCTTCAAACATTTCTGGTATATGAATAACATGATGTTTTTCAATGGCAAAAATCAATGAATATTGTAAATGCACAAACAGTAATTTCTCCGCATTGCAAGGTGCAAGTCTGAAATTTTTTGCTTTTTCCTGCTCCTCTTAGCATGATAAAGAAGATTCAAAGAGAGTGAGATGCCAACTCCTTTCATTCAGTCAGTAGCTTCAAACATTTCTGGTATATGAATAACATGATGTTTTTCAATGGCAAAAATCAATGAATATTGTAAATGCACAAACAGTAATTTCTCCGCATTGCAAGGTGCAATTCTGAAATTTTTTGCTTTTTCCTGCTCCTCTTAGCATGATAAAGAAGATTCAAAGAGAGTGAGATGCCAGCTCCTTTCATTCAGTCAGTAGCTTCAATCATTTCTGGACGTTTTTCAATGGCAAAAATCAATGAATATTGTAAATGCACAAACAGTAATTTCTCCGCATTGCAAGGTGCAATTCTGAAATTTTTTGCTTTTTCCTGCTCCTCTTAGCATGATAAAGAAGATTCAAAGAGAGTGAGATGCCAGCTCCTTTCATTCAGTCAGTACCTTCAATCATTTCTGGACGTTTTTCAATGGCAAAAATCAATGAATATTGTAAATGCACAAACAGTAATTTCTCCGCATTGCAAGGTGCAATTCTGAAATTTTTTGCTTTTTCCCGCTCCTCTTAGCATGATAAAGAAGATTCAAAGAGAGTGAGGTGCCAGCTCCTTTCATTCAGTCAGTAGCTTCAAACATTTCTGGTATATGAATAACATGTTTTTCAATGGCAAAAATCAATGAATATTGTAAATGCACAAACAGTAATTTCTCCGCATTGCAAGGTGCAATTCTGAAATTTTTTGCTTTTTCCTGCTCCTCTTAGCATGATAAAGAAGATTCAAAGAGAGTGAGATGCCAGCTCCTTTCATTCAATCAGTAGCTTCAATCATTTCTGGACGTTTTTCAATGGCAAAAATCAATGAATATTGTATATGCACAAACAGTAATTTCTCCGCATTGCAAGGTGCAATTCTGAAATTTTTTGCTTTTTCCTGCTCCTCTTAGCATGATAAAGAAGATTCAAAGAGAGTGAGATGCCAGCTCCTTTCATTCAGTCAGTAGCTTCAATCATTTCTGGACGTTTTTCAATGGCAAAAATCAATGAATATTGTAAATGCACAAACAGTAATTTCTCCGCATTGCAAGGTGCAATTCTGAATTTTTTTGCTTTTTCCTGCTCCTCTTAGCATGATAAAGAAGATTCAAAGAGAGTGAGATGCCAGCTCCTTTGATTCAGTCAGTAGCTTCAAACATTTCTGGTATATGAATAACATGATGTTTTTCAATGGCAAAAATCAATGAATATTGTAAATGCACAAACAGTAATTTCTCCGCATTGCAAGGTGCAAGTCTGAAATTTTTTGCTTTTTCCTGCTCCTCTTAGCATGATAAAGAAGATTCAAAGAGAGTGAGATGCCAGCTACTTTCATTCAGTCAGTAGCTTCAATCATTTCTGGACGTTTTTCAATGGTAAAAATCAATGAATATTGTAAATGCACAAACAGTAATTTCTCCACATTGCAAGGTGCAATTCTGAATTTTTTTGCTTTTTCCTGCTCCTCTTAGCATGATAAAGAAGATTCAAAGAGAATGAGATGCCAGCTCCTTTCATTCAGTCAGTAGCTTCAAACATTTCTGGTATATGAATAACATGATGTTTTTCAATGGCAAAAATCAATGAAAATTGTAAATGCACAAACAGTAATTTCTCCGCATTGCAAGGTGCAAGTCTGAAATTTTTTGCTTTTTCCTGCTCCTCTTAGCATGATAAAGAAGATTCAAAGAGAGTGAGATGCCAGCTACTTTCATTCAGTCAGTAGCTTCAATCATTTCTGGACGTTTTTCAATGGTAAAAATCAATGAATATTGTAAATGCACAAACAGTAATTTCTCCACATTGCAAGGTGCAATTCTGAAATTTTTTGCTTTTTCCTGCTCCTCTTAGCATGATAAAGAAGATTCAAAGAGAGTGAGATGCCAGCTCCTTTCATTCAGTCAGTAGCTTCAAACATTTCTGGTATATGAATAACATGATGTTTTTCAATGGCAAAAATCAATGAATATTGTAAATGCACAAACAGTAATTTCTCCACATTGCAAGGTGCAATTCTGAAATTTTTTGCTTTTTCCTGCTCCTCTTAGCATGATAAAGAAGATTCAAAGAGAGTGAGATGCCAGCTCCTTTCATTCAGTCAGTAGCTTCAAACATTTCTGGTATATGAATAACATGATGTTTTTCAATGGCAAAAATCAATGAATATTGTAAATGCACAAACAGTAATTTCTCCGCATTGCAAGGTGCAATTCTGAAATTTTTTGCTTTTTCCTGCTCCTCTTAGCATGATAAAGAAGATTCAAAGAGAGTGAGATGCCAGCTCCTTTCATTCAGTTAGTAGCTTCAATCATTTCTGGACGTTTTTCAATGGCAAAAATCAATGAATATTGTAAATGCACAAACAGTAATTTCTCCGCATTGCAAGGTGCAATTCTGAAATTTTTTGCTTTTTCCTGCTCCTCTTAGCATGATAAAGAAGATTCAAAGAGAGTGAGATGTCAGCTCCTTTCATTCAGTCAGTAGCTTCAAACATTTCTGGTATATGAATAACATGATGTTTTTCAATGGCAAAAATCAATGAATATTGTAAATGCACAAACAGTAATTTCTCCACATTGCAAGGTGCAATTCTGAAATTTTTTGCTTTTTCCTGCTCCTCTTAGCATGATAAAGAAGATTCAAAGAGAGTGAGATGCCAGCTCCTTTCATTCAGTCAGTAGCTTCAAACATTTCTGGTATATGAATAACATGATGTTTTTCAATGGCAAAAATCAATGAATATTGTAAATGCACAAACAGTAATTTCTCCGCATTGCAAGGTGCAATTCTGAAATTTTTTGCTTTTTCCTGCTCCTCTTAGCATGATAAAGAAGATTCAAAGAGAGTGAGATGCCAGCTCCTTTCATTCAGTCAGTAGCTTCAATCATTTCTGGACGTTTTTCAATGGCAAAAATCAATGAATATTGTAAATGCACAAACAGTAATTTCTCCGCATTGCAAGGTGCAATTCTGAAATTTTTTGCTTTTTCCTGCTCCTCTTAGCATGATAAAGAAGATTCAAAGAGAGTGAGATGTCAGCTCCTTTCATTCAGTCAGTAGCTTCAAACATTTCTGGTATATGAATAACATGATGTTTTTCAATGGCAAAAATCAATGAATATTGTAAATGCACAAACAGTAATTTCTCCGCATTGCAAGGTGCAATTCTGAAATTTTTTGCTTTTTCCTGCTCCTCTTAGCATGATAAAGAAGATTCAAAGAGAGTGAGATGCCAGCTCCTTTCATTCAGTCAGTAGCTTCAATCATTTCTGGACGTTTTTCAATGGCAAAAATCAATGAATATTGTAAATGCACAAACAGTAATTTCTCCGCATTGCAAGGTGCAATTCTGAAATTTTTTGCTTTTTCCCGCTCCTCTTAGCATGATAAAGAAGATTCAAAGAGAGTGAGGTGCCAGCTCCTTTCATTCAGTCAGTAGCTTCAAACATTTCTGGTATATGAATAACATGTTTTTCAATGGCAAAAATCAATGAATATTGTAAATGCACAAACAGTAATTTCTCCGCATTGCAAGGTGCAATTCTGAAATTTTTTGCTTTTTCCTGCTCCTCTTAGCATGATAAAGAAGATTCAAAGAGAGTGAGATGCCAGCTCCTTTCATTCAGTCAGTAGCTTCAATCATTTCTGGACGTTTTTCAATGGCAAAAATCAATGAATATTGTAAATGCACAAACAGTAATTTCTCCGCATTGCAAGGTGCAATTCTGAAATTTTTTGCTTTTTCCTGCTCCTCTTAGCATGATAAAGAAGATTCAAAGAGAGTGAGATGCCAGCTCCTTTGATTCAGTCAGTAGCTTCAAACATTTCTGGTATATGAATAACATGATGTTTTTCAATGGCAAAAATCAATGAATATTGTAAATGCACAAACAGTAATTTCTCCGCATTGCAAGGTGCAAGTCTGAAATTTTTTGCTTTTTCCTGCTCCTCTTAGCATGATAAAGAAGATTCAAAGAGAGTGAGATGCCAGCTACTTTCATTCAGTCAGTAGCTTCAATCATTTCTGGACGTTTTTCAATGGTAAAAATCAATGAATATTGTAAATGCACAAACAGTAATTTCTCCACATTGCAAGGTGCAATTCTGAAATTTTTTGCTTTTTCCTGCTCCTCTTAGCATGATAAAGAAGATTCAAAGAGAGTGAGATGCCAGCTCCTTTCATTCAGTCAGTAGCTTCAAACATTTCTGGTATATGAATAACATGATGTTTTTCAATGGCAAAAATCAATGAATATTGTAAATGCACAAACAGTAATTTCTCCGCATTGCAAGGTGCAAGTCTGAAATTTTTTGCTTTTTCCTGCTCCTCTTAGCATGATAAAGAAGATTCAAAGAGAGTGAGATGCCAGCTACTTTCATTCAGTCAGTAGCTTCAATCATTTCTGGACGTTTTTCAATGGTAAAAATCAATGAATATTGTAAATGCACAAACAGTAATTTCTCCACATTGCAAGGTGCAATTCTGAAATTTTTTGCTTTTTCCTGCTCCTCTTAGCATGATAAAGAAGATTCAAAGAGAGTGAGATGCCAGCTCCTTTCATTCAGTCAGTAGCTTCAAACATTTCTGGTATATGAATAACATGATGTTTTTCAATGGCAAAAATCAATGAATATTGTAAATGCACAAACAGTAATTTCTCCGCATTGCAAGGTGCAATTCTGAAATTTTTTGCTTTTTCCTGCTCCTCTTAGCATGATAAAGAAGATTCAAAGAGAGTGAGATGCCAGCTCCTTTCATTCAGTCAGTAGCTTCAATCATTTCTGGACGTTTTTCAATGGCAAAAATCAATGAATATTGTAAATGCACAAACAGTAATTTCTCCGCATTGCAAGGTGCAATTCTGAAATTTTTTGCTTTTTCCTGCTCCTCTTAGCATGATAAAGAAGATTCAAAGAGAGTGAGATGTCAGCTCCTTTCATTCAGTCAGTAGCTTCAAACATTTCTGGTATATGAATAACATGATGTTTTTCAATGACAAAAATCAATGAATATTGTAAATGCACAAACAGTAATTTCTCCGCATTGCAAGGTGCAATTCTGAAATTTTTTGCTTTTTCCTGCTCCTCTTAGCATGATAAAGAAGATTCAAAGAGAGTGAGATGCCAGCTCCTTTCATTCAGTCAGTAGCTTCAATCATTTCTGGACGTTTTTCAATGGCAAAAATCAATGAATATTGTAAATGCACAAACAGTAATTTCTCCGCATTGCAAGGTGCAATTCTGAAATTTTTTGCTTTTTCCTGCTCCTCTTAGCATGATAAAGAGGATTCAAAGAGAGTGAGATGCCAGCTCCTTTCATTCAGTCAGTAGCTTCAATCATTTCTGGACGTTTTTCAATGGCAAAAATCAATGAATATTGTAAATGCACAAACAGTAATTTCTCCGCATTGCAAGGTGCAATTCTGAAATTTTTTGCTTTTTCCTGCTCCTCTTAGCATGATAAAGAAGATTCAAAGAGAGTGAGATGCCAGCTCCTTTCATTCAGTCAGTAGCTTCAAACATTTCTGGTATATGAATAACATGATGTTTTTCAATGGCAAAAATCAATGAATATTGTAAATGCACAAACAGTAATTTCTCCGCATTGCAAGGTGCAAGTCTGAAATTTTTTGCTTTTTCCTGCTCCTCTTAGCATGATAAAGAAGATTCAAAGAGAGTGAGATGCCAGCTACTTTCATTCAGTCAGTAGCTTCAATCATTTCTGGACGTTTTTCAATGGTAAAAATCAATGAATATTGTAAATGCACAAACAGTAATTTCTCCACATTGCAATGTGCAATTCTAAAATTTTTTGCTTTTTCCTGCTCCTCTTAGCATGATAAAGAAGATTCAAAGAGAGTGAGATGCCTGCTCCTTTCATTCAGTCAGTAGCTTCAAACATTTCTGGTATATGAATAACATGATGTTTTTCAATGGCAAAAATCAATGAATATTGTAAATGCACAAACAGTAATTTCTCCGCATTGCAAGGTGCAATTCTGAAATTTTTTGCTTTTTCCTGCTCCTCTTAGCATGATAAAGAAGATTCAAAGAGAGTGAGATGCCAACTCCTTTCATTCAGTCAGTAGCTTCAAACATTTCTGGTATATGAATAACATGATGTTTTTCAATGGCAAAAATCAATGAATATTGTAAATGCACAAACAGTAATTTCTCCGCATTGCAAGGTGCAATTCTGAAATTTTTTGCTTTTTCCTGCTCCTCTTAGCATGATAAAGACGATTCAAAGAGAGTGAGATGCCAGCTCCTTTCATTCAGTCAGTAGCTTCAATCATTTCTGGACGTTTTTCAATGGCAAAAATCAATGAATATTGTAAATGCACAAACAGTAATTTCTCCGCATTGCAAGGTGCAATTCTGAAATTTTTTGCTTTTTCCTGCTCCTCTTAGCATGATAAAGAAGATTCAAAGAGAGTGAGATGCCAGCTCCTTTCATTCAGTCAGTACCTTCAATCATTTCTGGACGTTTTTCAATGGCAAAAATCAATGAATATTGTAAATGCACAAACAGTAATTTCTCCACATTGCAAGGTGCAATTCTGAAATTTTTTGCTTTTTCCTGCTCCTCTTAGCATGATAAAGAAGATTCAAAGAGAGTGAGATGCCAGCTCCTTTCATTCAGTCAGTAGCTTCAAACATTTCTGGTATATGAATAACATGATGTTTTTCAATGGCAAAAATCAATGAATATTGTAAATGCACAAACAGTAATTTCTCCGCATTGCAAGGTGCAATTCTGAAATTTTTTGCTTTTTCCTGCTCCTCTTAGCATGATAAAGAAGATTCAAAGAGAGTGACATGCCAGCTCCTTTCATTCAGTCAGTAGCTTCAATCATTTCTGGATGTTTTTCAATGGCAAAAATCAATGAATATTGTAAATGCACAAACTGTAATTTCTCCGCATTGCAAGGTGCAATTCTGAAATTTTTTGCTTTTTCCTGCTCCTCTTAGTATGATAAAGAAGATTCAAAGAGAGTGAGATGCCAGCTCCTTTCATTCAGTCAGTAGCTTCAATCATTTCTGGACGTTTTTCAGTGGCAAAAATCAATGAATATTGTAAATGCACAAACAGTAATTTCTCCGCATTGCAAGGTGCAATTCTGAAATTTTTTGCTTTTTCCCGCTCCTCTTAGCATGATAAAGAAGATACAAAGAGAGTGATGTGCCAGCTCCTTTCATTCAGTCAGTAGCTTCAAACATTTCTGGTATATGAATAACATGTTTTTCAATGGCAAAAATCAATGAATATTGTAAATGCACAAACAGTAATTTCTCCGCATTGCAAGGTGCAATTCTGAAATTTTTTGATTTTTCCTGCTCCTCTTAGCATGATAAAGAAGATTCAAAGAGAGTGAGATGCCAGCTCCTTTCATTCAGTCAGTAGCTTCAATCATTTCTGGACGTTTTTCAATGGCAAAAATCAATGAATATTGTAAATGCACAAACAGTAATTTCTCCGCATTGCAAGGTGCAATTCTGAAATTTTTTGCTTTTTCCTGCTCCTCTTAGCATGATAAAGAAGATTCAAAGAGAGTGAGATGCCAGCTCCTTTCATTCAGTCAGTAGCTTCAAACATTTCTGGTATATGAATAACATGATGTTTTTCAATGGCAAAAATCAATGAATATTGTAAATGCACAAACAGTAATTTCTCCGCATTGCAAGGTGCAAGTCTGAAATTTTTTGCTTTTTCCTGCTCCTCTTAGCATGATAAAGAAGATTCAAAGAGAGTGAGATGCCAGTTACTTTCATTCAGTCAGTAGCTTCAATCATTTCTGGACGTTTTTCAATGGTAAAAATCAATGAATATTGTAAATGCACAAACAGTAATTTCTCCACATTGCAAGGTGCAATTCTGAAATTTTTTGCTTTTTCCTGCTCCTCTTAGCATGATAAAGAAGATTCAAAGAGAGTGAGATGCCAGCTCCTTTCATTCAGTCAGTAGCTTCAAACATTTCTGGTATATGAATAACATGATGTTTTTCAATGGCAAAAATCAATGAATATTGTAAATGCACAAACAGTAATTTCTCCGCATTGCAAGGTGCAATTCTGAAATTTTTTGCTTTTTCCTGCTCCTCTTAGCATGATAAAGAAGATTCAAAGAGAGTGAGATGCCAGCTCCTTTCATTCAGTCAGTAGCTTCAAACATTTCTGGTATATGAATAACATGATGTTTTTCAATGGCAAAAATCAATGAATATTGTAAATGCACAAACAGTAATTTCTCCGCATTGCAAGGTGCAATTCTGAAATTTTTTGCTTTTTCCTGCTCCTCTTAGCATGATAAAGAAGATTCAAAGAGAGTGAGATGCCAGCTCCTTTCATTCAGTCAGTAGCTTCAATCATTTCTGGATGTTTTTCAATGGCAAAAATCAATGAATATTGTAAATGCACAAACAGTAATTTCTCCGCATTGCAAGGTGCAATTCTGAAATTTTTTGCTTTTTCCTGCTCCTCTTAGCATGATAAAGAAGATTCAAAGAGAGTGAGATGTCAGCTCCTTTCATTCAGTCAGTAGCTTCAAACATTTCTGGTATATGAATAACATGATGTTTTTCAATGGCAAAAATCAATGAATATTGTAAATGCACAAACAGTAATTTCTCCGCATTGCAAGGTGCAATTCTGAAATTTTTTGCTTTTTCCTGCTCCTCTTAGCATGATAAAGAAGATTCAAAGAGAGTGAGATGCCAGCTCCTTTCATTCAGTCAGTAGCTTCAATCATTTCTGGATGTTTTTCAATGGCAAAAATCAATGAATATTGTAAATGCACAAACAGTAATTTCTCCGCATTGCAAGGTGCAATTCTGAAATTTTTTGCTTTTTCCTGCTCCTCTTAGCATGATAAAGAAGATTCAAAGAGAGTGAGATGCCAGCTCCTTTCGTTCAGTCAGTAGCTTCAATCATTTCTGGACGTTTTTCAATGGCAAAAATCATTGAATATTATAAATGCACAAACAGTAATTTCTCCGCATTGCAAGGTGCAATTCTGAAATTTTTTACTTTTTCCTGCTCCTCTTAGCATGATAAAGAAGATTCAAAGAGAGTGAGATGCCAGCTCCTTTCATTCAGTCAGTAGCTTCAATCATTTCTGGTATATGAATAACATGATGTTTTTCAATGGCAAAAATCAATGAATATTGTAAATGCACAAACAGTAATTTCTCCGCATTGCAAGGTGCAATTCTGAAATTTTTTGCTTTTTCCTGCTCCTCTTAGCATGATAAAGAAGATTCAAAGAGAGTGAGATGCCAGCTCCTTTCATTCAGTCAGTAGCTTCAATCATTTCTGGACGTTTTTCAATGGCAAAAATCAATGAATATTGTAAATGCACAAACTGTAATTTCTCCGCATTGCAAGGTGCAATTCTGAAATTTTTTGCTTTTTCCTGCTCCTCTTAGCATGATAAACAAGATTCAAAGAGAGTGAGATGCCAGTTCCTTTCATTCAGTCAGTAGCTTCAATCATTTCTGGATGTTTTTCAATGGCAAAAATCAATGAATATTGTAAATGCACAAACAGTAATTTCTCCGCATTGCAAGGTGCAATTCTGAAATTTTTTGCTTTTTCCTGCTCCTCTTAGCATGATAAAGAAGATTCAAAGAGAGTGAGATGCCAGCTCCTTTCATTCAGTCAGTAGCTTCAATCATTTCTGGACGTTTTTCAATGGCAAAAATCAATGAATATTGTAAATTCACAAACAGTAATTTCTCCGCATTGCAAGGTGCAATTCTGAAATTTTTTGCTTTTTCCTGCTCCTCTTAGCATGATAAAGAAGATTCAAAGAGAGTGAGATGCCAGCTCCTTTCATTCAGTCAGTAGCTTCAAACATTTCTGGTATATGAATAACATGATGTTTTTCAATGGCAAAAATCAATGAATATTGTAAATGCACAAACAGTAATTTCTCCGCATTGCAAGGTGCAATTCTGAAATTTTTTGCTTTTTCCTGCTCCTCTTAGCATGATAAAGAAGATTCAAAGAGAGTGAGATGCCAGCTCCTTTCGTTCAGTCAGTAGCTTCAATCATTTCTGGACGTTTTTCAATGGCAAAAATCATTGAATATTATAAATGCACAAACAGTAATTTCTCCGCATTGCAAGGTGCAATTCTGAAATTTTTTACTTTTTCCTGCTCCTCTTAGCATGATAAAGAAGATTCAAAGAGAGTGAGATGCCAGCTCCTTTCATTCAGTCAGTAGCTTCAATCATTTCTGGTATATGAATAACATGATGTTTTTCAATGGCAAAAATCAATGAATATTGTAAATGCACAAACAGTAATTTCTCCGCATTGCAAGGTGCAATTCTGAAATTTTTTGCTTTTTCCTGCTCCTCTTAGCATGATAAAGAAGATTCAAAGAGAGTGAGATGCCAGCTCCTTTCATTCAGTCAGTAGCTTCAATCATTTCTGGACGTTTTTCAATGGCAAAAATCAATGAATATTGTAAATGCACAAACAGTAATTTCTCCGCATTGCAAGGTGCAATTCTGAAATTTTTTGCTTTTTCCTGCTCCTCTTAGCATGATAAAGAAGATTCAAAGAGAGTGAGATGCCAGCTCCTTTCATTCAGTCAGTAGCTTCAATCATTTCTGGACGTTTTTCAATGGCAAAAATCAATGAATATTGTAAATGCACAAACAGTAATTTCTCCGCATTGCAAGGTGCAATTCTGAAATTTTTTGCTTTTTCCTGCTCCTCTTAGCATGATAAAGAAGATTCAAAGAGAGTGAGATGCCAGCTCCTTTCATTCAGTCAGTAGCTTCAATCATTTCTGGACGTTTTTCAATGGCAAAAATCAATGAATATTGTAAATGCACAAACAGTAATTTCTCCGCATTGCAAGGTGCAATTCTGAAATTTTTTACTTTTTCCTGCTCCTCTTAGCATGATAAAGAAGATTCAAAGAGAGTGAGATGCCAGCTCCTTTCATTCAGTCAGTAGCTTCAATCATTTCTGGTATATGAATAACATGATGTTTTTCAATCGCAAAAATCAATGAATATTGTAAATGCACAAACAGTAATTTCTCCGCATTGCAAGGTGCAATTCTGAAATTTTTTGCTTTTTCCTGCTCCGCTTAGCATGATAAAGAAGATTCAAAGAGAGTGAGATGCCAGCTCCTTTCATTCAGTCAGTAGCTTCAATCATTTCTGGATGTTTTTCAATGGCAAAAATCAATGAATATTGGAAATGCACAAACAGTAATTTCTCCGCATTGCAAGGTGCAATTCTGAAATTTTTTGCTTTTTCCTGCTCCTCTTAGCATGATAAAGAAGATTCAAAGAGAGTGAGATGCCAGCTCCTTTCCTTCAGTCAGTAGCTTCAATCATTTCTGGTATATGAATAACATGATGTTTTTCAATGGCAAAAATCAATGAATTTTGTAAATGCACAAACAGTAATTTCTCCGCATTGCAAAGCGCAATTCTGAATTTTTTTGCTTTTTCCTGCTCCTCTTAGCATGATAAAGAAGATTCAAAGAGAGTGAGATGCCAGCTCCTTTCGTTCAGTCAGTAGCTTCAATCATTTCTGGACATTTTTCAATGGCAAAAATCAATGAATATTGTAAATGCACAAACAGTAATTTCTCCGCATGGCAAGGTGCAATTCTGAAATTTTTTGCTTTTTCCTGCTCCTCTTAGCATGATAAAGAAGATTCAAAGAGAGTGAAATGCCAGCTCCTTTCATTCAGTCAGTAGCTTCAATCATTTCTGGACGTTTTTCAATGGCAAAAATCAATGAATATTGTAAATGCACAAACAGTAATTTCTCCGCATTGCAAGGTGCAATTCTGAAATTTTTTGCTTTTTCCTGCTCCTCTTAGCATGATAAAGAAGATTCAAAGAGAGTGAGATGCCAGCTCCTTTCATTCAGTCAGTAGCTTCAATCATTTCTGGACGTTTTTCAATGGCAAAAATCAATGAATATTGTAAATGCACAAACAGTAATTTCTCCGCATTGCAAGGTGCAATTCTGAAATTTTTTGCTTTTTCCTGCTCCTCTTAGCATGATAAAGAAGATTCAAAGAGAGTGAGATGCCAGCTCCTTTCCTTCAGTCAGTAGCGTCAATCATTTCTGGCATATGAATAACATGATGTTTTTCAATGGCAAAAATCAATGAATTTTGTAAATGCACAAACAGTAATTTCTCCGCATTGCAAGGTGCAATTCTGAAATTTTTTGCTTTTTCCTGCTCCTCTTAGCATGATAAAGAAGATTCAAAGAGAGTGAGATGCCAGCTCCTTTCATTCAGTCAGTAGCTTCAATCATTTCTGGACATTTTTCAATGGCAAAAATCAATGAATATTGTAAATGCACAAACAGTAATTTCTCCGCATTGCAAGGTGCAATTCTGAAATTTTTTGCTTTTTCCTGCTCCTCTTAGCATGATAAAGAAGATTCAAAGAGAGTGAGATGACAGCTCCTTTCATTCAGTCAGTAGCTTCAATCATTTCTGGACGTTTTTCAATGGCAAAAATCAATGAATATTGTAAATGCACAAACAGTAATTTCTCCGCATTGCAAGGTGCAATTCTGAAATTTTTCCTTTTTCCTGCTCCTCTTAGCATGATAAAGAAGATTCAAAGAGAGTGAGGTGCCAGCTCCTTTCATTCAGTCAGGAGCTTCAAACATTTCTGGTATATGAATAACATGTTTTTCAATGGCAAAAATCAATGAATATTGTAAATGCACAAACAGTAATTTCTCCGCATTGCAAGGTGCAATTCTGAAATTTTTTGCTTTTTCCTGCTCCTCTTAGCATGATAAAGAAGATTCAAAGAGAGTGAGATGCCAGCTCCTTTCATTCAGTCAGTAGTTTCAAACATTTCTGGACGTTTTTCAATGGCAAAAATCAATGAATATTGTAAATGCACAAACAGTAATTTCTCCGCATTGCAAGGTGCAATTCTGAAATTTTTTGTTTTTTCCTGCTCCTCTTAGCATGATAAAGAAGATTCAAAGAGAGTGAGATGCCAGCTCCTTTCATTCAGTCAGTAGCTTCAATCATTTCTGGACGTTTTTCAATGGCAAAAATCAATGAATATTGTAAATGCACAAACAGTAATTTCTCCGCATTGCAAGGTGCAATTCTGAAATTTTTTGCTTTTTCCTGCTCCTCTTAGCATGATAAAGAAGATTCAAAGAGAGTGAGATGCCAGCTCCTTTCATTCACTCAGTAGCTTCAATCATTTCTGGTATATGAATAACATGATGTTTTTCAATCGCAAAAATCAATGAATATTGTAAATGCACAAACAGTAATTTCTCCGCATTGCAAGGTGCAATTCTGAAATTTTTTGCTTTTTCCTGCTCCTCTTAGCATGATAAAGAAGATTCAAAGAGAGTGAGATGCCAGCTCCTTTCATTCAGTCAGTAGCTTCAATCATTTCTGGATGTTTTTCAATGGCAAAAATCAATGAATATTGTAAATGCACAAACAGTAATTTCTCCGCATTGCAAGGTGCAATTCTGAAATTTTTTGCTTTTTCCTGCTCCTCTTAGCATGATAAAGAAGATTCAAAGAGAGTGAGATGCCAGCTCCTTTCCTTCAGTCAGTAGCTTCAATCATTTCTGGTATATGAATAACATGATGTTTTTCAATGGCAAAAATCAATGAATTTTGTAAAATGCACAAACATTAATTTCTCCGCATTGCAAGGCGCAATTCTGAAATTTTTTGCTTTTTCCTGCTCCTCTTAGCATGATAAAGAAGATTCAAAGAGAGTGAGATGCCAGCTCCTTTCATTCAGTCAGTAGCTTCAATCATTTCTGGACATTTTTCAATGGCAAAAATCAATGAATATTGTAAATGCACAAACAGTAATTTCTCCGCATTGCAAGGTGCAATTCTGAAATTTTTTGCTTTTTCCTGCTCCTCTTAGCATGATAAAGAAGATTCAAAGAGAGTGAGATGCCAGCTCCTTTCATTCAGTCAGTAGCTTCAATCATTTCTGGACGTTTTTCAATGGCAAAAATCAATGAATATTGTAAATGCACAAACAGTAATTTCTCCGCATTGCAAGGTGCAATTCTGAAATTTTTTGCTTTTTCCTGCTCCTCTTAGCATGATAAAGAATATTCAAAGAGAGTGAGATGCCAGCTCCTTTCATTCAGTCAGTACCTTCAATCATTTCTGGACGTTTTTCAATGGCAAAAATCAATGAATATTGTAAATGCACAAACAGTAATTTCTCCGCATTGCAAGGTGCAATTCTGAAATTTTTTGTTTTTCCTGCTCCTCTTAGCATGATAAAGAAGATTCAAAGAGAGTGAGATGCCAGCTCCTTTCATTCAGTCAGCAGCTTCAATCATTTCTGGACGTTTTTCAATGGCAAAAATCAATGAATATTGTAAATGCACAAACTGTAATTTCTCCGCATTGCAAGGTGCAATTCTGAAATTTTTTGCTTTTTCCTGCTCCTCTTAGCATGATAAAGAAGATTCAAAGAGAGTGAGATGCCAGCTCCTTTCATTCAGTCAGTAGCTTCAATCATTTCTGGTATATGAATAACATGATGTTTTTCAATAGCAAAAATCAATGAATATTGTAAATGCACAAACAGTAATTTCTCCGCATTGCAAGGTGCAATTCTGAAATTTTTTGCTTTTTCCTGCTCCTCTTAGCATGATAAAGAAGATTCAAAGAGAGTGAGATGCCAGCTCCTTCCATTCAGTCAGTAGCTTCAATCATTTCTGGACGTTTTTCAATGGCAAAAATCAATGAATATTGTAAATGCACAAACAGTAATTTCTCCGCATTGCAAGGTGCAATTCTGAAATTTTTTGCTTTTTCCTGCTCCTCTTAGCATGATAAACAAGATTCAAAGAGAGTGAGATGCCAGCTCCTTTCATTCAGTCAGTAGCTTCAATCATTTCTGGACGTTTTTCAATGGCAAAAATCATTGAATATTGTAAATGCACAAACAGTAATTTCTCCGCATTGCAAGGTGCAATTCTGAAATTTTTTACTTTTTCCTGCTCCTCTTAGCATGATAAAGAAGATTCAAAGAGAGTGAGATGCCAGCTCCTTTCATTCAGTCTGTAGCTTCAATCATTTCTGGTATATTAATAACATGATGTTTTTCAATCGCAAAAATCAATGAATATTGTAAATGCACAAACAGTAATTTCTCCGCATTGCAAGGTGCAATTCTGAAATTTTTTGCTTTTTCCTGCTCCTCTTAGCATGATAAAGAAGATTCAAAGAGAGTGAGATGCCAGCTCCTTTCATTCAGTCAGTAGCTTCAATCATTTCTGGACGTTTTTCAATGGCAAAAATCAATGAATATTGTAAATGCACAAACAGTAATTTCTCCGCATTGCAAGGTGCAATTCTGAAATTTTTTGCTTTTTCCTGCTCCTCTTAGCATGATAAAGAAGATTCAAAGAGAGTGAGATGCCAGCTCCTTTCATTCAGTCAGTAGCTTCAATCATTTCTGGTATATGAATAACATGATGTTTTTCAATGGCAAAAATCAATGAATATTGTAAATGCACAAACAGTAATTTCTCCGCATTGCAAGGTGCAATTCTGAAATTTTTTGCTTTTTCCTGCTCCTCTTAGCATGATAAAGAAGATTCAAAGAGAGTGAGATGCCAGCTCCTTTCATTCAGTCAGTAGCTTCAATCATTTCTGGACGTTTTTCCATGGCAAAAATCAATGAATATTGTAAATGCACAAACAGTAATTTCTCCGCATTGCAAGGTGCAATTCTGAAATTTTTTGCTTTTTCCTGCTCCTCTTAGCATGATAAAGAAGATTCAAAGAGAGTGAGATGCCAGCTCCTTTCATTCAGTCAGTAGCTTCAATCATTTCTGGACGTTTTTCAATGGTAAAAATCAATGAATATTGTAAATGCACAAACAGTAATTTCTCCACTTTGCAAGGTGCAATTCTGAAATTTTTTGCTTTTTCCTGCTCCTCTTAGCATGATAAAGAAGATTCAAAGAGAGTGAGATGCCAGCTCCTTTCATTCAGTCAGTAGCTTCAAACATTTCTGGTATATGAATAACATGATGTTTTTCAATGGCAAAAATCAATGAATATTGTAAATGCACAAACAGTAATTTCTCCGCATTGCAAGGTGCAAGTCTGAAATTTTTTGCTTTTTCCTGCTCCTCTTAGCATGATAAAGAAGATTCAAAGAGAGTGAGATGCCAGCTACTTTCATTCAGTCAGTAGCTTCAATCATTTCTGGACGTTTTTCAATGGTAAAAATCAATGAATATTGTAAATGCACAAACAGTAATTTCTCCACATTGCAAGGTGCAATTCTGAAATTTTTTGCTTTTTCCTGCTCCTCTTAGCATGATAAAGAAGATTCAAAGAGAGTGAGATGCCAACTCCTTTCATTCAGTCAGTAGCTTCAAACATTTCTGGTATATGAATAACATGATGTTTTTCAATGGCAAAAATCAATGAATATTGTAAATGCACAAACAGTAATTTCTCCGCATTGCAAGGTGCAATTCTGAAATTTTTTGCTTTTTCCTGCTCCTCTTAGCATGATAAAGAAGATTCAAAGAGAGTGAGATGCCAGCTCCTTTCATTCAGTCAGTAGCTTCAATCATTTCTGGACGTTTTTCAATGGCAAAAATCAATGAATATTGTAAATGCACAAACAGTAATTTCTCCGCATTGCAAGGTGCAATTCTGAAATTTTTTGCTTTTTCCTGCTCCTCTTAGCATGATAAAGAAGATTCAAAGAGAGTGAGATGCCAGCTCCTTTCATTCAGTCAGTACCTTCAATCATTTCTGGACGTTTTTCAATGGCAAAAATCAATGAATATTGTAAATGCACAAACAGTAATTTCTCCGCATTGCAAGGTGCAATTCTGAAATTTTTTGCTTTTTCCCGCTCCTCTTAGCATGATAAAGAAGATTCAAAGAGAGTGAGGTGCCAGCTCCTTTCATTCAGTCAGTAGCTTCAAACATTTCTGGTATATGAATAACATGTTTTTCAATGGCAAAAATCAATGAATATTGTAAATGCACAAACAGTAATTTCTCCGCATTGCAAGGTGCAATTCTGAAATTTTTTGCTTTTTCCTGCTCCTCTTAGCATGATAAAGAAGATTCAAAGAGAGTGAGATGCCAGCTCCTTTCATTCAGTCAGTAGCTTCAATCATTTCTGGACGTTTTTCAATGGCAAAAATCAATGAATATTGTAAATGCACAAACAGTAATTTCTCCGCATTGCAAGGTGCAATTCTGAAATTTTTTGCTTTTTCCTGCTCCTCTTAGCATGATAAAGAAGATTCAAAGAGAGTGAGATGCCAGCTCCTTTCATTCAGTCAGTAGCTTCAATCATTTCTGGACGTTTTTCAATGGCAAAAATCAATGAATATTGTAAATGCACAAACAGTAATTTCTCCGCATTGCAAGGTGCAATTCTGAAATTTTTTGCTTTTTCCTGCTCCTCTTAGCATGATAAAGAAGATTCAAAGAGAGTGAGATGCCAGCTCCTTTGATTCAGTCAGTAGCTTCAAACATTTCTGGTATATGAATAACATGATGTTTTTCAATGGCAAAAATCAATGAATATTGTAAATGCACAAACAGTAATTTCTCCGCATTGCAAGGTGCAAGTCTGAAATTTTTTGCTTTTTCCTGCTCCTCTTAGCATGATAAAGAAGATTCAAAGAGAGTGAGATGCCAGCTACTTTCATTCAGTCAGTAGCTTCAATCATTTCTGGACGTTTTTCAATGGTAAAAATCAATGAATATTGTAAATGCACAAACAGTAATTTCTCCACATTGCAAGGTGCAATTCTGAAATTTTTTGCTTTTTCCTGCTCCTCTTAGCATGATAAAGAAGATTCAAAGAGAGTGAGATGCCAGCTCCTTTCATTCAGTCAGTAGCTTCAAACATTTCTGGTATATGAATAACATGATGTTTTTCAATGGCAAAAATCAATGAATATTGTAAATGCACAAACAGTAATTTCTCCGCATTGCAAGGTGCAAGTCTGAAATTTTTTGCTTTTTCCTGCTCCTCTTAGCATGATAAAGAAGATTCAAAGAGAGTGAGATGCCAGCTACTTTCATTCAGTCAGTAGCTTCAATCATTTCTGGACGTTTTTCAATGGTAAAAATCAATGAATATTGTAAATGCACAAACAGTAATTTCTCCACATTGCAAGGTGCAATTCTGAAATTTTTTGCTTTTTCCTGCTCCTCTTAGCATGATAAAGAAGATTCAAAGAGAGTGAGATGCCAGCTCCTTTCATTCAGTCAGTAGCTTCAAACATTTCTGGTATATGAATAACATGATGTTTTTCAATGGCAAAAATCAATGAATATTGTAAATGCACAAACAGTAATTTCTCCGCATTGCAAGGTGCAATTCTGAAATTTTTTGCTTTTTCCTGCTCCTCTTAGCATGATAAAGAAGATTCAAAGAGAGTGAGATGCCAGCTCCTTTCATTCAGTCAGTAGCTTCAATCATTTCTGGACGTTTTTCAATGGCAAAAATCAATGAATATTGTAAATGCACAAACAGTAATTTCTCCGCATTGCAAGGTGCAATTCTGAAATTTTTTGCTTTTTCCTGCTCCTCTTAGCATGATAAAGAAGATTCAAAGAGAGTGAGATGTCAGCTCCTTTCATTCAGTCAGTAGCTTCAAACATTTCTGGTATATGAATAACATGATGTTTTTCAATGGCAAAAATCAATGAATATTGTAAATGCACAAACAGTAATTTCTCCGCATTGCAAGGTGCAATTCTGAAATTTTTTGCTTTTTCCTGCTCCTCTTAGCATGATAAAGAAGATTCAAAGAGAGTGAGATGCCAGCTCCTTTCATTCAGTCAGTAGCTTCAATCATTTCTGGACGTTTTTCAATGGCAAAAATCAATGAATATTGTAAATGCACAAACAGTAATTTCTCCGCATTGCAAGGTGCAATTCTGAAATTTTTTGCTTTTTCCTGCTCCTCTTAGCATGATAAAGAGGATTCAAAGAGAGTGAGATGCCAGCTCCTTTCATTCAGTCAGTAGCTTCAATCATTTCTGGACGTTTTTCAATGGCAAAAATCAATGAATATTGTAAATGCACAAACAGTAATTTCTCCGCATTGCAAGGTGCAATTCTGAAATTTTTTGCTTTTTCCTGCTCCTCTTAGCATGATAAAGAAGATTCAAAGAGAGTGAGATGCCAGCTCCTTTCATTCAGTCAGTAGCTTCAAACATTTCTGGTATATGAATAACATGATGTTTTTCAATGGCAAAAATCAATGAATATTGTAAATGCACAAACAGTAATTTCTCCGCATTGCAAGGTGCAAGTCTGAAATTTTTTGCTTTTTCCTGCTCCTCTTAGCATGATAAAGAAGATTCAAAGAGAGTGAGATGCCAGCTACTTTCATTCAGTCAGTAGCTTCAATCATTTCTGGACGTTTTTCAATGGTAAAAATCAATGAATATTGTAAATGCACAAACAGTAATTTCTCCACATTGCAATGTGCAATTCTAAAATTTTTTGCTTTTTCCTGCTCCTCTTAGCATGATAAAGAAGATTCAAAGAGAGTGAGATGCCTGCTCCTTTCATTCAGTCAGTAGCTTCAAACATTTCTGGTATATGAATAACATGATGTTTTTCAATGGCAAAAATCAATGAATATTGTAAATGCACAAACAGTAATTTCTCCGCATTGCAAGGTGCAATTCTGAAATTTTTTGCTTTTTCCTGCTCCTCTTAGCATGATAAAGAAGATTCAAAGAGAGTGAGATGCCAACTCCTTTCATTCAGTCAGTAGCTTCAAACATTTCTGGTATATGAATAACATGATGTTTTTCAATGGCAAAAATCAATGAATATTGTAAATGCACAAACAGTAATTTCTCCGCATTGCAAGGTGCAATTCTGAAATTTTTTGCTTTTTCCTGCTCCTCTTAGCATGATAAAGAAGATTCAAAGAGAGTGAGATGCCAGCTCCTTTCATTCAGTCAGTAGCTTCAATCATTTCTGGACGTTTTTCAATGGCAAAAATCAATGAATATTGTAAATGCACAAACAGTAATTTCTCCGCATTGCAAGGTGCAATTCTGAAATTTTTTGCTTTTTCCTGCTCCTCTTAGCATGATAAAGAAGATTCAAAGAGAGTGAGATGCCAGCTCCTTTCATTCAGTCAGTACCTTCAATCATTTCTGGACGTTTTTCAATGGCAAAAATCAATGAATATTGTAAATGCACAAACAGTAATTTCTCCGCATTGCAAGGTGCAATTCTGAAATTTTTTGCTTTTTCCCGCTCCTCTTAGCATGATAAAGAAGATTCAAAGAGAGTGAGGTGCCAGCTCCTTTCATTCAGTCAGTAGCTTCAAACATTTCTGGTATATGAATAACATGTTTTTCAATGGCAAAAATCAATGAATATTGTAAATGCACAAACAGTAATTTCTCCGCATTGCAAGGTGCAATTCTGAAATTTTTTGCTTTTTCCTGCTCCTCTTAGCATGATAAAGAAGATTCAAAGAGAGTGAGATGCCAGCTCCTTTCATTCAATCAGTAGCTTCAATCATTTCTGGACGTTTTTCAATGGCAAAAATCAATGAATATTGTATATGCACAAACAGTAATTTCTCCGCATTGCAAGGTGCAATTCTGAAATTTTTTGCTTTTTCCTGCTCCTCTTAGCATGATAAAGAAGATTCAAAGAGAGTGAGATGCCAGCTCCTTTCATTCAGTCAGTAGCTTCAATCATTTCTGGACGTTTTTCAATGGCAAAAATCAATGAATATTGTAAATGCACAAACAGTAATTTCTCCGCATTGCAAGGTGCAATTCTGAATTTTTTTGCTTTTTCCTGCTCCTCTTAGCATGATAAAGAAGATTCAAAGAGCGTGAGATGCCAGCTCCTTTGATTCAGTCAGTAGCTTCAAACATTTCTGGTATATGAATAACATGATGTTTTTCAATGGCAAAAATCAATGAATATTGTAAATGCACAAACAGTAATTTCTCCGCATTGCAAGGTGCAAGTCTGAAATTTTTTGCTTTTTCCTGCTCCTCTTAGCATGATAAAGAAGATTCAAAGAGAGTGAGATGCCAGCTACTTTCATTCAGTCAGTAGCTTCAATCATTTCTGGACGTTTTTCAATGGTAAAAATCAATGAATATTGTAAATGCACAAACAGTAATTTCTCCACATTGCAAGGTGCAATTCTGAATTTTTTTGCTTTTTCCTGCTCCTCTTAGCATGATAAAGAAGATTCAAAGAGAGTGAGATGCCAGCTCCTTTCATTCAGTCAGTAGCTTCAAACATTTCTGGTATATGAATAACATGATGTTTTTCAATGGCAAAAATCAATGAATATTGTAAATGCACAAACAGTAATTTCTCCGCATTGCAAGGTGCAAGTCTGAAATTTTTTGCTTTTTCCTGCTCCTCTTAGCATGATAAAGAAGATTCAAAGAGAGTGAGATGCCAGCTACTTTCATTCAGTCAGTAGCTTCAATCATTTCTGGACGTTTTTCAATGGTAAAAATCAATGAATATTGTAAATGCACAAACAGTAATTTCTCCACATTGCAAGGTGCAATTCTGAAATTTTTTGCTTTTTCCTGCTCCTCTTAGCATGATAAAGAAGATTCAAAGAGAGTGAGATGCCAGCTCCTTTCATTCAGTCAGTAGCTTCAAACATTTCTGGTATATGAATAACATGATGTTTTTCAATGGCAAAAATCAATGAATATTGTAAATGCACAAACAGTAATTTCTCCACATTGCAAGGTGCAATTCTGAAATTTTTTGCTTTTTCCTGCTCCTCTTAGCATGATAAAGAAGATTCAAAGAGAGTGAGATGCCAGCTCCTTTCATTCAGTCAGTAGCTTCAAACATTTCTGGTATATGAATAACATGATGTTTTTCAATGGCAAAAATCAATGAATATTGTAAATGCACAAACAGTAATTTCTCCGCATTGCAAGGTGCAATTCTGAAATTTTTTGCTTTTTCCTGCTCCTCTTAGCATGATAAAGAAGATTCAAAGAGAGTGAGATGCCAGCTCCTTTCATTCAGTTAGTAGCTTCAATCATTTCTGGACGTTTTTCAATGGCAAAAATCAATGAATATTGTAAATGCACAAACAGTAATTTCTCCGCATTGCAAGGTGCAATTCTGAAATTTTTTGCTTTTTCCTGCTCCTCTTAGCATGATAAAGAAGATTCAAAGAGAGTGAGATGTCAGCTCCTTTCATTCAGTCAGTAGCTTCAAACATTTCTGGTATATGAATAACATGATGTTTTTCAATGGCAAAAATCAATGAATATTGTAAATGCACAAACAGTAATTTCTCCACATTGCAAGGTGCAATTCTGAAATTTTTTGCTTTTTCCTGCTCCTCTTAGCATGATAAAGAAGATTCAAAGAGAGTGAGATGCCAGCTCCTTTCATTCAGTCAGTAGCTTCAAACATTTCTGGTATATGAATAACATGATGTTTTTCAATGGCAAAAATCAATGAATATTGTAAATGCACAAACAGTAATTTCTCCGCATTGCAAGGTGCAATTCTGAAATTTTTTGCTTTTTCCTGCTCCTCTTAGCATGATAAAGAAGATTCAAAGAGAGTGAGATGCCAGCTCCTTTCATTCAGTCAGTAGCTTCAATCATTTCTGGACGTTTTTCAATGGCAAAAATCAATGAATATTGTAAATGCACAAACAGTAATTTCTCCGCATTGCAAGGTGCAATTCTGAAATTTTTTGCTTTTTCCTGCTCCTCTTAGCATGATAAAGAAGATTCAAAGAGAGTGAGATGTCAGCTCCTTTCATTCAGTCAGTAGCTTCAAACATTTCTGGTATATGAATAACATGATGTTTTTCAATGGCAAAAATCAATGAATATTGTAAATGCACAAACAGTAATTTCTCCGCATTGCAAGGTGCAATTCTGAAATTTTTTGCTTTTTCCTGCTCCTCTTAGCATGATAAAGAAGATTCAAAGAGAGTGAGATGCCAGCTCCTTTCATTCAGTCAGTAGCTTCAATCATTTCTGGACGTTTTTCAATGGCAAAAATCAATGAATATTGTAAATGCACAAACAGTAATTTCTCCGCATTGCAAGGTGCAATTCTGAAATTTTTTGCTTTTTCCCGCTCCTCTTAGCATGATAAAGAAGATTCAAAGAGAGTGAGGTGCCAGCTCCTTTCATTCAGTCAGTAGCTTCAAACATTTCTGGTATATGAATAACATGTTTTTCAATGGCAAAAATCAATGAATATTGTAAATGCACAAACAGTAATTTCTCCGCATTGCAAGGTGCAATTCTGAAATTTTTTGCTTTTTCCTGCTCCTCTTAGCATGATAAAGAAGATTCAAAGAGAGTGAGATGCCAGCTCCTTTCATTCAGTCAGTAGCTTCAATCATTTCTGGACGTTTTTCAATGGCAAAAATCAATGAATATTGTAAATGCACAAACAGTAATTTCTCCGCATTGCAAGGTGCAATTCTGAAATTTTTTGCTTTTTCCTGCTCCTCTTAGCATGATAAAGAAGATTCAAAGAGAGTGAGATGCCAGCTCCTTTCATTCAGTCAGTAGCTTCAATCATTTCTGGACGTTTTTCAATGGCAAAAATCAATGAATATTGTAAATGCACAAACAGTAATTTCTCCGCATTGCAAGGTGCAATTCTGAAATTTTTTGCTTTTTCCTGCTCCTCTTAGCATGATAAAGAAGATTCAAAGAGAGTGAGATGCCAGCTCCTTTGATTCAGTCAGTAGCTTCAAACATTTCTGGTATATGAATAACATGATGTTTTTCAATGGCAAAAATCAATGAATATTGTAAATGCACAAACAGTAATTTCTCCGCATTGCAAGGTGCAAGTCTGAAATTTTTTGCTTTTTCCTGCTCCTCTTAGCATGATAAAGAAGATTCAAAGAGAGTGAGATGCCAGCTACTTTCATTCAGTCAGTAGCTTCAATCATTTCTGGACGTTTTTCAATGGTAAAAATCAATGAATATTGTAAATGCACAAACAGTAATTTCTCCACATTGCAAGGTGCAATTCTGAAATTTTTTGCTTTTTCCTGCTCCTCTTAGCATGATAAAGAAGATTCAAAGAGAGTGAGATGCCAGCTCCTTTCATTCAGTCAGTAGCTTCAAACATTTCTGGTATATGAATAACATGATGTTTTTCAATGGCAAAAATCAATGAATATTGTAAATGCACAAACAGTAATTTCTCCGCATTGCAAGGTGCAAGTCTGAAATTTTTTGCTTTTTCCTGCTCCTCTTAGCATGATAAAGAAGATTCAAAGAGAGTGAGATGCCAGCTACTTTCATTCAGTCAGTAGCTTCAATCATTTCTGGACGTTTTTCAATGGTAAAAATCAATGAATATTGTAAATGCACAAACAGTAATTTCTCCACATTGCAAGGTGCAATTCTGAAATTTTTTGCTTTTTCCTGCTCCTCTTAGCATGATAAAGAAGATTCAAAGAGAGTGAGATGCCAGCTCCTTTCATTCAGTCAGTAGCTTCAAACATTTCTGGTATATGAATAACATGATGTTTTTCAATGGCAAAAATCAATGAATATTGTAAATGCACAAACAGTAATTTCTCCGCATTGCAAGGTGCAATTCTGAAATTTTTTGCTTTTTCCTGCTCCTCTTAGCATGATAAAGAAGATTCAAAGAGAGTGAGATGCCAGCTCCTTTCATTCAGTCAGTAGCTTCAATCATTTCTGGACGTTTTTCAATGGCAAAAATCAATGAATATTGTAAATGCACAAACAGTAATTTCTCCGCATTGCAAGGTGCAATTCTGAAATTTTTTGCTTTTTCCTGCTCCTCTTAGCATGATAAAGAAGATTCAAAGAGAGTGAGATGTCAGCTCCTTTCATTCAGTCAGTAGCTTCAAACATTTCTGGTATATGAATAACATGATGTTTTTCAATGGCAAAAATCAATGAATATTGTAAATGCACAAACAGTAATTTCTCCGCATTGCAAGGTGCAATTCTGAAATTTTTTGCTTTTTCCTGCTCCTCTTAGCATGATAAAGAAGATTCAAAGAGAGTGAGATGCCAGCTCCTTTCATTCAGTCAGTAGCTTCAATCATTTCTGGACGTTTTTCAATGGCAAAAATCAATGAATATTGTAAATGCACAAACAGTAATTTCTCCGCATTGCAAGGTGCAATTCTGAAATTTTTTGCTTTTTCCTGCTCCTCTTAGCATGATAAAGAGGATTCAAAGAGAGTGAGATGCCAGCTCCTTTCATTCAGTCAGTAGCTTCAATCATTTCTGGACGTTTTTCAATGGCAAAAATCAATGAATATTGTAAATGCACAAACAGTAATTTCTCCGCATTGCAAGGTGCAATTCTGAAATTTTTTGCTTTTTCCTGCTCCTCTTAGCATGATAAAGAAGATTCAAAGAGAGTGAGATGCCAGCTCCTTTCATTCAGTCAGTAGCTTCAAACATTTCTGGTATATGAATAACATGATGTTTTTCAATGGCAAAAATCAATGAATATTGTAAATGCACAAACAGTAATTTCTCCGCATTGCAAGGTGCAAGTCTGAAATTTTTTGCTTTTTCCTGCTCCTCTTAGCATGATAAAGAAGATTCAAAGAGAGTGAGATGCCAGCTACTTTCATTCAGTCAGTAGCTTCAATCATTTCTGGACGTTTTTCAATGGTAAAAATCAATGAATATTGTAAATGCACAAACAGTAATTTCTCCACATTGCAATGTGCAATTCTAAAATTTTTTGCTTTTTCCTGCTCCTCTTAGCATGATAAAGAAGATTCAAAGAGAGTGAGATGCCTGCTCCTTTCATTCAGTCAGTAGCTTCAAACATTTCTGGTATATGAATAACATGATGTTTTTCAATGGCAAAAATCAATGAATATTGTAAATGCACAAACAGTAATTTCTCCGCATTGCAAGGTGCAATTCTGAAATTTTTTGCTTTTTCCTGCTCCTCTTAGCATGATAAAGAAGATTCAAAGAGAGTGAGATGCCAACTCCTTTCATTCAGTCAGTAGCTTCAAACATTTCTGGTATATGAATAACATGATGTTTTTCAATGGCAAAAATCAATGAATATTGTAAATGCACAAACAGTAATTTCTCCGCATTGCAAGGTGCAATTCTGAAATTTTTTGCTTTTTCCTGCTCCTCTTAGCATGATAAAGAAGATTCAAAGAGAGTGAGATGCCAGCTCCTTTCATTCAGTCAGTAGCTTCAATCATTTCTGGACGTTTTTCAATGGCAAAAATCAATGAATATTGTAAATGCACAAACAGTAATTTCTCCGCATTGCAAGGTGCAATTCTGAAATTTTTTGCTTTTTCCTGCTCCTCTTAGCATGATAAAGAAGATTCAAAGAGAGTGAGATGCCAGCTCCTTTCATTCAGTCAGTACCTTCAATCATTTCTGGACGTTTTTCAATGGCAAAAATCAATGAATATTGTAAATGCACAAACAGTAATTTCTCCGCATTGCAAGGTGCAATTCTGAAATTTTTTGCTTTTTCCCGCTCCTCTTAGCATGATAAAGAAGATTCAAAGAGAGTGAGGTGCCAGCTCCTTTCATTCAGTCAGTAGCTTCAAACATTTCTGGTATATGAATAACATGTTTTTCAATGGCAAAAATCAATGAATATTGTAAATGCACAAACAGTAATTTCTCCGCATTGCAAGGTGCAATTCTGAAATTTTTTGCTTTTTCCTGCTCCTCTTAGCATGATAAAGAAGATTCAAAGAGAGTGAGATGCCAGCTCCTTTCATTCAATCAGTAGCTTCAATCATTTCTGGACGTTTTTCAATGGCAAAAATCAATGAATATTGTATATGCACAAACAGTAATTTCTCCGCATTGCAAGGTGCAATTCTGAAATTTTTTGCTTTTTCCTGCTCCTCTTAGCATGATAAAGAAGATTCAAAGAGAGTGAGATGCCAGCTCCTTTCATTCAGTCAGTAGCTTCAATCATTTCTGGACGTTTTTCAATGGCAAAAATCAATGAATATTGTAAATGCACAAACAGTAATTTCTCCGCATTGCAAGGTGCAATTCTGAATTTTTTTGCTTTTTCCTGCTCCTCTTAGCATGATAAAGAAGATTCAAAGAGAGTGAGATGCCAGCTCCTTTGATTCAGTCAGTAGCTTCAAACATTTCTGGTATATGAATAACATGATGTTTTTCAATGGCAAAAATCAATGAATATTGTAAATGCACAAACAGTAATTTCTCCGCATTGCAAGGTGCAAGTCTGAAATTTTTTGCTTTTTCCTGCTCCTCTTAGCATGATAAAGAAGATTCAAAGAGAGTGAGATGCCAGCTACTTTCATTCAGTCAGTAGCTTCAATCATTTCTGGACGTTTTTCAATGGTAAAAATCAATGAATATTGTAAATGCACAAACAGTAATTTCTCCACATTGCAAGGTGCAATTCTGAATTTTTTTGCTTTTTCCTGCTCCTCTTAGCATGATAAAGAAGATTCAAAGAGAGTGAGATGCCAGCTCCTTTCATTCAGTCAGTAGCTTCAAACATTTCTGGTATATGAATAACATGATGTTTTTCAATGGCAAAAATCAATGAATATTGTAAATGCACAAACAGTAATTTCTCCGCATTGCAAGGTGCAAGTCTGAAATTTTTTGCTTT
Organism: Phyllobates terribilis; assembly: GCF_046119375.1. Lineage (NCBI taxonomy): Eukaryota > Metazoa > Chordata > Amphibia > Anura > Dendrobatidae > Phyllobates > Phyllobates terribilis. The sequence continues at coordinate 389,167 of NW_027363657.1, read as the reverse complement.
TTCCTGCTCCTCTTAGCATGATAAAGAAGATTCAAAGAGAGTGAGATGCCAGCTACTTTCATTCAGTCAGTAGCTTCAATCATTTCTGGACGTTTTTCAATGGTAAAAATCAATGAATATTGTAAATGCACAAACAGTAATTTCTCCACATTGCAAGGTGCAATTCTGAAATTTTTTGCTTTTTCCTGCTCCTCTTAGCATGATAAAGAAGATTCAAAGAGAGTGAGATGCCAGCTCCTTTCATTCAGTCAGTAGCTTCAAACATTTCTGGTATATGAATAACATGATGTTTTTCAATGGCAAAAATCAATGAATATTGTAAATGCACAAACAGTAATTTCTCCACATTGCAAGGTGCAATTCTGAAATTTTTTGCTTTTTCCTGCTCCTCTTAGCATGATAAAGAAGATTCAAAGAGAGTGAGATGCCAGCTCCTTTCATTCAGTCAGTAGCTTCAAACATTTCTGGTATATGAATAACATGATGTTTTTCAATGGCAAAAATCAATGAATATTGTAAATGCACAAACAGTAATTTCTCCGCATTGCAAGGTGCAATTCTGAAATTTTTTGCTTTTTCCTGCTCCTATTAGCATGATAAAGAAGATTCAAAGAGAGTGAGATGCCAGCTCCTTTCATTCAGTTAGTAGCTTCAATCATTTCTGGACGTTTTTCAATGGCAAAAATCAATGAATATTGTAAATGCACAAACAGTAATTTCTCCGCATTGCAAGGTGCAATTCTGAAATTTTTTGCTTTTTCCTGCTCCTCTTAGCATGATAAAGAAGATTCAAAGAGAGTGAGATGTCAGCTCCTTTCATTCAGTCAGTAGCTTCAAACATTTCTGGTATATGAATAACATGATGTTTTTCAATGGCAAAAATCAATGAATATTGTAAATGCACAAACAGTAATTTCTCCACATTGCAAGGTGCAATTCTGAAATTTTTTGCTTTTTCCTGCTCCTCTTAGCATGATAAAGAAGATTCAAAGAGAGTGAGATGCCAGCTCCTTTCATTCAGTCAGTAGCTTCAAACATTTCTGGTATATGAATAACATGATGTTTTTCAATGGCAAAAATCAATGAATATTGTAAATGCACAAACAGTAATTTCTCCGCATTGCAAGGTGCAATTCTGAAATTTTTTGCTTTTTCCTGCTCCTCTTAGCATGATAAAGAAGATTCAAAGAGAGTGAGATGCCAGCTCCTTTCATTCAGTCAGTAGCTTCAATCATTTCTGGACGTTTTTCAATGGCAAAAATCAATGAATATTGTAAATGCACAAACAGTAATTTCTCCGCATTGCAAGGTGCAATTCTGAAATTTTTTGCTTTTTCCTGCTCCTCTTAGCATGATAAAGAAGATTCAAAGAGAGTGAGATGTCAGCTCCTTTCATTCAGTCAGTAGCTTCAAACATTTCTGGTATATGAATAACATGATGTTTTTCAATGGCAAAAATCAATGAATATTGTAAATGCACAAACAGTAATTTCTCCGCATTGCAAGGTGCAATTCTGAAATTTTTTGCTTTTTCCTGCTCCTCTTAGCATGATAAAGAAGATTCAAAGAGAGTGAGATGCCAGCTCCTTTCATTCAGTCAGTAGCTTCAATCATTTCTGGACGTTTTTCAATGGCAAAAATCAATGAATATTGTAAATGCACAAACAGTAATTTCTCCGCATTGCAAGGTGCAATTCTGAAATTTTTTGCTTTTTCCTGCTCCTCTTAGCATGATAAAGAGGATTCAAAGAGAGTGAGATGCCAGCTCCTTTCATTCAGTCAGTAGCTTCAATCATTTCTGGACGTTTTTCAATGGCAAAAATCAATGAATATTGTAAATGCACAAACAGTAATTTCTCCGCATTGCAAGGTGCAATTCTGAAATTTTTTGCTTTTTCCTGCTCCTCTTAGCATGATAAAGAAGATTCAAAGAGAGTGAGATGCCAGCTCCTTTCATTCAGTCAGTAGCTTCAAACATTTCTGGTATATGAATAACATGATGTTTTTCAATGGCAAAAATCAATGAATATTGTAAATGCACAAACAGTAATTTCTCCGCATTGCAAGGTGCAAGTCTGAAATTTTTTGCTTTTTCCTGCTCCTCTTAGCATGATAAAGAAGATTCAAAGAGAGTGAGATGCCAGCTACTTTCATTCAGTCAGTAGCTTCAATCATTTCTGGACGTTTTTCAATGGTAAAAATCAATGAATATTGTAAATGCACAAACAGTAATTTCTCCACATTGCAATGTGCAATTCTAAAATTTTTTGCTTTTTCCTGCTCCTCTTAGCATGATAAAGAAGATTCAAAGAGAGTGAGATGCCTGCTCCTTTCATTCAGTCAGTAGCTTCAAACATTTCTGGTATATGAATAACATGATGTTTTTCAATGGCAAAAATCAATGAATATTGTAAATGCACAAACAGTAATTTCTCCGCATTGCAAGGTGCAATTCTGAAATTTTTTGCTTTTTCCTGCTCCTCTTAGCATGATAAAGAAGATTCAAAGAGAGTGAGATGCCAACTCCTTTCATTCAGTCAGTAGCTTCAAACATTTCTGGTATATGAATAACATGATGTTTTTCAATGGCAAAAATCAATGAATATTGTAAATGCACAAACAGTAATTTCTCCGCATTGCAAGGTGCAATTCTGAAATTTTTTGCTTTTTCCTGCTCCTCTTAGCATGATAAAGAAGATTCAAAGAGAGTGAGATGCCAGCTCCTTTCATTCAGTCAGTAGCTTCAATCATTTCTGGACGTTTTTCAATGGCAAAAATCAATGAATATTGTAAATGCACAAACAGTAATTTCTCCGCATTGCAAGGTGCAATTCTGAAATTTTTTGCTTTTTCCTGCTCCTCTTAGCATGATAAAGAAGATTCAAAGAGAGTGAGATGCCAGCTCCTTTCATTCAGTCAGTACCTTCAATCATTTCTGGACGTTTTTCAATGGCAAAAATCAATGAATATTGTAAATGCACAAACAGTAATTTCTCCGCATTGCAAGGTGCAATTCTGAAATTTTTTGCTTTTTCCCGCTCCTCTTAGCATGATAAAGAAGATTCAAAGAGAGTGAGGTGCCAGCTCCTTTCATTCAGTCAGTAGCTTCAAACATTTCTGGTATATGAATAACATGTTTTTCAATGGCAAAAATCAATGAATATTGTAAATGCACAAACAGTAATTTCTCCGCATTGCAAGGTGCAATTCTGAAATTTTTTGCTTTTTCCTGCTCCTCTTAGCATGACAAAGAAGATTCAAAGAGAGTGAGATGCCAGCTCCTTTCATTCAATCAGTAGCTTCAATCATTTCTGGACGTTTTTCAATGGCAAAAATCAATGAATATTGTATATGCACAAACAGTAATTTCTCCGCATTGCAAGGTGCAATTCTGAAATTTTTTGCTTTTTCCTGCTCCTCTTAGCATGATAAAGAAGATTCAAAGAGAGTGAGATGCCAGCTCCTTTCATTCAGTCAGTAGCTTCAATCATTTCTGGACGTTTTTCAATGGCAAAAATCAATGAATATTGTAAATGCACAAACAGTAATTTCTCCGCATTGCAAGGTGCAATTCTGAATTTTTTTGCTTTTTCCTGCTCCTCTTAGCATGATAAAGAAGATTCAAAGAGAGTGAGATGCCAGCTCCTTTGATTCAGTCAGTAGCTTCAAACATTTCTGGTATATGAATAACATGATGTTTTTCAATGGCAAAAATCAATGAATATTGTAAATGCACAAACAGTAATTTCTCCGCATTGCAAGGTGCAAGTCTGAAATTTTTTGCTTTTTCCTCCTCCTCTTAGCATGATAAAGAAGATTCAAAGAGAGTGAGATGCCAGCTACTTTCATTCAGTCAGTAGCTTCAATCATTTCTGGACGTTTTTCAATGGTAAAAATCAATGAATATTGTAAATGCACAAACAGTAATTTCTCCACATTGCAAGGTGCAATTCTGAATTTTTTTGCTTTTTCCTGCTCCTCTTAGCATGATAAAGAAGATTCAAAGAGAGTGAGATGCCAGCTCCTTTCATTCAGTCAGTAGCTTCAAACATTTCTGGTATATGAATAACATGATGTTTTTCAATGGCAAAAATCAATGAATATTGTAAATGCACAAACAGTAATTTCTCCGCATTGCAAGGTGCAAGTCTGAAATTTTTTGCTTTTTCCTGCTCCTCTTAGCATGATAAAGAAGATTCAAAGAGAGTGAGATGCCAGCTACTTTCATTCAGTCAGTAGCTTCAATCATTTCTGGACGTTTTTCAATGGTAAAAATCAATGAATATTGTAAATGCACAAACAGTAATTTCTCCACATTGCAAGGTGCAATTCTGAAATTTTTTGCTTTTTCCTGCTCCTCTTAGCATGATAAAGAAGATTCAAAGAGAGTGAGATGCCAGCTCCTTTCATTCAGTCAGTAGCTTCAAACATTTCTGGTATATGAATAACATGATGTTTTTCAATGGCAAAAATCAATGAATATTGTAAATGCACAAACAGTAATTTCTCCACATTGCAAGGTGCAATTCTGAAATTTTTTGCTTTTTCCTGCTCCTCTTAGCTTGATAAAGAAGATTCAAAGAGAGTGAGATGCCAGCTCCTTTCATTCAGTCAGTAGCTTCAAACATTTCTGGTATATGAATAACATGATGTTTTTCAATGGCAAAAATCAATGAATATTGTAAATGCACAAACAGTAATTTCTCCGCATTGCAAGGTGCAATTCTGAAATTTTTTGCTTTTTCCTGCTCCTCTTAGCATGATAAAGAAGATTCAAAGAGAGTGAGATGCCAGCTCCTTTCATTCAGTTAGTAGCTTCAATCATTTCTGGACGTTTTTCAATGGCAAAAATCAATGAATATTGTAAATGCACAAACAGTAATTTCTCCGCATTGCAAGGTGCAATTCTGAAATTTTTTGCTTTTTCCTGCTCCTCTTAGCATGATAAAGAAGATTCAAAGAGAGTGAGATGTCAGCTCCTTTCATTCAGTCAGTAGCTTCAAACATTTCTGGTATATGAATAACATGATGTTTTTCAATGGCAAAAATCAATGAATATTGTAAATGCACAAACAGTAATTTCTCCACATTGCAAGGTGCAATTCTGAAATTTTTTGCTTTTTCCTGCTCCTCTTAGCATGATAAAGAAGATTCAAAGAGAGTGAGATGCCAGCTCCTTTCATTCAGTCAGTAGCTTCAAACATTTCTGGTATATGAATAACATGATGTTTTTCAATGGCAAAAATCAATGAATATTGTAAATGCACAAACAGTAATTTCTCCGCATTGCAAGGTGCAATTCTGAAATTTTTTGCTTTTTCCTGCTCCTCTTAGCATGATAAAGAAGATTCAAAGAGAGTGAGATGCCAGCTCCTTTCATTCAGTCAGTAGCTTCAATCATTTCTGGACGTTTTTCAATGGCAAAAATCAATGAATATTGTAAATGCACAAACAGTAATTTCTCCGCATTGCAAGGTGCAATTCTGAAATTTTTTGCTTTTTCCTGCTCCTCTTAGCATGATAAAGAAGATTCAAAGAGAGTGAGATGCCAGCTCCTTTCATTCAGTCAGTAGCTTCAATCATTTCTGGACGTTTTTCAATGGCAAAAATCAATGAATATTGTAAATGCACAAACAGTAATTTCTCCGCATTGCAACGTGCAATTCTGAAATTTTTTGCTTTTTCCTGCTCCTCTTAGCATGATAAAGAAGATTCAAAGAGAGTGAGATGTCAGCTCCTTTCATTCAGTCAGTAGCTTCAAACATTTCTGGTATATGAATAACATGATGTTTTTCTATGGCAAAAATCAATGAATATTGTAAATGCACAAACAGTAATTTCTCCACATTGCAAGGTGCAATTCTGAAATTTTTTGCTTTTTCCTGCTCCTCTTAGCATGATAAAGAAGATTCAAAGAGAGTGAGATGCCAGCTCCTTTCATTCAGTCAGTAGCTTCAAACATTTCTGGTATATGAATAACATGATGTTTTTCAATGGCAAAAATCAATGAATATTGTAAATGCACAAACAGTAATTTCTCCGCATTGCAAGGTGCAATTCTGAAATTTTTTGCTTTTTCCTGCTCCTCTTAGCATGATAAAGAAGATTCAAAGAGAGTGAGATGCCAGCTCCTTTCATTCAGTCAGTAGCTTCAATCATTTCTGGACTTTTTCAATGGCAAAAATCAATGAATATTGTAAATGCACAAACAGTAATTTCTCCGCATTGCAAGGTGCAATTCTGAAATTTTTTGCTTTTTCCTGCTCCTCTTAGCATGATAAAGAAGATTCAAAGAGAGTGAGATGTCAGCTCCTTTCATTCAGTCAGTAGCTTCAAACATTTCTGGTATATGAATAACATGATGTTTTTCAATGGCAAAAATCAATGAATATTGTAAATGCACAAACAGTAATTTCTCCGCATTGCAAGGTGCAATTCTGAAATTTTTTGCTTTTTCCTGCTCCTCTTAGCATGATAAAGAAGATTCAAAGAGAGTGAGATGCCAGCTCCTTTCATTCAGTCAGTACCTTCAATCATTTCTGGACGTTTTTCAATGGCAAAAATCAATGAATATTGTAAATGCACAAACAGTAATTTCTCCGCATTGCAAGGTGCAATTCTGAAATTTTTTGCTTTTTCCCGCTCCTCTTAGCATGATAAAGAAGATTCAAAGAGAGTGAGGTGCCAGCTCCTTTCATTCAGTCAGTAGCTTCAAACATTTCTGGTATATGAATAACATGTTTTTCAATGGCAAAAATCAATGAATATTGTAAATGCACAAACAGTAATTTCTCCGCATTGCAAGGTGCAATTCTGAAATTTTTTGCTTTTTCCTGCTCCTCTTAGCATGATAAAGAAGATTCAAAGAGAGTGAGATGCCAGCTCCTTTCATTCAATCAGTAGCTTCAATCATTTCTGGACGTTTTTCAATGGCAAAAATCAATGAATATTGTATATGCACAAACAGTAATTTCTCCGCATTGCAAGGTGCAATTCTGAAATTTTTTGCTTTTTCCTGCTCCTCTTAGCATGATAAAGAAGATTCAAAGAGAGTGAGGTGCCAGCTCCTTTCATTCAGTCAGTAGCTTCAAACATTTCTGGTATATGAATAACATGTTTTTCAATGGCAAAAATCAATGAATATTGTAAATGCACAAACAGTAATTTCTCCGCATTGCAAGGTGCAATTCTGAAATTTTTTGCTTTTTCCTGCTCCTCTTAGCATGATAAAGAAGATTCAAAGAGAGTGAGATGCCAGCTCCTTTCATTCAGTCAGTAGCTTCAATCATTTCTGGACGTTTTTCAATGGCAAAAATCAATGAATATTGTAAATGCACAAACAGTAATTTCTCCGCATTGCAAGGTGCAATTCTGAAATTTTTTGCTTTTTCCTGCTCCTCTTAGCATGATAAAGAAGATTCAAAGAGAGTGAGATGCCAGCTCCTTTCATTCAGTCAGTAGCTTCAATCATTTCTGGACGTTTTTCAATGGCAAAAATCAATGAATATTGTAAATGCACAAACAGTAATTTCTCCGCATTGCAAGGTGCAATTCTGAAATTTTTTGCTTTTTCCTGCTCCTCTTAGCATGATAAAGAAGATTCAAAGAGAGTGAGATGCCAGCTCCTTTGATTCAGTCAGTAGCTTCAAACATTTCTGGTATATGAATAACATGATGTTTTTCAATGGCAAAAATCAATGAATATTGTAAATGCACAAACAGTAATTTCTCCGCATTGCAAGGTGCAAGTCTGAAATTTTTTGCTTTTTCCTGCTCCTCTTAGCATGATAAAGAAGATTCAAAGAGAGTGAGATGCCAGCTACTTTCATTCAGTCAGTAGCTTCAATCATTTCTGGACGTTTTTCAATGGTAAAAATCAATGAATATTGTAAATGCACAAACAGTAATTTCTCCACATTGCAAGGTGCAATTCTGAAATTTTTTGCTTTTTCCTGCTCCTCTTAGCATGATAAAGAAGATTCAAAGAGAGTGAGATGCCAGCTCCTTAGATTCAGTCAGTAGCTTCAAACATTTCTGGTATATGAATAACATGATGTTTTTCAATGGCAAAAATCAATGAATATTGTAAATGCACAAACAGTAATTTCTCCGCATTGCAAGGTGCAAGTCTGAAATTTTTTGCTTTTTCCTGCTCCTCTTAGCATGATAAAGAAGATTCAAAGAGAGTGAGATGCCAGCTACTTTCATTCAGTCAGTAGCTTCAATCATTTCTGGACGTTTTTCAATGGTAAAAATCAATGAATATTGTAAATGCACAAACAGTAATTTCTCCACATTGCAAGGTGCAATTCTGAAATTTTTTGCTTTTTCCTGCTCCTCTTAGCATGATAAAGAAGATTCAAAGAGAGTGAGATGCCAGCTCCTTTCATTCAGTCAGTAGCTTCAAACATTTCTGGTATATGAATAACATGATGTTTTTCAATGGCAAAAATCAATGAATATTGTAAATGCACAAACAGTAATTTCTCCACATTGCAAGGTGCAATTCTGAAATTTTTTGCTTTTTCCTGCTCCTCTTAGCATGATAAAGAAGATTCAAAGAGAGTGAGATGCCAGCTCCTTTCATTCAGTCAGTAGCTTCAAACATTTCTGGTATATGAATAACATGTTTTTCAATGGCAAAAATCAATGAATATTGTAAATGCACAAACAGTAATTTCTCCGCATTGCAAGGTGCAATTCTGAAATTTTTTGCTTTTTCCTGCTCCTCTTAGCATGATAAAGAAGATTCAAAGAGAGTGAGATGCCAGCTCCTTTCATTCAGTCAGTAGCTTCAATCATTTCTGGACGTTTTTCAATGGCAAAAATCAATGAATATTGTAAATGCACAAACAGTAATTTCTCCGCATTGCAAGGTGCAATTCTGAAATTTTTTGCTTTTTCCTGCTCCTCTTAGCATGATAAAGAAGATTCAAAGAGAGTGAGATGTCAGCTCCTTTCATTCAGTCAGTAGCTTCAAACATTTCTGGTATATGAATAACATGATGTTTTTCAATGGCAAAAATCAATGAATATTGTAAATGCACAAACAGTAATTTCTCCGCATTGCAAGGTGCAATTCTGAAATTTTTTGCTTTTTCCTGCTCCTCTTAGCATGATAAAGAAGATTCAAAGAGAGTGAGATGCCAGCTCCTTTCATTCAGTCAGTAGCTTCAATCATTTCTGGACGTTTTTCAATGGCAAAAATCAATGAATATTGTAAATGCACAAACAGTAATTTCTCCGCATTGCAAGGTGCAATTCTGAAATTTTTTGCTTTTTCCTGCTCCTCTTAGCATGATAAAGAAGATTCAAAGAGAGTGAGATGCCAGCTCCTTTCATTCAGTCAGTAGCTTCAATCATTTCTGGACGTTTTTCAATGGCAAAAATCAATGAATATTGTAAATGCACAAACAGTAATTTCTCCGCATTGCAAGGTGCAATTCTGAAATTTTTTGCTTTTTCCTGCTCCTCTTAGCATGATAAAGAAGATTCAAAGAGAGTGAGATGCCAACTCCTTTCATTCAGTCAGTAGCTTCAAACATTTCTGGTATATGAATAACATGATGTTTTTCAATGGCAAAAATCAATGAATATTGTAAATGCACAAACAGTAATTTCTCCGCATTGCAAGGTGCAATTCTGAAATTTTTTGCTTTTTCCTGCTCCTCTTAGCATGATAAAGAAGATTCAAAGAGAGTGAGATGCCAGCTCCTTTCATTCAATCAGTAGCTTCAATCATTTCTGGACGTTTTTCAATGGCAAAAATCAATGAATATTGTATATGCACAAACAGTAATTTCTCCGCATTGCAAGGTGCAATTCTGAAATTTTTTGCTTTTTCCTGCTCCTCTTAGCATGATAAAGAAGATTCAAAGAGAGTGAGATGCCAGCTCCTTTCATTCAGTCAGTAGCTTCAATCATTTCTGGACGTTTTTCAATGGCAAAAATCAATGAATATTGTAAATGCACAAACAGTAATTTCTCCGCATTGCAAGGTGCAATTCTGAAATTTTTTGCTTTTTCCTGCTCCTCTTAGCATGATAAAGAAGATTCAAAGAGAGTGAGATGCCAGCTCCTTTGATTCAGTCAGTAGCTTCAAACATTTCTGGTATATGAATAACATGATGTTTTTCAATGGCAAAAATCAATGAATATTGTAAATGCACAAACAGTAATTTCTCCGCATTGCAAGGTGCAAGTCTGAAATTTTTTGCTTTTTCCTGCTCCTCTTAGCATGATAAAGAAGATTCAAAGAGAGTGAGATGCCAGCTACTTTCATTCAGTCAGTAGCTTCAATCATTTCTGGACGTTTTTCAATGGTAAAAATCAATGAATATTGTAAATGCACAAACAGTAATTTCTCCACATTGCAAGGTGCAATTCTGAAATTTTTTGCTTTTTCCTGCTCCTCTTAGCATGATAAAGAAGATTCAAAGAGAGTGAGATGCCAGCTCCTTTCATTCAGTCAGTAGCTTCAAACATTTCTGGTATATGAATAACATGATGTTTTTCAATGGCAAAAATCAATGAATATTGTAAATGCACAAACAGTAATTTCTCCGCATTGCAAGGTGCAAGTCTGAAATTTTTTGCTTTTTCCTGCTCCTCTTAGCATGATAAAGAAGATTCAAAGAGAGTGAGATGCCAGCTACTTTCATTCAGTCAGTAGCTTCAATCATTTCTGGACGTTTTTCAATGGTAAAAATCAATGAATATTGTAAATGCACAAACAGTAATTTCTCCACATTGCAAGGTGCAATTCTGAAATTTTTTGCTTTTTCCTGCTTCTCTTAGCATGATAAAGAAGATTCAAAGAGAGTGAGATGCCAGCTCCTTTCATTCAGTCAGTAGCTTCAAACATTTCTGGTATATGAATAACATGATGTTTTTCAATGGCAAAAATCAATGAATATTGTAAATGCACAAACAGTAATTTCTCCACATTGCAAGGTGCAATTCTGAAATTTTTTGCTTTTTCCTGCTCCTCTTAGCATGATAAAGAAGATTCAAAGAGAGTGAGATGCCAGCTCCTTTCATTCAGTCAGTAGCTTCAAACATTTCTGGTATATGAATAACATGATGTTTTTCAATGGCAAAAATCAATGAATATTGTAAATGCACAAACAGTAATTTCTCCGCATTGCAAGGTGCAATTCTGAAATTTTTTGCTTTTTCCTGCTCCTCTTAGCATGATAAAGAAGATTCAAAGAGAGTGAGATGCCAGCTCCTTTCATTCAGTCAGTAGCTTCAATCATTTCTGGACGTTTTTCAATGGCAAAAATCAATGAATATTGTAAATGCACAAACAGTAATTTCTCCGCATTGCAAGGTGCAATTCTGAAATTTTTTGCTTTTTCCTGCTCCTCTTAGCATGATAAAGAAGATTCAAAGAGAGTGAGATGTCAGCTCCTTTCATTCAGTCAGTAGCTTCAAACATTTCTGGTATATGAATAACATGATGTTTTTCAATGGCAAAAATCAATGAATATTGTAAATGCACAAACAGTAATTTCTCCGCATTGCAAGGTGCAATTCTGAAATTTTTTGCTTTTTCCTGCTCCTCTTAGCATGATAAAGAAGATTCAAAGAGAGTGAGATGCCAGCTCCTTTCATTCAGTCAGTAGCTTCAATCATTTCTGGACGTTTTTCAATGGCAAAAATCAATGAATATTGTAAATGCACAAACAGTAATTTCTCCGCATTGCAAGGTGCAATTCTGAAATTTTTTGCTTTTTCCTGCTCCTCTTAGCATGATAAAGAAGATTCAAAGAGAGTGAGATGCCAGCTCCTTTCATTCAGTCAGTAGCTTCAATCATTTCTGGACGTTTTTCAAAGGCAAAAATCAATGAATATTGTAAATGCACAAACAGTAATTTCTCCGCATTGCAAGGTGCAATTCTGAAATTTTTTGCTTTTTCCTGCTCCTCTTAGCATGATAAAGATTCAAAGAGAGTGAGATGCCAGCTCCTTTGATTCAGTCAGTAGCTTCAAACATTTCTGGTATATGAATAACATGATGTTTTTCAATGGCAAAAATCAATGAATATTGTAAATGCACAAACAGTAATTTCTCCGCATTGCAAGGTGCAAGTCTGAAATTTTTTGCTTTTTCCTGCTCCTCTTAGCATGATAAAGAAGATTCAAAGAGAGTGAGATGCCAGCTACTTTCATTCAGTCAGTAGCTTCAATCATTTCTGGACGTTTTTCAATGGTAAAAATCAATGAATATTGTTTATGCACAAACAGTAATTTCTCCACATTGCAAGGTGCAATTCTGAAATTTTTTGCTTTTTCCTGCTCCTCTTAGCATGATAAAAAAGATTCAAAGAGAGTGAGATGCCAGCTCCTTTCATTCAGTCAGTAGCTTCAAACATTTCTGGTATATGAATAACATGATGTTTTTCAATGGCAAAAATCAATGAATATTGTAAATGCACAAACAGTAATTTCTCCGCATTGCAAGGTGCAAGTCTGAAATTTTTTGCTTTTTCCTGCTCCTCTTAGCATGATAAAGAAGATTCAAAGAGAGTGAGATGCCAGCTACTTTCATTCAGTCAGTAGCTTCAATCATTTCTGGACGTTTTTCAATGGTAAAAATCAATGAATATTGTAAATGCACAAACAGTAATTTCTCCGCATTGCAAGGTGCAATTCTGAAATTTTTTGCTTTTTCCTGCTCCTCTTAGCATGATAAAGAAGATTCAAAGAGAGTGAGATGCCAGCTCCTTTCATTCAGTCAGTAGCTTCAAACATTTCTGGTATATGAATAACATGATGTTTTTCAATGGCAAAAATCAATGAATATTGTAAATGCACAAACAGTAATTTCTCCACATTGCAAGGTGCAATTCTGAAATTTTTTGCTTTTTCCTGCTCCTCTTAGCATGATAAAGAAGATTCAAAGAGAGTGAGATGCCAGCTCCTTTCATTCAGTCAGTAGCTTCAAACATTTCTGGTATATGAATAACATGATGTTTTTCAATGGCAAAAATCAATGAATATTGTAAATGCACAAACAGTAATTTCTCCGCATTGCAAGGTGCAATTCTGAAATTTTTTGCTTTTTCCTGCTCCTCTTAGCATGATAAAGAAGATTCAAAGAGAGTGAGATGCCAGCTCCTTTCATTCAGTCAGTAGCTTCAATCATTTCTGGACGTTTTTCAATGGCAAAAATCAATGAATATTGTAAATGCACAAACAGTAATTTCTCCGCATTGCAAGGTGCAATTCTGAAATTTTTTGCTTTTTCCTGCTCCTCTTAGCATGATAAAGAAGATTCAAAGAGAGTGAGATGTCAGCTCCTTTCATTCAGTCAGTAGCTTCAAACATTTCTGGTATATGAATAACATGATGTTTTTCAATGGCAAAAATCAATGAATATTGTAAATGCACAAACAGTAATTTCTCCGCATTGCAAGGTGCAATTCTGAAATTTTTTGCTTTTTCCTGCTCCTCTTAGCATGATAAAGAAGATTCAAAGAGAGTGAGATGCCAGCTCCTTTCATTCAGTCAGTAGCTTCAATCATTTCTGGACGTTTTTCAATGGCAAAAATCAATGAATATTGTAAATGCACAAACAGTAATTTCTCCGCATTGCAAGGTGCAATTCTGAAATTTTTTGCTTTTTCCTGCTCCTCTTAGCATGATAAAGAAGATTCAAAGAGAGTGAGATGCCAGCTCCTTTCATTCAGTCAGTAGCTTCAAACATTTCTGGTATATGAATAACATGATGTTTTTCAATGGCAAAAATCAATGAATATTGTAAATGCACAAACAGTAATTTCTCCGCATTGCAAGGTGCAATTCTGAAATTTTTTGCTTTTTCCTGCTCCTCTTAGCATGATAAAGAAGATTCAAAGAGAGTGAGATGCCAACTCCTTTCATTCAGTCAGTAGCTTCAAACATTTCTGGTATATGAATAACATGATGTTTTTCAATGGCAAAAATCAATGAATATTGTAAATGCACAAACAGTAATTTCTCCGCATTGCAAGGTGCAATTCTGAAATTGTTTGCTTTTTCCTGCTCCTCTTAGCATGATAAAGAAGATTCAAAGAGAGTGAGATGCCAGCTCCTTTCATTCAGTCAGTAGCTTCAATCATTTCTGGACGTTTTTCAATGGCAAAAATCAATGAATATTGTAAATGCACAAACAGTAATTTCTCCGCATTGCAAGGTGCAATTCTGAAATTTTTTGCTTTTTCCTGCTCCTCTTAGCATGATAAAGAAGATTCAAAGAGAGTGAGATGCCAGCTCCTTTCATTCAGTCAGTACCTTCAATCATTTCTGGACGTTTTTCAATGGCAAAAATCAATGAATATTGTAAATGCACAAACAGTAATTTCTCCGCATTGCAAGGTGCAATTCTGAAATTTTTTGCTTTTTCCCGCTCCTCTTAGCATGATAAAGAAGATTCAAAGAGAGTGAGGTGCCAGCTCCTTTCATTCAGTCAGTAGCTTCAAACATTTCTGGTATATGAATAACATGTTTTTCAATGGCAAAAATCAATGAATATTGTAAATGCACAAACAGTAATTTCTCCGCATTGCAAGGTGCAATTCTGAAATTTTTTGCTTTTTCCTGCTCCTCTTAGCATGATAAAGAAGATTCAAAGAGAGTGAGATGCCAGCTTCTTTCATTCAATCAGTAGCTTCAATCATTTCTGGACGTTTTTCAATGGCAAAAATCAATGAATATTGTATATGCACAAACAGTAATTTCTCCGCATTGCAAGGTGCAATTCTGAAATTTTTTGCTTTTTCCTGCTCCTCTTAGCATGATAAAGAAGATTCAAAGAGAGTGAGGTGCCAGCTCCTTTCATTCAGTCAGTAGCTTCAAACATTTCTGGTATATGAATAACATGTTTTTCAATGGCAAAAATCAATGAATATTGTAAATGCACAAACAGTAATTTCTCCGCATTGCAAGGTGCAATTCTGAAATTTTTTGCTTTTTCCTGCTCCTCTTAGCATGATAAAGAAGATTCAAAGAGAGTGAGATGCCAGCTCCTTTCATTCAGTCAGTAGCTTCAATCATTTCTGGACGTTTTTCAATGGCAAAAATCAATGAATATTGTAAATGCACAAACAGTAATTTCTCCGCATTGCAAGGTGCAATTCTGAAATTTTTTGCTTTTTCCTGCTCCTCTTAGCATGATAAAGAAGATTCAAAGAGAGTGAGATGCCAGCTCCTTTCATTCAGTCAGTAGCTTCAATCATTTCTGGACGTTTTTCAATGGCAAAAATCAATGAATATTGTAAATGCACAAACAATAATTTCTCCGCATTGCAAGGTGCAATTCTGAAATTTTTTGCTTTTTCCTGCTCCTCTTAGCATGATAAAGAAGATTCAAAGAGAGTGAGATGCCAGCTCCTTTGATTCAGTCAGTAGCTTCAAACATTTCTGGTATATGAATAACATGATGTTTTTCAATGGCAAAAATCAATGAATATTGTAAATGCACAAACAGTAATTTCTCCGCATTGCAAGGTGCAAGTCTGAAATTTTTTGCTTTTTCCTGCTCCTCTTAGCATGATAAAGAAGATTCAAAGAGAGTGAGATGCCAGCTCCTTTCATTCAGTCAGTAGCTTCAAACATTTCTGGTATATGAATAACATGATGTTTTTCAATGGCAAAAATCAATGAATATTGTAAATGCACAAACAGTAATTTCTCCGCATTGCAAGGTGCAAGTCTGAAATTTTTTGCTTTTTCCTGCTCCTCTTAGCATGATAAAGAAGATTCAAAGAGAGTGAGATGCCAGCTACTTTCATTCAGTCAGTAGCTTCAATCATTTCTGGACGTTTTTCAATGGTAAAAATCAATGAATATTGTAAATGCACAAACAGTAATTTCTCCACATTGCAAGGTGCAATTCTGAAATTTTTTGCTTTTTCCTGCTCCTCTTAGCATGATAAAGAAGATTCAAAGAGAGTGAGATGCCAGCTCCTTTCATTCAGTCAGTAGCTTCAAACATTTCTGGTATATGAATAACATGATGTTTTTCAATGGCAAAAATCAATGAATATTGTAAATGCACAAACAGTAATTTCTCCGCATTGCAAGGTGCAAGTCTGAAATTTTTTGCTTTTTCCTGCTCCTCTTAGCATGATAAAGAAGATTCAAAGAGAGTGAGATGCCAGCTACTTTCATTCAGTCAGTAGCTTCAATCATTTCTGGACGTTTTTCAATGGTAAAAATCAATGAATATTGTAAATGCACAAACAGTAATTTCTCCACATTGCAAGGTGCAATTCTGAAATTTTTTGCTTTTTCCTGCTCCTCTTAGCATGATAAAGAAGATTCAAAGAGAGTGAGATGCCAGCTCCTTTCATTCAGTCAGTAGCTTCAAACATTTCTGGTATATGAATAACATGATGTTTTTCAATGGCAAAAATCAATGAATATTGTAAATGCACAAACAGTAATTTCTCCACATTGCAAGGTGCAATTCTGAAATTTTTTGCTTTTTCCTGCTCCTCTTAGCATGATAAAGAAGATTCAAAGAGAGTGAGATGCCAGCTCCTTTCATTCAGTCAGTAGCTTCAATCATTTCTGGACGTTTTTCAATGGCAAAAATCAATGAATATTGTAAATGCACAAACAGTAATTTCTCCGCATTGCAAGGTGCAATTCTGAAATTTTTTGCTTTTTCCTGCTCCTCTTAGCATGATAAAGAAGATTCAAAGAGAGTGAGATGTCAGCTCCTTTCATTCAGTCAGTAGCTTCAAACATTTCTGGTATATGAATAACATGATGTTTTTCAATGGCAAAAATCAATGAATATTGTAAATGCACAAACAGTAATTTCTCCGCATTGCAAGGTGCAATTCTGAAATTTTTTGCTTTTTCCTGCTCCTCTTAGCATGATAAAGAAGATTCAAAGAGAGTGAGATGCCAGCTCCTTTCATTCAGTCAGTAGCTTCAATCATTTCTGGACGTTTTTCAATGGCAAAAATCAATGAATATTGTAAATGCACAAACAGTAATTTCTCCGCATTGCAAGGTGCAATTCTGAAATTTTTTGCTTTTTCCTGCTCCTCTTAGCATGATAAAGAAGATTCAAAGAGAGTGAGATGTCAGCTCCTTTCATTCAGTCAGTAGCTTCAAACATTTCTGGTATATGAATAACATGATGTTTTTCAATGGCAAAAATCAATGAATATTGTAAATGCACAAACAGTAATTTCTCCGCATTGCAAGGTGCAATTCTGAAATTTTTTGCTTTTTCCTGCTCCTCTTAGCATGATAAAGAAGATTCAAAGAGAGTGAGATGCCAGCTCCTTTCATTCAGTCAGTAGCTTCAAACATTTCTGGTATATGAATAACATGATGTTTTTCAATGGCAAAAATCAATGAATATTGTAAATGCACAAACAGTAATTTCTCCGCATTGCAAGGTGCAATTCTGAAATTTTTTGCTTTTTCCTGCTCCTCTTAGCATGATAAAGAAGATTCAAAGAGAGTGAGATGCCAACTCCTTTCATTCAGTCAGTAGCTTCAAACATTTCTGGTATATGAATAACATGATGTTTTTCAATGGCAAAAATCAATGAATATTGTAAATGCACAAACAGTAATTTCTCCGCATTGCAAGGTGCAATTCTGAAATTGTTTGCTTTTTCCTGCTCCTCTTAGCATGATAAAGAAGATTCAAAGAGAGTGAGATGCCAGCTCCTTTCAGTCAGTCAGTAGCTTCAATCATTTCTGGACGTTTTTCAATGGCAAAAATCAATGAATATTGTAAATGCACAAACAGTAATTTCTCCGCATTGCAAGGTGCAATTCTGAAATTTTTTGCTTTTTCCTGCTCCTCTTAGCATGATAAAGAAGATTCAAAGAGAGTGAGATGCCAGCTCCTTTCATTCAATCAGTAGCTTCAATCATTTCTGGACGTTTTTCAATGGCAAAAATCAATGAATATTGTATATGCACAAACAGTAATTTCTCCGCATTGCAAGGTGCAATTCTGAAATTTTTTGCTTTTTCCTGCTCCTCTTAGCATGATAAAGAAGATTCAAAGAGAGTGAGGTGCCAGCTCCTTTCATTCAGTCAGTAGCTTCAAACATTTCTGGTATATGAATAACATGTTTTTCAATGGCAAAAATCAATGAATATTGTAAATGCACAAACAGTAATTTCTCCGCATTGCAAGGTGCAATTCTGAAATTTTTTGCTTTTTCCTGCTCCTCTTAGCATGATAAAGAAGATTCAAAGAGAGTGAGATGCCAGCTCCTTTCATTCAGTCAGTAGCTTCAATCATTTCTGGACGTTTTTCAATGGCAAAAATCAATGAATATTGTAAATGCACAAACAGTAATTTCTCCGCATTGCAAGGTGCAATTCTGAAATTTTTTGCTTTTTCCTGCTCCTCTTAGCATGATAAAGAAGATTCAAAGAGAGTGAGATGCCAGCTCCTTTCATTCAGTCAGTAGCTTCAATCATTTCTGGACGTTTTTCAATGGCAAAAATCAATGAATATTGTAAATGCACAAACAATAATTTCTCCGCATTGCAAGGTGCAATTCTGAAATTTTTTGCTTTTTCCTGCTCCTCTTAGCATGATAAAGAAGATTCAAAGAGAGTGAGATGCCAGCTCCTTTGATTCAGTCAGTAGCTTCAAACATTTCTGGTATATGAATAACATGATGTTTTTCAATGGCAAAAATCAATGAATATTGTAAATGCACAAACAGTAATTTCTCCGCATTGCAAGGTGCAAGTCTGAAATTTTTTGCTTTTTCCTGCTCCTCTTAGCATGATAAAGAAGATTCAAAGAGAGTGAGATGCCAGCTCCTTTCATTCAGTCAGTAGCTTCAAACATTTCTGGTATATGAATAACATGATGTTTTTCAATGGCAAAAATCAATGAATATTGTAAATGCACAAACAGTAATTTCTCCGCATTGCAAGGTGCAAGTCTGAAATTTTTTGCTTTTTCCTGCTCCTCTTAGCATGATAAAGAAGATTCAAAGAGAGTGAGATGCCAGCTACTTTCATTCAGTCAGTAGCTTCAATCATTTCTGGACGTTTTTCAATGGTAAAAATCAATGAATATTGTAAATGCACAAACAGTAATTTCTCCACATTGCAAGGTGCAATTCTGAAATTTTTTGCTTTTTCCTGCTCCTCTTAGCATGATAAAGAAGATTCAAAGAGAGTGAGATGCCAGCTCCTTTCATTCAGTCAGTAGCTTCAAACATTTCTGGTATATGAATAACATGATGTTTTTCAATGGCAAAAATCAATGAATATTGTAAATGCACAAACAGTAATTTCTCCGCATTGCAAGGTGCAAGTCTGAAATTTTTTGCTTTTTCCTGCTCCTCTTAGCATGATAAAGAAGATTCAAAGAGAGTGAGATGCCAGCTACTTTCATTCAGTCAGTAGCTTCAATCATTTCTGGACGTTTTTCAATGGTAAAAATCAATGAATATTGTAAATGCACAAACAGTAATTTCTCCACATTGCAAGGTGCAATTCTGAAATTTTTTGCTTTTTCCTGCTCCTCTTAGCATGATAAAGAAGATTCAAAGAGAGTGAGATGCCAGCTCCTTTCATTCAGTCAGTAGCTTCAAACATTTCTGGTATATGAATAACATGATGTTTTTCAACGGCAAAAATCAATGAATATTGTAAATGCACAAACAGTAATTTCTCCACATTGCAAGGTGCAATTCTGAAATTTTTTGCTTTTTCCTGCTCCTCTTAGCATGATAAAGAAGATTCAAAGAGAGTGAGATGCCAGCTCCTTTCATTCAGTCAGTAGCTTCAAACATTTCTGGTATATGAATAACATGATGTTTTTCAATGGCAAAAATCAATGAATATTGTAAATGCACAAACAGTAATTTCTCCGCATTGCAAGGTGCAATTCTGAAATTTTTTGCTTTTTCCTGCTCCTCTTAGCATGATAAAGAAGATTCAAAGAGAGTGAGATGCCAGCTCCTTTCATTCAGTCAGTAGCTTCAATCATTTCTGGACGTTTTTCAATGGCAAAAATCAATGAATATTGTAAATGCACAAACAGTAATTTCTCCGCATTGCAAGGTGCAATTCTGAAATTTTTTGCTTTTTCCTGCTCCTCTTAGCATGATAAAGAAGATTCAAAGAGAGTGAGATGTCAGCTCCTTTCATTCAGTCAGTAGCTTCAAACATTTCTGGTATATGAATAACATGATGTTTTTCAATGGCAAAAATCAATGAATATTGTAAATGCACAAACAGTAATTTCTCCGCATTGCAAGGTGCAATTCTGAAATTTTTTGCTTTTTCCTGCTCCTCTTAGCATGATAAAGAAGATTCAAAGAGAGTGAGATGCCAGCTCCTTTCATTCAGTCAGTAGCTTCAATCATTTCTGGACGTTTTTCAATGGCAAAAATCAATGAATATTGTAAATGCACAAACAGTAATTTCTCCGCATTGCAAGGTGCAATTCTGAAATTTTTTGCTTTTTCCTGCTCCTCTTAGCATGATAAAGAAGATTCAAAGAGAGTGAGATGCCAGCTCCTTTCATTCAGTCAGTAGCTTCAAACATTTCTGGTATATGAATAACATGATGTTTTTCAATGGCAAAAATCAATGAATATTGTAAATGCACAAACAGTAATTTCTCCGCATTGCAAGGTGCAATTCTGAAATTTTTTGCTTTTTCCTGCTCCTCTTAGCATGATAAAGAAGATTCAAAGAGAGTGAGATGCCAGCTCCTTTCATTCAGTCAGTAGCTTCAATCATTTCTGGACGTTTTTCAATGGCAAAAATCAATGAATATTGTAAATGCACAAACAGTAATTTCTCCGCATTGCAAGGTGCAATTCTGAAATTGTTTGCTTTTTCCTGCTCCTCTTAGCATGATAAAGAAGATTCAAAGAGAGTGAGATGCCAGCTCCTTTCATTCAGTCAGTAGCTTCAATCATTTCTGGACGTTTTTCAATGGCAAAAATCAATGAATATTGTAAATGCACAAACAGTAATTTCTCCGCATTGCAAGGTGCAATTCTGAAATTTTTTGCTTTTTCCTGCTCCTCTTAGCATGATAAAGAAGATTCAAAGAGAGTGAGATGCCAGCTCCTTTCATTCAGTCAGTACCTTCAATCATTTCTGGACGTTTTTCAATGGCAAAAATCAATGAATATTGTAAATGCACAAACAGTAATTTCTCCGCATTGCAAGGTGCAATTCTGAAATTTTTTGCTTTTTCCCGCTCCTCTTAGCATGATAAAGAAGATTCAAAGAGAGTGAGGTGCCAGCTCCTTTCATTCAGTCAGTAGCTTCAAACATTTCTGGTATATGAATAACATGTTTTTCAATGGCAAAAATCAATGAATATTGTAAATGCACAAACAGTAATTTCTCCGCATTGCAAGGTGCAATTCTGAAATTTTTTGCTTTTTCCTGCTCCTCTTAGCATGATAAAGAAGATTCAAAGAGAGTGAGATGCCAGCTACTTTCATTCAGTCAGTAGCTTCAATCATTTCTGGACGTTTTTCAATGGTAAAAATCAATGAATATTGTAAATGCACAAACAGTAATTTCTCCACATTGCAAGGTGCAATTCTGAAATTTTTTGCTTTTTCCTGCTCCTCTTAGCATGATAAAGAAGATTCAAAGAGAGTGAGATGCCAGCTCCTTTCATTCAGTCAGTAGCTTCAAACATTTCTGGTATATGAATAACATGATGTTTTTCAATGGCAAAAATCAATGAATATTGTAAATGCACAAACAGTAATTTCTCCACATTGCAAGGTGCAATTCTGAAATTTTTTGCTTTTTCCTGCTCCTCTTAGCATGATAAAGAAGATTCAAAGAGAGTGAGATGCCAGCTCCTTTCATTCAGTCAGTAGCTTCAAACATTTCTGGTATATGAATAACATGATGTTTTTCAATGGCAAAAATCAATGAATATTGTAAATGCACAAACAGTAATTTCTCCGCATTGCAAGGTGCAATTCTGAAATTTTTTGCTTTTTCCTGCTCCTCTTAGCATGATAAAGAAGATTCAAAGAGAGTGAGATGCCAGCTCCTTTCATTCAGTCAGTAGCTTCAATCATTTCTGGACGTTTTTCAATGGCAAAAATCAATGAATATTGTAAATGCACAAACAGTAATTTCTCCGCATTGCAAGGTGCAATTCTGAAATTTTTTGCTTTTTCCTGCTCCTCTTAGCATGATAAAGAAGATTCAAAGAGAGTGAGATGTCAGCTCCTTTCATTCAGTCAGTAGCTTCAAACATTTCTGGTATATGAATAACATGATGTTTTTCAATGGCAAAAATCAATGAATATTGTAAATGCACAAACAGTAATTTCTCCGCATTGCAAGGTGCAATTCTGAAATTTTTTGCTTTTTCCTGCTCCTCTTCGCATGATAAAGAAGATTCAAAGAGAGTGAGATGCCAGCTCCTTTCATTCAGTCAGTAGCTTCAATCATTTCTGGACGTTTTTCAATGGCAAAAATCAATGAATATTGTAAATGCACAAACAGTAATTTCTCCGCATTGCAAGGTGCAATTCTGAAATTTTTTGCTTTTTCCTGCTCCTCTTAGCATGATAAAGAAGATTCAAAGAGAGTGAGATGCCAGCTCCTTTCATTCAGTCAGTAGCTTCAAACATTTCTGGTATATGAATAACATGATGTTTTTCAATGGCAAAAATCAATGAATATTGTAAATGCACAAACAGTAATTTCTCCGCATTGCAAGGTGCAATTCTGAAATTTTTTGCTTTTTCCTGCTCCTCTTAGCATGATAAAGAAGATTCAAAGAGAGTGAGATGCCAACTCCTTTCATTCAGTCAGTAGCTTCAAACATTTCTGGTATATGAATAACATGATGTTTTTCAATGGCAAAAATCAATGAATATTGTAAATGCACAAACAGTAATTTCTCCGCATTGCAAGGTGCAATTCTGAAATTGTTTGCTTTTTCCTGCTCCTCTTAGCATGATAAAGAAGATTCAAAGAGAGTGAGATGCCAGCTCCTTTCATTCAGTCAGTAGCTTCAATCATTTCTGGACGTTTTTCAATGGCAAAAATCAATGAATATTGTAAATGCACAAACAGTAATTTCTCCGCATTGCAAGGTGCAATTCTGAAATTTTTTGCTTTTTCCTGCTCCTCTTAGCATGATAAAGAAGATTCAAAGAGAGTGAGATGCCATCTCCTTTCATTCAGTCAGTACCTTCAATCATTTCTGGACGTTTTTCAATGGCAAAAATCAATGAATATTGTAAATGCACAAACAGTAATTTCTCCGCATTGCAAGGTGCAATTCTGAAATTTTTTGCTTTTTCCCGCTCCTCTTAGCATGATAAAGAAGATTCAAAGAGAGTGAGGTGCCAGCTACTTTCATTCAGTCAGTAGCTTCAAACATTTCTGGTATATGAATAACATGTTTTTCAATGGCTAAAATCAATGAATATTGTAAATGCACAAACAGTAATTTCTCCGCATTGCAAGGTGCAATTCTGAAATTTTTTGCTTCTTCCTGCTCCTCTTAGCATGATAAAGAAGATTCAAAGAGAGTGAGATGCCAGCTCCTTTCATTCAATCAGTAGCTTCAATCATTTCTGGACGTTTTTCAATGGCAAAAATCAATGAATATTGTATATGCACAAACAGTAATTTCTCCGCATTGCAAGGTGCAATTCTGAAATTTTTTGCTTTTTCCTGCTCCTCTTAGCATGATAAAGAAGATTCAAAGAGAGTGAGGTGCCAGCTCCTTTCATTCAGTCAGTAGCTTCAAACATTTCTGGTATATGAATAACATGTTTTTCAATGGCAAAAATCAATGAATATTGTAAATGCACAAACAGTAATTTCTCCGCATTGCAAGGTGCAATTCTGAAATTTTTTGCTTTTTCCTGCTCCTCTTAGCATGATAAAGAAGATTCAAAGAGAGTGAGATGCCAGCTCCTTTCATTCAGTCAGTAGCTTCAATCATTTCTGGACGTTTTTCAATGGCAAAAATCAATGAATATTGTAAATGCACAAACAGTAATTTCTCCGCATTGCAAGGTGCAATTCTGAAATTTTTTGCTTTTTCCTGCTCCTCTTAGCATGATAAAGAAGATTCAAAGAGAGTGAGATGCCAGCTCCTTTCATTCAGTCAGTAGCTTCAATCATTTCTGGACGTTTTTCAATGGCAAAAATCAATGAATATTGTAAATGCACAAACAATAATTTCTCCGCATTGCAAGGTGCAATTCTGAAATTTTTTGCTTTTTCCTGCTCCTCTTAGCATGATAAAGAAGATTCAAAGAGAGTGAGATGCCAGCTCCTTTGATTCAGTCAGTAGCTTCAAACATTTCTGGTATATGAATAACATGATGTTTTTCAATGGCAAAAATCAATGAATATTGTAAATGCACAAACAGTAATTTCTCCGCATTGCAAGGTGCAAGTCTGAAATTTTTTGCTTTTTCCTGCTCCTCTTAGCATGATAAAGAAGATTCAAAGAGAGTGAGATGCCAGCTACTTTCATTCAGTCAGTAGCTTCAATCATTTCTGGACGTTTTTCAATGGTAAAAATCAATGAATATTGTAAATGCACAAACAGTAATTTCTCCACATTGCAAGGTGCAATTCTGAAATTTTTTGCTTTTTCCTGCTCCTCTTAGCATGATAAAGAATATTCAAAGAGAGTGAGATGCCAGCTCCTTTCATTCAGTCAGTAGCTTCAAACATTTCTGGTATATGAATAACATGATGTTTTTCAATGGCAAAAATCAATGAATATTGTAAATGCACAAACAGTAATTTCTCCGCATTGCAAGGTGCAAGTCTGAAATTTTTTGCTTTTTCCTGCTCCTCTTAGCATGATAAAGAAGATTCAAAGA
Organism: Phyllobates terribilis; assembly: GCF_046119375.1. Lineage (NCBI taxonomy): Eukaryota > Metazoa > Chordata > Amphibia > Anura > Dendrobatidae > Phyllobates > Phyllobates terribilis. The sequence continues at coordinate 364,331 of NW_027363657.1, read as the reverse complement.
GAGTGAGATGCCAGCTACTTTCATTCAGTCAGTAGCTTCAATCATTTCTGGACGTTTTTCAATGGTAAAAATCAATGAATATTGTAAATGCACAAACAGTAATTTCTCCACATTGCAAGGTGCAATTCTGAAATTTTTTGCTTTTTCCTGCTCCTCTTAGCATGATAAAGAAGATTCAAAGAGAGTGAGATGCCAGCTCCTTTCATTCAGTCAGTAGCTTCAAACATTTCTGGTATATGAATAACATGATGTTTTTCAATGGCAAAAATCAATGAATATTGTAAATGCACAAACAGTAATTTCTCCACATTGCAAGGTGCAATTCTGAAATTTTTTGCTTTTTCCTGCTCCTCTTAGCATGATAAAGAAGATTCAAAGAGAGTGAGATGCCAGCTCCTTTCATTCAGTCAGTAGCTTCAAACATTTCTGGTATATGAATAACATGATGTTTTTCAATGGCAAAAATCAATGAATATTGTAAATGCACAAACAGTAATTTCTCCGCATTGCAAGGTGCAATTCTGAAATTTTTTGCTTTTTCCTGCTCCTCTTAGCATGATAAAGAAGATTCAAAGAGAGTGAGATGCCAGCTCCTTTCATTCAGTCAGTAGCTTCAATCATTTCTGGACGTTTTTCAATGGCAAAAATCAATGAATATTGTAAATGCACAAACAGTAATTTCTCCGCATTGCAAGGTGCAATTCTGAAATTTTTTGCTTTTTCCTGCTCCTCTTAGCATGATAAAGAAGATTCAAAGAGAGTGAGATGTCAGCTCCTTTCATTCAGTCAGTAGCTTCAAACATTTCTGGTATATGAATAACATGATGTTTTTCAATGGCAAAAATCAATGAATATTGTAAATGCACAAACAGTAATTTCTCCGCATTGCAAGGTGCAATTCTGAAATTTTTTGCTTTTTCCTGCTCCTCTTAGCATGATAAAGAAGATTCAAAGAGAGTGAGATGCCAGCTCCTTTCATTCAGTCAGTAGCTTCAATCATTTCTGGACGTTTTTCAATGGCAAAAATCAATGAATATTGTAAATGCACAAACAGTAATTTCTCCGCATTGCAAGGTGCAATTCTGAAATTTTTTGCTTTTTCCTGCTCCTCTTAGCATGATAAAGAAGATTCAAAGAGAGTGAGATGCCAGCTCCTTTCATTCAGTCAGTAGCTTCAAACATTTCTGGTATATGAATAACATGATGTTTTTCAATGGCAAAAATCAATGAATATTGTAAATGCACAAACAGTAATTTCTCCGCATTGCAAGGTGCAATTCTGAAATTTTTTGCTTTTTCCTGCTCCTCTTAGCATGATAAAGAAGATTCAAAGAGAGTGAGATGCCAACTCCTTTCATTCAGTCAGTAGCTTCAAACATTTCTGGTATATGAATAACATGATGTTTTTCAATGGCAAAAATCAATGAATATTGTAAATGCACAAACAGTAATTTCTCCGCATTGCAAGGTGCAATTCTGAAATTGTTTGCTTTTTCCTGCTCCTCTTAGCATGATAAAGAAGATTCAAAGAGAGTGAGATGCCAGCTCCTTTCATTCAGTCAGTAGCTTCAATCATTTCTGGACGTTTTTCAATGGCAAAAATCAATGAATATTGTAAATGCACAAACAGTAATTTCTCCGCATTGCAAGGTGCAATTCTGAAATTTTTTGCTTTTTCCTGCTCCTCTTAGCATGATAAAGAAGATTCAAAGAGAGTGAGATGCCAGCTCATTTCATTCAGTCAGTACCTTCAATCATTTCTGGACGTTTTTCAATGGCAAAAATCAATGAATATTGTAAATGCACAAACAGTAATTTCTCCGCATTGCAAGGTGCAATTCTGAAATTTTTTGCTTTTTCCCGCTCCTCTTAGCATGATAAAGAAGATTCAAAGAGAGTGAGGTGCCAGCTCCTTTCATTCAGTCAGTAGCTTCAAACATTTCTGGTATATGAATAACATGTTTTTCAATGGCAAAAATCAATGAATATTGTAAATGCACAAACAGTAATTTCTCCGCATTGCAAGGTGCAATTCTGAAATTTTTTGCTTTTTCCTGCTCCTCTTAGCATGATAAAGAAGATTCAAAGAGAGTGAGATGCCAGCTCCTTTCATTCAGTCAGTAGCTTCAATCATTTCTGGACGTTTTTCAATGGCAAAAATCAATGAATATTGTAAATGCACAAACAGTAATTTCTCCGCATTGCAAGGTGCAATTCTGAAATTTTTTGCTTTTTCCTGCTCCTCTTAGCATGATAAAGAAGATTCAAAGAGAGTGAGATGCCAGCTCCTTTCATTCAGTCAGTAGCTTCAATCATTTCTGGACGTTTTTCAATGGCAAAAATCAATGAATATTGTAAATGCACAAACAATAATTTCTCCGCATTGCAAGGTGCAATTCTGAAATTTTTTGCTTTTTCCTGCTCCTCTTAGCATGATAAAGAAGATTCAAAGAGAGTGAGATGCCAGCTCCTTTGATTCAGTCAGTAGCTTCAAACATTTCTGGTATATGAATAACATGATGTTTTTCAATGGCAAAAATCAATGAATATTGTAAATGCACAAACAGTAATTTCTCCGCATTGCAAGGTGCAAGTCTGAAATTTTTTGCTTTTTCCTGCTCCTCTTAGCATGATAAAGAAGATTCAAAGAGAGTGAGATGCCAGCTACTTTCATTCAGTCAGTAGCTTCAATCATTTCTGGACGTTTTTCAATGGTAAAAATCAATGAATATTGTAAATGCACAAACAGTAATTTCTCCGCATTGCAAGGTGCAATTCTGAAATTTTTTGCTTTTTCCTGCTCCTCTTAGCATGATAAACAAGATTCAAAGAGAGTGAGATGTCAGCTCCTTTCATTCAGTCAGTAGCTTCAATCATTTCTGGATGTTTTTCAATGGCAAAAATCATTGAATATTGTAAATGCACAAACAGTAATTTCTCCGCATTGCAAGGTGCAATTCTAAAATTTTTTACTTTTTCCTGCTCCTCTTAGCATGATAAAGAAGATTCAAAGAGAGTGAGATGCCAGCTCCTTTCATTCACTCAGTAGCTTCAATCATTTCTGGTATATGAATAACATGATGTTTTTCAATCGCAAAAATCAATGAATATTGTAAATGCACAAACAGTAATTTCTCCGCATTGCAAGGTGCAATTCTGAAATTTTTTGCTTTTTCCTGCTCCTCTTAGCATGATAAAGAAGATTCAAAGAGAGTGAGATGCCAGCTCCTTTCATTCAGTCAGTAGCTTCAATCATTTCTGGATGTTTTTCAATGGCAAAAATCAATGAATATTGTAAATGCACAAACAGTAATTTCTCCGCATTGCAAGGTGCAATTCTGAAATTTTTTGCTTTTTCCTGCTCCTCTTAGCATGATAAAGAAGATTCAAAGAGAGTGAGATGCCAGCTCCTTTCCTTCAGTCAGTAGCTTCAATCATTTCTGGTATATGAATAACATGATGTTTTTCAATGGCAAAAATCAATGAATTTTGTAAATGCACAAACATTAATTTCTCCGCATTGCAAGGCGCAATTCTGAAATTTTTTGCTTTTTCCTGCTCCTCTTAGCATGATAAAGAAGATTCAAAGAGAGTGAGATGCCAGCTCCTTTCATTCAGTCAGTAGCTTCAATCATTTCTGGACATTTTTCAATGGCAAAAATCAATGAATATTGTAAATGCACAAACAGTAATTTCTCCGCATTGCAAGGTGCAATTCTGAAATTTTTTGCTTTTTCCTGCTCCTCTTAGCATGATAAAGAAGATTCAAAGAGAGTGAGATGCCAGCTCCTTTCATTCAGTCAGTAGCTTCAATCATTTCTGGACGTTTTTCAATGGCAAAAATCAATGAATATTGTAAATGCACAAACAGTAATTTCTCCGCATTGCAAGGTGCAATTCTGAAATTTTTTGCTTTTTCCTACTCCTCTTAGCATGATAAAGAATATTCAAAGAGAGTGAGATGCCAGCTCCTTTCATTCAGTCAGTACCTTCAATCATTTCTGGACGTTTTTCAATGGCAAAAATCAATGAATATTGTAAATGCACAAACAGTAATTTCTCCGCATTGCAAGGTGCAATTCTGAAATTTTTTGCTTTTTCCTGCTCCTCTTAGCATGATAAAGAAGATTCAAAGAGAGTGAGATGCCAGCTCCTTTCATTCAGTCAGTAGCTTCAATCATTTCTGGACGTTTTTCAATGGCAAAAATCAATGAATATTGTAAATGCACAAACAGTAATTTCTCCGCATTGCAAGGTGCAATTCTGAAATTTTTTGCTTTTTCCTGCTCCTCTTAGCATGATAAAGAAGATTCAAAGAGAGTGAGATGCCAGCTCCTTTCATTCAGTCAGTAGCTTCAAACATTTCTGGTATATGAATAACATGATGTTTTTCAATGGCAAAAATCAATGAATATTGTAAATGCACAAACTAATTTCTCCGCATTGCAAGGTGCAAGTCTGAAATTTTTTGCTTTTTCCTGCTCCTCTTAGCATGATAAAGAAGATTCAAAGACAGTGAGATGCCAGCTACTTTCATTCAGTCAGTAGCTTCAATCATTTCTGGACGTTTTTCAATGGTAAAAATCAATGAATATTGTAAATGCACAAACAGTAATTTCTCCACATTGCAAGGTGCAATTCTGAAATTTTTTGCTTTTTCCTGCTCCTCTTAGCATGATAAAGAAGATTCAAAGAGAGTGAGATGCCAGCTCCTTTCATTCAGTCAGTAGCTTCAAACATTTCTGGTATATGAATAACATGATGTTTTTCAATGGCAAAAATCAATGAATATTGTAAATGCACAAACAGTAATTTCTCCGCATTGCAAGGTGCAATTCTGAAATTTTTTGCTTTTTCCTGCTCCTCTTAGCATGATAAAGAAGATTCAAAGAGAGTGACATGCCAGCTCCTTTCATTCAGTCAGTAGCTTCAATCATTTCTGGATGTTTTTCAATGGCAAAAATCAATGAATATTGTAAATGCACAAACTGTAATTTCTCCGCATTGCAAGGTGCAATTCTGAAATTTTTTGCTTTTTCCTGCTCCTCTTAGTATGATAAAGAAGATTCAAAGAGAGTGAGATGCCAGCTCCTTTCATTCAGTCAGTAGCTTCAATCATTTCTGGACGTTTTTCAGTGGCAAAAATCAATGAATATTGTAAATGCACAAACAGTAATTTCTCCGCATTGCAAGGTGCAATTCTGAAATTTTTTGCTTTTTCCCGCTCCTCTTAGCATGATAAAGAAGATACAAAGAGAGTGATGTGCCAGCTCCTTTCATTCAGTCAGTAGCTTCAAACATTTCTGGTATATGAATAACATGTTTTTCAATGGCAAAAATCAATGAATATTGTAAATGCACAAACAGTAATTTCTCCGCATTGCAAGGTGCAATTCTGAAATTTTTTGATTTTTCCTGCTCCTCTTAGCATACTAAAGAAGATTCAAAGAGAGTGAGATGCAAGCTCCTTTCATTCAGTCAGTAGCTTCAATCATTTCTGGACGTTTTTCAATGGCAAAAATCAATGAATATTGTAAATGCACAAACAGTAATTTCTCCGCATTGCAAGGTGCAATTCTGAAATTTTTTGCTTTTTCCTGCTCCTCTTAGCATGATAAAGAAGATTCAAAGAGAGTGAGATGCCAGCTCCTTTCATTCAGTCAGTAGCTTCAAACATTTCTGGTATATGAATAACATGATGTTTTTCAATGGCAAAAATCAATGAATATTGTAAATGCACAAACAGTAATTTCTCCGCATTGCAAGGTGCAAGTCTGAAATTTTTTGCTTTTTCCTGCTCCTCTTAGCATGATAAAGAAGATTCAAAGAGAGTGAGATGCCAGTTACTTTCATTCAGTCAGTAGCTTCAATCATTTCTGGACGTTTTTCAATGGTAAAAATCAATGAATATTGTAAATGCACAAACAGTAATTTCTCCACATTGCAAGGTGCAATTCTGAAATTTTTTGCTTTTTCCTGCTCCTCTTAGCATGATAAAGAAGATTCAAAGAGAGTGAGATGCCAGCTCCTTTCATTCAGTCAGTAGCTTCAAACATTTCTGGTATATGAATAACATGATGTTTTTCAATGGCAAAAATCAATGAATATTGTAAATGCACAAACAGTAATTTCTCCGCATTGCAAGGTGCAATTCTGAAATTTTTTGCTTTTTCCTGCTCCTCTTAGCATGATAAAGAAGATTCAAAGAGAGTGAGATGCCAGCTCCTTTCATTCAGTCAGTAGCTTCAAACATTTCTGGTATATGAATAACATGATGTTTTTCAATGGCAAAAATCAATGAATATTGTAAATGCACAAACAGTAATTTCTCCGCATTGCAAGGTGCAATTCTGAAATTTTTTGCTTTTTCCTGCTCCTCTTAGCATGATAAAGAAGATTCAAAGAGAGTGAGATGCCAGCTCCTTTCATTCAGTCAGTAGCTTCAATCATTTCTGGATGTTTTTCAATGGCAAAAATCAATGAATATTGTAAATGCACAAACAGTAATTTCTCCGCATTGCAAGGTGCAATTCTGAAATTTTTTGCTTTTTCCTGCTCCTCTTAGCATGATAAAGAAGATTCAAAGAGAGTGAGATGTCAGCTCCTTTCATTCAGTCAGTAGCTTCAAACATTTCTGGTATATGAATAACATGATGTTTTTCAATGGCAAAAATCAATGAATATTGTAAATGCACAAACAGTAATTTCTCCGCATTGCAAGGTGCAATTCTGAAATTTTTTGCTTTTTCCTGCTCCTCTTAGCATGATAAAGAAGATTCAAAGAGAGTGAGATGCCAGCTCCTTTCATTCAGTCAGTAGCTTCAATCATTTCTGGATGTTTTTCAATGGCAAAAATCAATGAATATTGTAAATGCACAAACAGTAATTTCTCCGCATTGCAAGGTGCAATTCTGAAATTTTTTGCTTTTTCCTGCTCCTCTTAGCATGATAAAGAAGATTCAAAGAGAGTGAGATGCCAGCTCCTTTCATTCAGTCAGTAGCTTCAATCATTTCTGGACGTTTTTCAATGGCAAAAATCAATGAATATTGTAAATGCACAAACAGTAATTTCTCCGCATTGCAAGGTGCAATTCTGAAATTTTTTGCTTTTTCCTGCTCCTCTTAGCATGATAAACAAGATTCAAAGAGAGTGAGATGCCAGTTCCTTTCATTCAGTCAGTAGCTTCAATCATTTCTGGATGTTTTTCAATGGCAAAAATCAATGAATATTGTAAATGCACAAACAGTAATTTCTCCGCATTGCAAGGTGCAATTCTGAAATTTTTTGCTTTTTCCTGCTCCTCTTAGCATGATAAAGAAGATTCAAAGAGAGTGAGATGCCAGCTCCTTTCATTCAGTCAGTAGCTTCAATCATTTCTGGACGTTTTTCAATGGCAAAAATCAATGAATATTGTAAATTCACAAACAGTAATTTCTCCGCATTGCAAGGTGCAATTCTGAAATTTTTTGCTTTTTCCTGCTCCTCTTAGCATGATAAAGAAGATTCAAAGAGAGTGAGATGCCAGCTCCTTTCATTCAGTCAGTAGCTTCAAACATTTCTGGTATATGAATAACATGATGTTTTTCAATGGCAAAAATCAATGAATATTGTAAATGCACAAACAGTAATTTCTCCGCATTGCAAGGTGCAATTCTGAAATTTTTTGCTTTTTCCTGCTCCTCTTAGCATGATAAAGAAGATTCAAAGAGAGTGAGATGCCAGCTCCTTTCGTTCAGTCAGTAGCTTCAATCATTTCTGGACGTTTTTCAATGGCAAAAATCATTGAATATTATAAATGCACAAACAGTAATTTCTCCGCATTGCAAGGTGCAATTCTGAAATTTTTTACTTTTTCCTGCTCCTCTTAGCATGATAAAGAAGATTCAAAGAGAGTGAGATGCCAGCTCCTTTCATTCAGTCAGTAGCTTCAATCATTTCTGGTATATGAATAACATGATGTTTTTCAATGGCAAAAATCAATGAATATTGTAAATGCACAAACAGTAATTTCTCCGCATTGCAAGGTGCAATTCTGAAATTTTTTGCTTTTTCCTGCTCCTCTTAGCATGATAAAGAATATTCAAAGAGAGTGAGATGCCAGCTCCTTTCATTCAGTCAGTACCTTCAATCATTTCTGGACGTTTTTCAATGGCAAAAATCAATGAATATTGTAAATGCACAAACAGTAATTTCTCCGCATTGCAAGGTGCAATTCTGAAATTTTTTGCTTTTTCCTGCTCCTCTTAGCATGATAAAGAAGATTCAAAGAGAGTGAGATGCCAGCTCCTTTCATTCAGTCAGTAGCTTCAATCATTTCTGGACGTTTTTCAATGGCAAAAATCAATGAATATTGTAAATGCACAAACAGTAATTTCTCCGCATTGCAAGGTGCAATTCTGAAATTTTTTGCTTTTTCCTGCTCCTCTTAGCATGATAAAGAAGATTCAAAGAGAGTGAGATGCCAGCTCCTTTCATTCAGTCAGTAGCTTCAAACATTTCTGGTATATGAATAACATGATGTTTTTCAATGGCAAAAATCAATGAATATTGTAAATGCACAAACTAATTTCTCCGCATTGCAAGGTGCAAGTCTGAAATTTTTTGCTTTTTCCTGCTCCTCTTAGCATGATAAAGAAGATTCAAAGACAGTGAGATGCCAGCTACTTTCATTCAGTCAGTAGCTTCAATCATTTCTGGACGTTTTTCAATGGTAAAAATCAATGAATATTGTAAATGCACAAACAGTAATTTCTCCACATTGCAAGGTGCAATTCTGAAATTTTTTGCTTTTTCCTGCTCCTCTTAGCATGATAAAGAAGATTCAAAGAGAGTGAGATGCCAGCTCCTTTCATTCAGTCAGTAGCTTCAAACATTTCTGGTATATGAATAACATGATGTTTTTCAATGGCAAAAATCAATGAATATTGTAAATGCACAAACAGTAATTTCTCCGCATTGCAAGGTGCAATTCTGAAATTTTTTGCTTTTTCCTGCTCCTCTTAGCATGATAAAGAAGATTCAAAGAGAGTGACATGCCAGCTCCTTTCATTCAGTCAGTAGCTTCAATCATTTCTGGATGTTTTTCAATGGCAAAAATCAATGAATATTGTAAATGCACAAACTGTAATTTCTCCGCATTGCAAGGTGCAATTCTGAAATTTTTTGCTTTTTCCTGCTCCTCTTAGTATGATAAAGAAGATTCAAAGAGAGTGAGATGCCAGCTCCTTTCATTCAGTCAGTAGCTTCAATCATTTCTGGACGTTTTTCAGTGGCAAAAATCAATGAATATTGTAAATGCACAAACAGTAATTTCTCCGCATTGCAAGGTGCAATTCTGAAATTTTTTGCTTTTTCCCGCTCCTCTTAGCATGATAAAGAAGATACAAAGAGAGTGATGTGCCAGCTCCTTTCATTCAGTCAGTAGCTTCAAACATTTCTGGTATATGAATAACATGTTTTTCAATGGCAAAAATCAATGAATATTGTAAATGCACAAACAGTAATTTCTCCGCATTGCAAGGTGCAATTCTGAAATTTTTTGATTTTTCCTGCTCCTCTTAGCATACTAAAGAAGATTCAAAGAGAGTGAGATGCAAGCTCCTTTCATTCAGTCAGTAGCTTCAATCATTTCTGGACGTTTTTCAATGGCAAAAATCAATGAATATTGTAAATGCACAAACAGTAATTTCTCCGCATTGCAAGGTGCAATTCTGAAATTTTTTGCTTTTTCCTGCTCCTCTTAGCATGATAAAGAAGATTCAAAGAGAGTGAGATGCCAGCTCCTTTCATTCAGTCAGTAGCTTCAAACATTTCTGGTATATGAATAACATGATGTTTTTCAATGGCAAAAATCAATGAATATTGTAAATGCACAAACAGTAATTTCTCCGCATTGCAAGGTGCAAGTCTGAAATTTTTTGCTTTTTCCTGCTCCTCTTAGCATGATAAAGAAGATTCAAAGAGAGTGAGATGCCAGTTACTTTCATTCAGTCAGTAGCTTCAATCATTTCTGGACGTTTTTCAATGGTAAAAATCAATGAATATTGTAAATGCACAAACAGTAATTTCTCCACATTGCAAGGTGCAATTCTGAAATTTTTTGCTTTTTCCTGCTCCTCTTAGCATGATAAAGAAGATTCAAAGAGAGTGAGATGCCAGCTCCTTTCATTCAGTCAGTAGCTTCAAACATTTCTGGTATATGAATAACATGATGTTTTTCAATGGCAAAAATCAATGAATATTGTAAATGCACAAACAGTAATTTCTCCGCATTGCAAGGTGCAATTCTGAAATTTTTTGCTTTTTCCTGCTCCTCTTAGCATGATAAAGAAGATTCAAAGAGAGTGAGATGCCAGCTCCTTTCATTCAGTCAGTAGCTTCAAACATTTCTGGTATATGAATAACATGATGTTTTTCAATGGCAAAAATCAATGAATATTGTAAATGCACAAACAGTAATTTCTCCGCATTGCAAGGTGCAATTCTGAAATTTTTTGCTTTTTCCTGCTCCTCTTAGCATGATAAAGAAGATTCAAAGAGAGTGAGATGCCAGCTCCTTTCATTCAGTCAGTAGCTTCAATCATTTCTGGATGTTTTTCAATGGCAAAAATCAATGAATATTGTAAATGCACAAACAGTAATTTCTCCGCATTGCAAGGTGCAATTCTGAAATTTTTTGCTTTTTCCTGCTCCTCTTAGCATGATAAAGAAGATTCAAAGAGAGTGAGATGTCAGCTCCTTTCATTCAGTCAGTAGCTTCAAACATTTCTGGTATATGAATAACATGATGTTTTTCAATGGCAAAAATCAATGAATATTGTAAATGCACAAACAGTAATTTCTCCGCATTGCAAGGTGCAATTCTGAAATTTTTTGCTTTTTCCTGCTCCTCTTAGCATGATAAAGAAGATTCAAAGAGAGTGAGATGCCAGCTCCTTTCATTCAGTCAGTAGCTTCAATCATTTCTGGATGTTTTTCAATGGCAAAAATCAATGAATATTGTAAATGCACAAACAGTAATTTCTCCGCATTGCAAGGTGCAATTCTGAAATTTTTTGCTTTTTCCTGCTCCTCTTAGCATGATAAAGAAGATTCAAAGAGAGTGAGATGCCAGCTCCTTTCATTCAGTCAGTAGCTTCAATCATTTCTGGACGTTTTTCAATGGCAAAAATCAATGAATATTGTAAATGCACAAACAGTAATTTCTCCGCATTGCAAGGTGCAATTCTGAAATTTTTTGCTTTTTCCTGCTCCTCTTAGCATGATAAACAAGATTCAAAGAGAGTGAGATGCCAGTTCCTTTCATTCAGTCAGTAGCTTCAATCATTTCTGGATGTTTTTCAATGGCAAAAATCAATGAATATTGTAAATGCACAAACAGTAATTTCTCCGCATTGCAAGGTGCAATTCTGAAATTTTTTGCTTTTTCCTGCTCCTCTTAGCATGATAAAGAAGATTCAAAGAGAGTGAGATGCCAGCTCCTTTCATTCAGTCAGTAGCTTCAATCATTTCTGGACGTTTTTCAATGGCAAAAATCAATGAATATTGTAAATTCACAAACAGTAATTTCTCCGCATTGCAAGGTGCAATTCTGAAATTTTTTGCTTTTTCCTGCTCCTCTTAGCATGATAAAGAAGATTCAAAGAGAGTGAGATGCCAGCTCCTTTCGTTCAGTCAGTAGCTTCAATCATTTCTGGACGTTTTTCAATGGCAAAAATCATTGAATATTATAAATGCACAAACAGTAATTTCTCCGCATTGCAAGGTGCAATTCTGAAATTTTTTACTTTTTCCTGCTCCTCTTAGCATGATAAAGAAGATTCAAAGAGAGTGAGATGCCAGCTCCTTTCATTCAGTCAGTAGCTTCAATCATTTCTGGTATATGAATAACATGATGTTTTTCAATGGCAAAAATCAATGAATATTGTAAATGCACAAACAGTAATTTCTCCGCATTGCAAGGTGCAATTCTGAAATTTTTTGCTTTTTCCTGCTCCTCTTAGCATGATAAAGAAGATTCAAAGAGAGTGAGATGCCAGCTCCTTTCATTCAGTCAGTAGCTTCAATCATTTCTGGACGTTTTTCAATGGCAAAAATCAATGAATATTGTAAATGCACAAACAGTAATTTCTCCGCATTGCAAGGTGCAATTCTGAAATTTTTTGCTTTTTCCTGCTCCTCTTAGCATGATAAAGAAGATTCAAAGAGAGTGAGATGCCAGCTCCTTTCATTCAGTCAGTAGCTTCAATCATTTCTGGACGTTTTTCAATGGCAAAAATCAATGAATATTGTAAATGCACAAACAGTAATTTCTCCGCATTGCAAGGTGCAATTCTGAAATTTTTTGCTTTTTCCTGCTCCTCTTAGCATGATAAAGAAGATTCAAAGAGAGTGAGATGCCAGCTCCTTTCATTCAGTCAGTAGCTTCAATCATTTCTGGACGTTTTTCAATGGCAAAAATCAATGAATATTGTAAATGCACAAACAGTAATTTCTCCGCATTGCAAGGTGCAATTCTGAAATTTTTTACTTTTTCCTGCTCCTCTTAGCATGATAAAGAAGATTCAAAGAGAGTGAGATGCCAGCTCCTTTCATTCAGTCAGTAGCTTCAATCATTTCTGGTATATGAATAACATGATGTTTTTCAATCGCAAAAATCAATGAATATTGTAAATGCACAAACAGTAATTTCTCCGCATTGCAAGGTGCAATTCTGAAATTTTTTGCTTTTTCCTGCTCCGCTTAGCATGATAAAGAAGATTCAAAGAGAGTGAGATGCCAGCTCCTTTCATTCAGTCAGTAGCTTCAATCATTTCTGGATGTTTTTCAATGGCAAAAATCAATGAATATTGGAAATGCACAAACAGTAATTTCTCCGCATTGCAAGGTGCAATTCTGAATTTTTTTGCTTTTTCCTGCTCCTCTTAGCATGATAAAGAAGATTCAAAGAGAGTGAGATGCCAGCTCCTTTCCTTCAGTCAGTAGCTTCAATCATTTCTGGTATATGAATAACATGATGTTTTTCAATGGCAAAAATCAATGAATTTTGTAAATGCACAAACAGTAATTTCTCCGCATTGCAAAGCGCAATTCTGAATTTTTTTGCTTTTTCCTGCTCCTCTTAGCATGATAAAGAAGATTCAAAGAGAGTGAGATGCCAGCTCCTTTCGTTCAGTCAGTAGCTTCAATCATTTCTGGACATTTTTCAATGGAAAAAATCAATGAATATTGTAAATGCACAAACAGTAATTTCTCCGCATGGCAAGGTGCAATTCTGAAATTTTTTGCTTTTTCCTGCTCCTCTTAGCATGATAAAGAAGATTCAAAGAGAGTGAAATGCCAGCTCCTTTCATTCAGTCAGTAGCTTCAATCATTTCTGGACGTTTTTCAATGGCAAAAATCAATGAATATTGTAAATGCACAAACAGTAATTTCTCCGCATTGCAAGGTGCAATTCTGAAATTTTTTGCTTTTTCCTGCTCCTCTTAGCATGATAAAGAAGATTCAAAGAGAGTGAGATGCCAGCTCCTTTCATTCAGTCAGTAGCTTCAATCATTTCTGGACGTTTTTCAATGGCAAAAATCAATGAATATTGTAAATGCACAAACAGTAATTTCTCCGCATTGCAAGGTGCAATTCTGAAATTTTTTGCTTTTTCCTGCTCCTCTTAGCATGATAAAGAAGATTCAAAGAGAGTGAGATGCCAGCTCCTTTCCTTCAGTCAGTAGCGTCAATCATTTCTGGCATATGAATAACATGATGTTTTTCAATGGCAAAAATCAATGAATTTTGTAAATGCACAAACAGTAATTTCTCCGCATTGCAAGGCGCAATTCTGAAATTTTTTGCTTTTTCCTGCTCCTCTTAGCATGATAAAGAAGATTCAAAGAGAGTGAGATGCCAGCTCCTTTCATTCAGTCAGTAGCTTCAATCATTTCTGGACATTTTTCAATGGCAAAAATCAATGAATATTGTAAATGCACAAACAGTAATTTCTCCGCATTGCAAGGTGCAATTCTGAAATTTTTTGCTTTTTCCTGCTCCTCTTAGCATGATAAAGAAGATTCAAAGAGAGTGAGATGCCAGCTCCTTTCATTCAGTCAGTAGCTTCAATCATTTCTGGACGTTTTTCAATGGCAAAAATCAATGAATATTGTAAATGCACAAACAGTAATTTCTCCGCATTGCAAGGTGCAATTCTGAAATTTTTTGCTTTTTCCTGCTCCTCTTAGCATGATAAAGAAGATTCAAAGAGAGTGAGATGCCAGCTCCTTTCATTCAGTCAGTAGCTTCAAACATTTCTGGTATATGAATAACATGATGTTTTTCAATGGCAAAAATCAATGAATATTGTAAATGCACAAACAGTAATTTCTCCGCATTGCAAGGTGCAAGTCTGAAATTTTTTGCTTTTTCCTGCTCCTCTTAGCATGATAAAGAAGATTCAAAGACAGTGAGATGCCAGCTACTTTCATTCAGTCAGTAGCTTCAATCATTTCTGGACGTTTTTCAATGGTAAAAATCAATGAATATTGTAAATGCACAAACAGTAATTTCTCCACATTGCAAGGTGCAATTCTGAAATTTTTTGCTTTTTCCTGCTCCTCTTAGCATGATAAAGAAGATTCAAAGAGAGTGAGATGCCAGCTCCTTTCATTCAGTCAGTAGCTTCAAACATTTCTGGTATATGAATAACATGATGTTTTTCAATGGCAAAAATCAATGAATATTGTAAATGCACAAACAGTAATTTCTCCGCATTGCAAGGTGCAATTCTGAAATTTTTTGCTTTTTCCTGCTCCTCTTAGCATGATAAAGAAGATTCAAAGAGAGTGACATGCCAGCTCCTTTCATTCAGTCAGTAGCTTCAATCATTTCTGGATGTTTTTCAATGGCAAAAATCAATGAATATTGTAAATGCACAAACTGTAATTTCTCCGCATTGCAAGGTGCAATTCTGAAATTTTTTGCTTTTTCCTGCTCCTCTTAGTATGATAAAGAAGATTCAAAGAGAGTGAGATGCCAGCTCCTTTCATTCAGTCAGTAGCTTCAATCATTTCTGGACGTTTTTCAGTGGCAAAAATCAATGAATATTGTAAATGCACAAACAGTAATTTCTCCGCATTGCAAGGTGCAATTCTGAAATTTTTTGCTTTTTCCCGCTCCTCTTAGCATGATAAAGAAGATACAAAGAGAGTGATGTGCCAGCTCCTTTCATTCAGTCAGTAGCTTCAAACATTTCTGGTATATGAATAACATGTTTTTCAATGGCAAAAATCAATGAATATTGTAAATGCACAAACAGTAATTTCTCCGCATTGCAAGGTGCAATTCTGAAATTTTTTGATTTTTCCTGCTCCTCTTAGCATGATAAAGAAGATTCAAAGAGAGTGAGATGCAAGCTCCTTTCATTCAGTCAGTAGCTTCAATCATTTCTGGACGTTTTTCAATGGCAAAAATCAATGAATATTGTAAATGCACAAACAGTAATTTCTCCGCATTGCAAGGTGCAATTCTGAAATTTTTTGCTTTTTCCTGCTCCTCTTAGCATGATAAAGAAGATTCAAAGAGAGTGAGATGCCAGCTCCTTTCATTCAGTCAGTAGCTTCAAACATTTCTGGTATATGAATAACATGATGTTTTTCAATGGCAAAAATCAATGAATATTGTAAATGCACAAACAGTAATTTCTCCGCATTGCAAGGTGCAAGTCTGAAATTTTTTGCTTTTTCCTGCTCCTCTTAGCATGATAAAGAAGATTCAAAGAGAGTGAGATGCCAGTTACTTTCATTCAGTCAGTAGCTTCAATCATTTCTGGACGTTTTTCAATGGTAAAAATCAATGAATATTGTAAATGCACAAACAGTAATTTCTCCACATTGCAAGGTGCAATTCTGAAATTTTTTGCTTTTTCCTGCTCCTCTTAGCATGATAAAGAAGATTCAAAGAGAGTGAGATGCCAGCTCCTTTCATTCAGTCAGTAGCTTCAAACATTTCTGGTATATGAATAACATGATGTTTTTCAATGGCAAAAATCAATGAATATTGTAAATGCACAAACAGTAATTTCTCCGCATTGCAAGGTGCAATTCTGAAATTTTTTGCTTTTTCCTGCTCCTCTTAGCATGATAAAGAAGATTCAAAGAGAGTGAGATGCCAGCTCCTTTCATTCAGTCAGTAGCTTCAAACATTTCTGGTATATGAATAACATGATGTTTTTCAATGGCAAAAATCAATGAATATTGTAAATGCACAAACAGTAATTTCTCCGCATTGCAAGGTGCAATTCTGAAATTTTTTGCTTTTTCCTGCTCCTCTTAGCATGATAAAGAAGATTCAAAGAGAGTGAGATGCCAGCTCCTTTCATTCAGTCAGTAGCTTCAATCATTTCTGGATGTTTTTCAATGGCAAAAATCAATGAATATTGTAAATGCACAAACAGTAATTTCTCCGCATTGCAAGGTGCAATTCTGAAATTTTTTGCTTTTTCCTGCTCCTCTTAGCATGATAAAGAAGAATCAAAGAGAGTGAGATGTCAGCTCCTTTCATTCAGTCAGTAGCTTCAAACATTTCTGGTATATGAATAACATGATGTTTTTCAATGGCAAAAATCAATGAATATTGTAAATGCACAAACAGTAATTTCTCCGCATTGCAAGGTGCAATTCTGAAATTTTTTGCTTTTTCCTGCTCCTCTTAGCATGATAAAGAAGATTCAAAGAGAGTGAGATGCCAGCTCCTTTCATTCAGTCAGTAGCTTCAATCATTTCTGGATGTTTTTCAATGGCAAAAATCAATGAATATTGTAAATGCACAAACAGTAATTTCTCCGCATTGCAAGGTGCAATTCTGAAATTTTTTGCTTTTTCCTGCTCCTCTTAGCATGATAAAGAAGATTCAAAGAGAGTGAGATGCCAGCTCCTTTCATTCAGTCAGTAGCTTCAATCATTTCTGGACGTTTTTCAATGGCAAAAATCAATGAATATTGTAAATGCACAAACTGTAATTTCTCCGCATTGCAAGGTGCAATTCTGAAATTTTTTGCTTTTTCCTGCTCCTCTTAGCATGATAAACAAGATTCAAAGAGAGTGAGATGCCAGTTCCTTTCATTCAGTCAGTAGCTTCAATCATTTCTGGATGTTTTTCAATGGCAAAAATCAATGAATATTGTAAATGCACAAACAGTAATTTCTCCGCATTGCAAGGTGCAATTCTGAAATTTTTTGCTTTTTCCTGCTCCTCTTAGCATGATAAAGAAGATTCAAAGAGAGTGAGATGCCAGCTCCTTTCATTCAGTCAGTAGCTTCAATCATTTCTGGACGTTTTTCAATGGCAAAAATCAATGAATATTGTAAATTCACAAACAGTAATTTCTCCGCATTGCAAGGTGCAATTCTGAAATTTTTTGCTTTTTCCTGCTCCTCTTAGCATGATAAAGAAGATTCAAAGAGAGTGAGATGCCAGCTCCTTTCATTCAGTCAGTAGCTTCAAACATTTCTGGTATATGAATAACATGATGTTTTTCAATGGCAAAAATCAATGAATATTGTAAATGCACAAACAGTAATTTCTCCGCATTGCAAGGTGCAATTCTGAAATTTTTTGCTTTTTCCTGCTCCTCTTAGCATGATAAAGAAGATTCAAAGAGAGTGAGATGCCAGCTCCTTTCGTTCAGTCAGTAGCTTCAATCATTTCTGGACGTTTTTCAATGGCAAAAATCATTGAATATTATAAATGCACAAACAGTAATTTCTCCGCATTGCAAGGTGCAATTCTGAAATTTTTTACTTTTTCCTGCTCCTCTTAGCATGATAAAGAAGATTCAAAGAGAGTGAGATGCCAGCTCCTTTCATTCAGTCAGTAGCTTCAATCATTTCTGGTATATGAATAACATGATGTTTTTCAATGGCAAAAATCAATGAATATTGTAAATGCACAAACAGTAATTTCTCCGCATTGCAAGGTGCAATTCTGAAATTTTTTGCTTTTTCCTGCTCCTCTTAGCATGATAAAGAAGATTCAAAGAGAGTGAGATGCCAGCTCCTTTCATTCAGTCAGTAGCTTCAATCATTTCTGGACGTTTTTCAATGGCAAAAATCAATGAATATTGTAAATGCACAAACAGTAATTTCTCCGCATTGCAAGGTGCAATTCTGAAATTTTTTGCTTTTTCCTGCTCCTCTTAGCATGATAAAGAAGATTCAAAGAGAGTGAGATGCCAGCTCCTTTCATTCAGTCAGTAGCTTCAATCATTTCTGGACGTTTTTCAATGGCAAAAATCAATGAATATTGTAAATGCACAAACAGTAATTTCTCCGCATTGCAAGGTGCAATTCTGAAATTTTTTGCTTTTTCCTGCTCCTCTTAGCATGATAAAGAAGATTCAAAGAGAGTGAGATGCCAGCTCCTTTCATTCAGTCAGTAGCTTCAATCATTTCTGGACGTTTTTCAATGGCAAAAATCAATGAATATTGTAAATGCACAAACAGTAATTTCTCCGCATTGCAAGGTGCAATTCTGAAATTTTTTACTTTTTCCTGCTCCTCTTAGCATGATAAAGAAGATTCAAAGAGAGTGAGATGCCAGCTCCTTTCATTCAGTCAGTAGCTTCAATCATTTCTGGTATATGAATAACATGATGTTTTTCAATCGCAAAAGTCAATGAATATTGTAAATGCACAAACAGTAATTTCTCCGCATTGCAAGGTGCAATTCTGAAATTTTTTGCTTTTTCCTGCTCCGCTTAGCATGATAAAGAAGATTCAAAGAGAGTGAGATGCCAGCTCCTTTCATTCAGTCAGTAGCTTCAATCATTTCTGGATGTTTTTCAATGGCAAAAATCAATGAATATTGGAAATGCACAAACAGTAATTTCTCCGCATTGCAAGGTGCAATTCTGAATTTTTTTGCTTTTTCCTGCTCCTCTTAGCATGATAAAGAAGATTCAAAGAGAGTGAGATGCCAGCTCCTTTCCTTCAGTCAGTAGCTTCAATCATTTCTGGTATATGAATAACATGATGTTTTTCAATGGCAAAAATCAATGAATTTTGTAAATGCACAAACAGTAATTTCTCCGCATTGCAAAGCGCAATTCTGAATTTTTTTGCTTTTTCCTGCTCCTCTTAGCATGATAAAGAAGATTCAAAGAGAGTGAGATGCCAGCTCCTTTCGTTCAGTCAGTAGCTTCAATCATTTCTGGACATTTTTCAATGGAAAAAATCAATGAATATTGTAAATGCACAAACAGTAATTTCTCCGCATGGCAAGGTGCAATTCTGAAATTTTTTGCTTTTTCCTGCTCCTCTTAGCATGATAAAGAAGATTCAAAGAGAGTGAAATGCCAGCTCCTTTCATTCAGTCAGTAGCTTCAATCATTTCTGGACGTTTTTCAATGGCAAAAATCAATGAATATTGTAAATGCACAAACAGTAATTTCTCCGCATTGCAAGGTGCAATTCTGAAATTTTTTGCTTTTTCCTGCTCCTCTTAGCATGATAAAGAAGATTCAAAGAGAGTGAGATGCCAGCTCCTTTCATTCAGTCAGTAGCTTCAATCATTTCTGGACGTTTTTCAATGGCAAAAATCAATGAATATTGTAAATGCACAAACAGTAATTTCTCCGCATTGCAAGGTGCAATTCTGAAATTTTTTGCTTTTTCCTGCTCCTCTTAGCATGATAAAGAAGATTCAAAGAGAGTGAGATGCCAGCTCCTTTCCTTCAGTCAGTAGCGTCAATCATTTCTGGCATATGAATAACATGATGTTTTTCAATGGCAAAAATCAATGAATTTTGTAAATGCACAAACAGTAATTTCTCCGCATTGCAAGGCGCAATTCTGAAATTTTTTGCTTTTTCCTGCTCCTCTTAGCATGATAAAGAAGATTCAAAGAGAGTGAGATGCCAGCTCCTTTCATTCAGTCAGTAGCTTCAATCATTTCTGGACATTTTTCAATGGCAAAAATCAATGAATATTGTAAATGCACAAACAGTAATTTCTCCGCATTGCAAGGTGCAATTCTGAAATTTTTTGCTTTTTCCTGCTCCTCTTAGCATGATAAAGAAGATTCAAAGAGAGTGAGATGACAGCTCCTTTCATTCAGTCAGTAGCTTCAATCATTTCTGGACGTTTTTCAATGGCAAAAATCAATGAATATTGTAAATGCACAAACAGTAATTTCTCCGCATTGCAAGGTGCAATTCTGAAATTTTTCCTTTTTCCTGCTCCTCTTAGCATGATAAAGAAGATTCAAAGAGAGTGAGGTGCCAGCTCCTTTCATTCAGTCAGGAGCTTCAAACATTTCTGGTATATGAATAACATGTTTTTCAATGGCAAAAATCAATGAATATTGTAAATGCACAAACAGTAATTTCTCCGCATTGCAAGGTGCAATTCTGAAATTTTTTGCTTTTTCCTGCTCCTCTTAGCATGATAAAGAAGATTCAAAGAGAGTGAGATGCCAGCTCCTTTCATTCAGTCAGTAGCTTCAAACATTTCTGGACGTTTTTCAATGGCAAAAATCAATGAATATTGTAAATGCACAAACAGTAATTTCTCCGCATTGCAAGGTGCAATTCTGAAATTTTTTGTTTTTTCCTGCTCCTCTTAGCATGATAAAGAAGATTCAAAGAGAGTGAGATGCCAGCTCCTTTCATTCAGTCAGTAGCTTCAATCATTTCTGGACGTTTTTCAATGGCAAAAATCAATGAATATTGTAAATGCACAAACAGTAATTTCTCCGCATTGCAAGGTGCAATTCTGAAATTTTTTGCTTTTTCCTGCTCCTCTTAGCATGATAAACAAGATTCAAAGAGAGTGAGATGTCAGCTCCTTTCATTCAGTCAGTAGCTTCAATCATTTCTGGATGTTTTTCAATGGCAAAAATCATTGAATATTGTAAATGCACAAACAGTAATTTCTCCGCATTGCAAGGTGCAATTCTGAAATTTTTTACTTTTTCCTGCTCCTCTTAGCATGATAAAGAAGATTCAAAGAGAGTGAGATGCCAGCTCCTTTCATTCACTCAGTAGCTTCAATCATTTCTGGTATATGAATAACATGATGTTTTTCAATCGCAAAAATCAATGAATATTGTAAATGCACAAACAGTAATTTCTCCGCATTGCAAGGTGCAATTCTGAAATTTTTTGCTTTTTCCTGCTCCTCTTAGCATGATAAAGAAGATTCAAAGAGAGTGAGATGCCAGCTCCTTTCATTCAGTCAGTAGCTTCAATCATTTCTGGATGTTTTTCAATGGCAAAAATCAATGAATATTGTAAATGCACAAACAGTAATTTCTCCGCATTGCAAGGTGCAATTCTGAAATTTTTTGCTTTTTCCTGCTCCTCTTAGCATGATAAAGAAGATTCAAAGAGAGTGAGATGCCAGCTCCTTTCCTTCAGTCAGTAGCTTCAATCATTTCTGGTATATGAATAACATGATGTTTTTCAATGGCAAAAATCAATGAATTTTGTAAATGCACAAACATTAATTTCTCCGCATTGCAAGGCGCAATTCTGAAATTTTTTGCTTTTTCCTGCTCCTCTTAGCATGATAAAGAAGATTCAAAGAGAGTGAGATGCCAGCTCCTTTCATTCAGTCAGTAGCTTCAATCATTTCTGGACATTTTTCAATGGCAAAAATCAATGAATATTGTAAATGCACAAACAGTAATTTCTCCGCATTGCAAGGTGCAATTCTGAAATTTTTTGCTTTTTCCTGCTCCTCTTAGCATGATAAAGAAGATTCAAAGAGAGTGAGATGCCAGCTCCTTTCATTCAGTCAGTAGCTTCAATCATTTCTGGACGTTTTTCAATGGCAAAAATCAATGAATATTGTAAATGCACAAACAGTAATTTCTCCGCATTGCAAGGTGCAATTCTGAAATTTTTTGCTTTTTCCTGCTCCTCTTAGCATGATAAAGAAGATTCAAAGAGAGTGAGATGCCAGCTCCTTTCATTCAGTCAGTAGCTTCAATCATTTCTGGTATATGAATAACATGATGTTTTTCAATAGCAAAAATCAATGAATATTGTAAATGCACAAACAGTAATTTCTCCGCATTGCAAGGTGCAATTCTGAAATTTTTTGCTTTTTCCTGCTCCTCTTAGCATGATAAAGAAGATTCAAAGAGAGTGAGATGCCAGCTCCTTTCATTCAGTCAGTAGCTTCAATCATTTCTGGACGTTTTTCAATGGCAAAAATCAATGAATATTGTAAATGCACAAACAGTAATTTCTCCGCATTGCAAGGTGCAATTCTGAAATTTTTTGCTTTTTCCTGCTCCTCTTAGCATGATAAACAAGATTCAAAGAGAGTGAGATGCCAGCTCCTTTCATTCAGTCAGTAGCTTCAATCATTTCTGGACGTTTTTCAATGGCAAAAATCATTGAATATTGTAAATGCACAAACAGTAATTTCTCCGCATTGCAAGGTGCAATTCTGAAATTTTTTACTTTTTCCTGCTCCTCTTAGCATGATAAAGAAGATTCAAAGAGAGTGAGATGCCAGCTCCTTTCATTCAGTCTGTAGCTTCAATCATTTCTGGTATATTAATAACATGATGTTTTTCAATCGCAAAAATCAATGAATATTGTAAATGCACAAACAGTAATTTCTCCGCATTGCAAGGTGCAATTCTGAAATTTTTTGCTTTTTCCTGCTCCTCTTAGCATGATAAAGAAGATTCAAAGAGAGTGAGATGCCAGCTCCTTTCATTCAGTCAGTAGCTTCAATCATTTCTGGACGTTTTTCAATGGCAAAAATCAATGAATATTGTAAATGCACAAACAGTAATTTCTCCGCATTGCAAGGTGCAATTCTGATATTTTTTGCTTTTTCCTGCTCCTCTTAGCATGATAAAGAAGATTCAAAGAGAGTGAGATGCCAGCTCCTTTCATTCAGTCAGTAGCTTCAATCATTTCTGGTATATGAATAACATGATGTTTTTCAATGGCAAAAATCAATGAATATTGTAAATGCACAAACAGTAATTTCTCCGCATTGCAAGGTGCAATTCTGAAATTTTTTGCTTTTTCCTGCTCCTCTTAGCATGATAAAGAAGATTCAAAGAGAGTGAGATGCCAGATCCTTTCATTCAGTCAGTAGCTTCAATCATTTCTGGACGTTTTTCCATGGCAAAAATCAATGAATATTGTAAATGCACAAACAGTAATTTCTCCGCATTGCAAGGTGCAATTCTGAAATTTTTTGCTTTTTCCTGCTCCTCTTAGCATGATAAAGAAGATTCAAAGAGAGTGAGATGCCAGCTCCTTTCATTCAGTCAGTAGCTTCAATCATTTCTGGACGTTTTTCAATGGTAAAAATCAATGAATATTGTAAATGCACAAACAGTAATTTCTCCACATTGCAAGGTGCAATTCTGAAATTTTTTGCTTTTTCCTGCTCCTCTTAGCATGATAAAGAAGATTCAAAGAGAGTGAGATGCCAGCTCCTTTCATTCAGTCAGTAGCTTCAAACATTTCTGGTATATGAATAACATGATGTTTTTCAATGGCAAAAATCAATGAATATTGTAAATGCACAAACAGTAATTTCTCCGCATTGCAAGGTGCAAGTCTGAAATTTTTTGCTTTTTCCTGCTCCTCTTAGCATGATAAAGAAGATTCAAAGAGAGTGAGATGCCAGCTACTTTCATTCAGTCAGTAGCTTCAATCATTTCTGGACGTTTTTCAATGGTAAAAATCAATGAATATTGTAAATGCACAAACAGTAATTTCTCCACATTGCAAGGTGCAATTCTGAAATTTTTTGCTTTTTCCTGCTCCTCTTAGCATGATAAAGAAGATTCAAAGAGAGTGAGATGCCAACTCCTTTCATTCAGTCAGTAGCTTCAAACATTTCTGGTATATGAATAACATGATGTTTTTCAATGGCAAAAATCAATGAATATTGTAAATGCACAAACAGTAATTTCTCCGCATTGCAAGGTGCAATTCTGAAATTTTTTGCTTTTTCCTGCTCCTCTTAGCATGATAAAGAAGATTCAAAGAGAGTGAGATGCCAGCTCCTTTCATTCAGTCAGTAGCTTCAATCATTTCTGGACGTTTTTCAATGGCAAAAATCAATGAATATTGTAAATGCACAAACAGTAATTTCTCCGCATTGCAAGGTGCAATTCTGAAATTTTTTGCTTTTTCCTGCTCCTCTTAGCATGATAAAGAAGATTCAAAGAGAGTGAGATGCCAGCTCCTTTCATTCAGTCAGTACCTTCAATCATTTCTGGACGTTTTTCAATGGCAAAAATCAATGAATATTGTAAATGCACAAACAGTAATTTCTCCGCATTGCAAGGTGCAATTCTGAAATTTTTTGCTTTTTCCCGCTCCTCTTAGCATGATAAAGAAGATTCAAAGAGAGTGAGGTGCCAGCTCCTTTCATTCAGTCAGTAGCTTCAAACATTTCTGGTATATGAATAACATGTTTTTCAATGGCAAAAATCAATGAATATTGTAAATGCACAAACAGTAATTTCTCCGCATTGCAAGGTGCAATTCTGAAATTTTTTGCTTTTTCCTGCTCCTCTTAGCATGATAAAGAAGATTCAAAGAGAGTGAGATGCCAGCTCCTTTCATTCAGTCAGTAGCTTCAATCATTTCTGGACGTTTTTCAATGGCAAAAATCAATGAATATTGTAAATGCACAAACAGTAATTTCTCCGCATTGCAAGGTGCAATTCTGAAATTTTTTGCTTTTTCCTGCTCCTCTTAGCATGATAAAGAAGATTCAAAGAGAGTGAGATGCCAGCTCCTTTCATTCAGTCAGTAGCTTCAATCATTTCTGGACGTTTTTCAATGGCAAAAATCAATGAATATTGTAAATGCACAAACAGTAATTTCTCCGCATTGCAAGGTGCAATTCTGAAATTTTTTGCTTTTTCCTGCTCCTCTTAGCATGATAAAGAAGATTCAAAGAGAGTGAGATGCCAGCTCCTTTGATTCAGTCAGTAGCTTCAAACATTTCTGGTATATGAATAACATGATGTTTTTCAATGGCAAAAATCAATGAATATTGTAAATGCACAAACAGTAATTTCTCCGCATTGCAAGGTGCAAGTCTGAAATTTTTTGCTTTTTCCTGCTCCTCTTAGCATGATAAAGAAGATTCAAAGAGAGTGAGATGCCAGCTACTTTCATTCAGTCAGTAGCTTCAATCATTTCTGGACGTTTTTCAATGGTAAAAATCAATGAATATTGTAAATGCACAAACAGTAATTTCTCCACATTGCAAGGTGCAATTCTGAAATTTTTTGCTTTTTCCTGCTCCTCTTAGCATGATAAAGAAGATTCAAAGAGAGTGAGATGCCAGCTCCTTTCATTCAGTCAGTAGCTTCAAACATTTCTGGTATATGAATAACATGATGTTTTTCAATGGCAAAAATCAATGAATATTGTAAATGCACAAACAGTAATTTCTCCGCATTGCAAGGTGCAAGTCTGAAATTTTTTGCTTTTTCCTGCTCCTCTTAGCATGATAAAGAAGATTCAAAGAGAGTGAGATGCCAGCTACTTTCATTCAGTCAGTAGCTTCAATCATTTCTGGACGTTTTTCAATGGTAAAAATCAATGAATATTGTAAATGCACAAACAGTAATTTCTCCACATTGCAAGGTGCAATTCTGAAATTTTTTGCTTTTTCCTGCTCCTCTTAGCATGATAAAGAAGATTCAAAGAGAGTGAGATGCCAGCTCCTTTCATTCAGTCAGTAGCTTCAAACATTTCTGGTATATGAATAACATGATGTTTTTCAATGGCAAAAATCAATGAATATTGTAAATGCACAAACAGTAATTTCTCCACATTGCAAGGTGCAATTCTGAAATTTTTTGCTTTTTCCTGCTCCTCTTAGCATGATAAAGAAGATTCAAAGAGAGTGAGATGCCAGCTCCTTTCATTCAGTCAGTAGCTTCAAACATTTCTGGTATATGAATAACATGATGTTTTTCAATGGCAAAAATCAATGAGTATTGTAAATGCACAAACAGTAATTTCTCCGCATTGCAAGGTGCAATTCTGAAATTTTTTGCTTTTTCCTGCTCCTCTTAGAATGATAAAGAAGATTCAAAGAGAGTGAGATGCCAGCTCCTTTCATTCAGTCAGTAGCTTCAATCATTTCTGGACGTTTTTCAATGGCAAAAATCAATGAATATTGTAAATGCACAAACAGTAATTTCTCCGCATTGCAAGGTGCAATTCTGAAATTTTTTGCTTTTTCCTGCTCCTCTTAGCATGATAAAGAAGATTCAAAGAGAGTGAGATGTCAGCTCCTTTCATTCAGTCAGTAGCTTCAAACATTTCTGGTATATGAATAACATGATGTTTTTCAATGGCAAAAATCAATGAATATTGTAAATGCACAAACAGTAATTTCTCCGCATTGCAAGGTGCTATTCTGAAATTTTTTGCTTTTTCCTGCTCCTCTTAGCATGATAAAGAAGATTCAAAGAGAGTGAGATGCCAGCTCCTTTCATTCAGTCAGTAGCTTCAATCATTTCTGGACGTTTTTCAATGGCAAAAATCAATGAATATTGTAAATGCACAAACAGTAATTTCTCCGCATTGCAAGGTGCAATTCTGAAATTTTTTGCTTTTTCCTGCTCCTCTCAGCATGATAAAGAGGATTCAAAGAGAGTGAGATGCCAGCTCCTTTCATTCAGTCAGTAGCTTCAATCATTTCTGGACGTTTTTCAATGGCAAAAATCAATGAATATTGTAAATGCACAAACAGTAATTTCTCCGCATTGCAAGGTGCAATTCTGAAATTTTTTGCTTTTTCCTGCTCCTCTTAGCATGATAAAGAAGATTCAAAGAGAGTGAGATGCCAGCTCCTTTCATTCAGTCAGTAGCTTCAAACATTTCTGGTATATGAATAACATGATGTTTTTCAATGGCAAAAATCAATGAATATTGTAAATGCACAAACAGTAATTTCTCCGCATTGCAAGGTGCAAGTCTGAAATTTTTTGCTTTTTCCTGCTCCTCTTAGCATGATAAAGAAGATTCAAAGAGAGTGAGATGCCAGCTACTTTCATTCAGTCAGTAGCTTCAATCATTTCTGGACGTTTTTCAATGGTAAAAATCAATGAATATTGTAAATGCACAAACAGTAATTTCTCCACATTGCAATGTGCAATTCTAAAATTTTTTGCTTTTTCCTGCTCCTCTTAGCATGATAAAGAAGATTCAAAGAGAGTGAGATGCCTGCTCCTTTCATTCAGTCAGTAGCTTCAAACATTTCTGGTATATGAATAACATGATGTTTTTCAATGGCAAAAATCAATGAATATTGTAAATGCACAAACAGTAATTTCTCCGCATTGCAAGGTGCAATTCTGAAATTTTTTGCTTTTTCCTGCTCCTCTTAGCATGATAAAGAAGATTCAAAGAGAGTGAGATGCCAACTCCTTTCATTCAGTCAGTAGCTTCAAACATTTCTGGTATATGAATAACATGATGTTTTTCAATGGCAAAAATCAATGAATATTGTAAATGCACAAACAGTAATTTCTCCGCATTGCAAGGTGCAATTCTGAAATTTTTTGCTTTTTCCTGCTCCTCTTAGCATGATAAAGAAGATTCAAAGAGAGTGAGATGCCAGCTCCTTTCATTCAGTCAGTAGCTTCAATCATTTCTGGACGTTTTTCAATGGCAAAAATCAATGAATATTGTAAATGCACAAACAGTAATTTCTCCGCATTGCAAGGTGCAATTCTGAAATTTTTTGCTTTTTCCTGCTCCTCTTAGCATGATAAAGAAGATTCAAAGAGAGTGAGATGCCAGCTCCTTTCATTCAGTCAGTACCTTCAATCATTTCTGGACGTTTTTCAATGGCAAAAATCAATGAATATTGTAAATGCACAAACAGTAATTTCTCCGCATTGCAAGGTGCAATTCTGAAATTTTTTGCTTTTTCCCGCTCCTCTTAGCATGATAAAGAAGATTCAAAGAGAGTGAGGTGCCAGCTCCTTTCATTCAGTCAGTAGCTTCAAACATTTCTGGTATATGAATAACATGTTTTTCAATGGCAAAAATCAATGAATATTGTAAATGCACAAACAGTAATTTCTCCGCATTGCAAGGTGCAATTCTGAAATTTTTTGCTTTTTCCTGCTCCTCTTAGCATGATAAAGAAGATTCAAAGAGAGTGAGATGCCAGCTCCTTTCATTCAATCAGTAGCTTCAATCATTTCTGGACGTTTTTCAATGGCAAAAATCAATGAATATTGTATATGCACAAACAGTAATTTCTCCGCATTGCAAGGTGCAATTCTGAAATTTTTTGCTTTTTCCTGCTCCTCTTAGCATGATAAAGAAGATTCAAAGAGAGTGAGGTGCCAGCTCCTTTCATTCAGTCAGTAGCTTCAAACATTTCTGGTATATGAATAACATGTTTTTCAATGGCAAAAATCAATGAATATTGTAAATGCACAAACAGTAATTTCTCCGCATTGCAAGGTGCAATTCTGAAATTTTTTGCTTTTTCCTGCTCCTCTTAGCATGATAAAGAAGATTCAAAGAGAGTGAGATGCCAGCTCCTTTCATTCAGTCTGTAGCTTCAATCATTTCTGGTATATTAATAACATGATGTTTTTCAATCGCAAAAATCAATGAATATTGTAAATGCACAAACAGTAATTTCTCCGCATTGCAAGGTGCAATTCTGAAATTTTTTGCTTTTTCCTGCTCCTCTTAGCATGATAAAGAAGATTCAAAGAGAGTGAGATGCCAGCTCCTTTCATTCAGTCAGTAGCTTCAATCATTTCTGGACGTTTTTCAATGGCAAAAATCAATGAATATTGTAAATGCACAAACAGTAATTTCTCCGCATTGCAAGGTGCAATTCTGAAATTTTTTGCTTTTTCCTGCTCCTCTTAGCATGATAAAGAAGATTCAAAGAGAGTGAGATGCCAGCTCCTTTCATTCAGTCAGTAGCTTCAATCATTTCTGGTATATGAATAACATGATGTTTTTCAATGGCAAAAATCAATGAATATTGTAAATGCACAAACAGTAATTTCTCCGCATTGCAAGGTGCAATTCTGAAATTTTTTGCTTTTTCCTGCTCCTCTTAGCATGATAAAGAAGATTCAAAGAGAGTGAGATGCCAGCTCCTTTCATTCAGTCAGTAGCTTCAATCATTTCTGGACGTTTTTCCATGGCAAAAATCAATGAATATTGTAAATGCACAAACAGTAATTTCTCCGCATTGCAAGGTGCAATTCTGAAATTTTTTGCTTTTTCCTGCACCTCTTAGCATGATAAAGAAGATTCAAAGAGAGTGAGATGCCAGCTCCTTTCATTCAGTCAGTAGCTTCAATCATTTCTGGACGTTTTTCAATGGTAAAAATCAATGAATATTGTAAATGCACAAACAGTAATTTCTCCACATTGCAAGGTGCAATTCTGAAATTTTTTGCTTTTTCCTGCTCCTCTTAGCATGATAAAGAAGATTCAAAGAGAGTGAGATGCCAGCTCCTTTCATTCAGTCAGTAGCTTCAAACATTTCTGGTATATGAATAACATGATGTTTTTCAATGGCAAAAATCAATGAATATTGTAAATGCACAAACAGTAATTTCTCCGCATTGCAAGGTGCAAGTCTGAAATTTTTTGCTTTTTCCTGCTCCTCTTAGCATGATAAAGAAGATTCAAAGAGAGTGAGATGCCAGCTACTTTCATTCAGTCAGTAGCTTCAATCATTTCTGGACGTTTTTCAATGGTAAAAATCAATGAATATTGTAAATGCACAAACAGTAATTTCTCCACATTGCAAGGTGCAATTCTGAAATTTTTTGCTTTTTCCTGCTCCTCTTAGCATGATAAAGAAGATTCAAAGAGAGTGAGATGCCAACTCCTTTCATTCAGTCAGTAGCTTCAAACATTTCTGGTATATGAATAACATGATGTTTTTCAATGGCAAAAATCAATGAATATTGTAAATGCACAAACAGTAATTTCTCCGCATTGCAAGGTGCAATTCTGAAATTTTTTGCTTTTTCCTGCTCCTCTTAGCATGATAAAGAAGATTCAAAGAGAGTGAGATGCCAGCTCCTTTCATTCAGTCAGTAGCTTCAATAATTTCTGGACGTTTTTCAATGGCAAAAATCAATGAATATTGTAAATGCACAAACAGTAATTTCTCCGCATTGCAAGGTGCAATTCTGAAATTTTTTGCTTTTTCCTGCTCCTCTTAGCATGATAAAGAAGATTCAAAGAGAGTGAGATGCCAGCTCCTTTCATTCAGTCAGTACCTTCAATCATTTCTGGACGTTTTTCAATGGCAAAAATCAATGAATATTGTAAATGCACAAACAGTAATTTCTCCGCATTGCAAGGTGCAATTCTGAAATTTTTTGCTTTTTCCCGCTCCTCTTAGCATGATAAAGAAGATTCAAAGAGAGTGAGGTGCCAGCTCCTTTCATTCAGTCAGTAGCTTCAAACATTTCTGGTATATGAATAACATGTTTTTCAATGGCAAAAATCAATGAATATTGTAAATGCACAAACAGTAATTTCTCCGCATTGCAAGGTGCAATTCTGAAATTTTTTGCTTTTTCCTGCTCCTCTTAGCATGATAAAGAAGATTCAAAGAGAGTGAGATGCCAGCTCCTTTCATTCAGTCAGTAGCTTCAATCATTTCTGGACGTTTTTCAATGGCAAAAATCAATGAATATTGTAAATGCACAAACAGTAATTTCTCCGCATTGCAAGGTGCAATTCTGAAATTTTTTGCTTTTTCCTGCTCCTCTTAGCATGATAAAGAAGATTCAAAGAGAGTGAGATGCCAGCTCCTTTCATTCAGTCAGTAGCTTCAATCATTTCTGGACGTTTTTCAATGGCAAAAATCAATGAATATTGTAAATGCACAAACAGTAATTTCTCCGCATTGCAAGGTGCAATTCTGAAATTTTTTGCTTTTTCCTGCTCCTCTTAGCATGATAAAGAAGATTCAAAGAGAGTGAGATGCCAGCTCCTTTGATTCAGTCAGTAGCTTCAAACATTTCTGGTATATGAATAACATGATGTTTTTCAATGGCAAAAATCAATGAATATTGTAAATGCACAAACAGTAATTTCTCCGCATTGCAAGGTGCAAGTCTGAAATTTTTTGCTTTTTCCTGCTCCTCTTAGCATGATAAAGAAGATTCAAAGAGAGTGAGATGCCAGCTACTTTCATTCAGTCAGTAGCTTCAATCATTTCTGGACGTTTTTCAATGGTAAAAATCAATGAATATTGTAAATGCACAAACAGTAATTTCTCCACATTGCAAGGTGCAATTCTGAAATTTTTTGCTTTTTCCTGCTCCTCTTAGCATGATAAAGATTCAAAGAGAGTGAGATGCCAGCTCCTTTCATTCAGTCAGTAGCTTCAAACATTTCTGGTATATGAATAACATGATGTTTTTCAATGGCAAAAATCAATGAATATTGTAAATGCACAAACAGTAATTTCTCCGCATTGCAAGGTGCAAGTCTGAAATTTTTTGCTTTTTCCTGCTCCTCTTAGCATGATAAAGAAGATTCAAAGAGAGTGAGATGCCAGCTACTTTCATTCAGTCAGTAGCTTCAATCATTTCTGGACGTTTTTCAATGGTAAAAATCAATGAATATTGTAAATGCACAAACAGTCATTTCTCCACATTGCAAGGTGCAATTCTGAAATTTTTTGCTTTTTCCTGCTCCTCTTAGCATGATAAAGAAGATTCAAAGAGAGTGAGATGCCAGCTCCTTTCATTCAGTCTGTAGCTTCAAACATTTCTGGTATATGAATAACATGATGTTTTTCAATGGCAAAAATCAATGAATATTGTAAATGCACAAACAGTAATTTCTCCACATTGCAAGGTGCAATTCTGAAATTTTTTGCTTTTTCCTGCTCCTCTTAGCATGATAAAGAAGATTCAAAGAGAGTGAGATGCCAGCTCCTTTCATTCAGTCAGTAGCTTCAAACATTTCTGGTATATGAATAACATGATGTTTTTCAATGGCAAAAATCAATGAATATTGTAAATGCACAAACAGTAATTTCTCCGCATTGCAAGGTGCAATTCTGAAATTTTTTGCTTTTTCCTGCTCCTCTTAGCATGATAAAGAAGATTCAAAGAGAGTGAGATGCCAGCTCCTTTCATTCAGTCAGTAGCTTCAATCATTTCTGGACGTTTTTCAATGGCAAAAATCAATGAATATTGTAAATGCACAAACAGTAATTTCTCCGCATTGCAAGGTGCAATTCTGAAATTTTTTGCTTTTTCCTGCTCCTCTTAGCATGATAAAGAAGATTCAAAGAGAGTGAGATGTCAGCTCCTTTCATTCAGTCAGTAGCTTCAAACATTTCTGGTATATGAATAACATGATGTTTTTCAATGGCAAAAATCAATGAATATTGTAAATGCACAAACAGTAATTTCTCCGCATTGCAAGGTGCAATTCTGAAATTTTTTGCTTTTTCCTGCTCCTCTTAGCATGATAAAGAAGATTCAAAGAGAGTGAGATGCCAGCTCCTTTCATTCAGTCAGTAGCTTCAATCATTTCTGGACGTTTTTCAATGGCAAAAATCAATGAATATTGTAAATGCACAAACAGTAATTTCTCCGCATTGCAAGGTGCAATTCTGAAATTTTTTGCTTTTTC
This sequence comes from Phyllobates terribilis, assembly GCF_046119375.1. Taxonomy (NCBI): domain Eukaryota; kingdom Metazoa; phylum Chordata; class Amphibia; order Anura; family Dendrobatidae; genus Phyllobates; species Phyllobates terribilis. The sequence goes on along the minus strand of NW_027363657.1, from coordinate 331,683 downwards.
CTGCTCCTCTTAGCATGATAAAGAGGATTCAAAGAGAGTGAGATGCCAGCTACTTTCATTCAGTCAGTAGCTTCAATCATTTCTGGACGTTTTTCAATGGCAAAAATCAATGAATATTGTAAATGCACAAACAGTAATTTCTCCGCATTGCAAGGTGCAATTCTGAAATTTTTTGCTTTTTCCTGCTCCTCTTAGCATGATAAAGAAGATTCAAAGAGAGTGAGATGCCAGCTCCTTTCATTCAGTCAGTAGCTTCAAACATTTCTGGTATATGAATAACATGATGTTTTTCAATGGCAAAAATCAATGAATATTGTAAATGCACAAACAGTAATTTCTCCGCATTGCAAGGTGCAAGTCTGAAATTTTTTGCTTTTTCCTGCTCCTCTTAGCATGATAAAGAAGATTCAAAGAGAGTGAGATGCCAGCTACTTTCATTCAGTCAGTAGCTTCAATCATTTCTGGACGTTTTTCAATGGTAAAAATCAATGAATATTGTAAATGCACAAACAGTAATTTCTCCACATTGCAATGTGCAATTCTAAAATTTTTTGCTTTTTCCTGCTCCTCTTAGCATGATAAAGAAGATTCAAAGAGAGTGAGATGCCTGCTCCTTTCATTCAGTCAGTAGCTTCAAACATTTCTGGTATATGAATAACATGATGTTTTTCAATGGCAAAAATCAATGAATATTGTAAATGCACAAACAGTAATTTCTCCGCATTGCAAGGTGCAATTCTGAAATTTTTTGCTTTTTCCTGCTCCTCTTAGCATGATAAAGAAGATTCAAAGAGAGTGAGATGCCAACTCCTTTCATTCAGTCAGTAGCTTCAAACATTTCTGGTATATGAATAACATGATGTTTTTCAATGGCAAAAATCAATGAATATTGTAAATGCACAAACAGTAATTTCTCCGCATTGCAAGGTGCAATTCTGAAATTTTTTGCTTTTTCCTGCTCCTCTTAGCATGATAAAGAAGATTCAAAGAGAGTGAGATGCCAGCTCCTTTCATTCAGTCAGTAGCTTCAATCATTTCTGGACGTTTTTCAATGGCAAAAATCAATGAATATTGTAAATGCACAAACAGTAATTTCTCCGCATTGCAAGGTGCAATTCTGAAATTTTTTGCTTTTTCCTGCTCCTCTTAGCATGATAAAGAAGATTCAAAGAGAGTGAGATGCCAGCTCCTTTCATGCAGTCAGTACCTTCAATCATTTCTGGACGTTTTTCAATGGCAAAAATCAATGAATATTGTAAATGCACAAACAGTAATTTCTCCGCATTGCAAGGTGCAATTCTGAAATTTTTTGCTTTTTCCCGCTCCTCTTAGCATGATAAAGAAGATTCAAAGAGAGTGAGGTGCCAGCTCCTTTCATTCAGTCAGTAGCTTCAAACATTTCTGGTATATGAATAACATGTTTTTCAATGGCAAAAATCAATGAATATTGTAAATGCACAAACAGTAATTTCTCCGCATTGCAAGGTGCAATTCTGAAATTTTTTGCTTTTTCCTGCTCCTCTTAGCATGATAAAGAAGATTCAAAGAGAGTGAGATGCCAGCTCCTTTCATTCAATCAGTAGCTTCAATCATTTCTGGACGTTTTTCAATGGCAAAAATCAATGAATATTGTATATGCACAAACAGTAATTTCTCCGCATTGCAAGGTGCAATTCTGAAATTTTTTGCTTTTTCCTGCTCCTCTTAGCATGATAAAGAAGATTCAAAGAGAGTGAGGTGCCAGCTCCTTTCATTCAGTCAGTAGCTTCAAACATTTCTGGTATATGAATAACATGTTTTTCAATGGCAAAAATCAATGAATATTGTAAATGCACAAACAGTAATTTCTCCGCATTGCAAGGTGCAATTCTGAAATTTTTTGCTTTTTCCTGCTCCTCTTAGCATGATAAAGAAGATTCAAAGAGAGTGAGATGCCAGCTCCTTTCATTCAGTCAGTAGCTTCAATCATTTCTGGACGTTTTTCAATGGCAAAAATCAATGAATATTGTAAATGCACAAACAGTAATTTCTCCGCATTGCAAGGTGCAATTCTGAAATTTTTTGCTTTTTCCTGCTCCTCTTAGCATGATAAAGAAGATTCAAAGAGAGTGAGATGCCAGCTCCTTTCGTTCAGTCAGTAGCTTCAATCATTTCTGGACGTTTTTCAATGGCAAAAATCATTGAATATTATAAATGCACAAACAGTAATTTCTCCGCATAGCAAGGTGCAATTCTGAAATTTTTTACTTTTTCCTGCTCCTCTTAGCATGATAAAGAAGATTCAAAGAGAGTGAGATGCCAGCTCCTTTCATTCAGTCAGTAGCTTCAATCATTTCTGGTATATGAATAACATGATGTTTTTCAATGGCAAAAATCAATGAATATTGTAAATGCACAAACAGTAATTTCTCCGCATTGCAAGGTGCAATTCTGAAATTTTTTGCTTTTTCCTGCTCCTCTTAGCATGGTAAAGAAGATTCAAAGAGAGTGAGATGCCAGCTCCTTTCATTCAGTCAGTAGCTTCAATCATTTCTGGACGTTTTTCAATGGCAAAAATCAATGAATATTGTAAATGCACAAACAGTAATTTCTCCGCATTGCAAGGTGCAATTCTGAAATTTTTTGGTTTTTCCTGCTCCTCTTAGCATGATAAAGAAGATTCAAAGAGAGTGAGATGCCAGCTACTTTCATTCAGTCAGTAGCTTCAAACATTTCTGGTATATGAATAACATAATGTTTTTCAATGGCAAAAATCAATGAATATTGTAAATGCACAAACAGTAATTTCTCCGCATTGCAAGGTGCAAGTCTGAAATTTTTTGCTTTTTCCTGCTCCTCTTAGCATGATAAAGAAGATTCAAAGAGAGTGAGATGCCAGCTACTTTCATTCAGTCAGTAGCTTCAATCATTTCTGGACGTTTTTCAATGGTAAAAATCAATGAATATTGTAAATGCACAAACAGTAATTTCTCCACATTGCAAGGTGCAATTCTGAAATTTTTTGCTTTTTCCTGCTCCTCTTAGCATGATAAAGAAGATTCAAAGAGAGTGAGATGCCAGCTCCTTTCATTCAGTCAGTAGCTTCAAACATTTCTGGTATATGAATAACATGATGTTTTTCAATGGCAAAAATCAATGAATATTGTAAATGCACAAACAGTAATTTCTCCGCATTGCAAGGTGCAATTCTGAAATTTTTTGCTTTTTCCTGCTCCTCTTAGCATGATAAAGAACATTCAAAGAGAGTGAGATGCCAGCTCCTTTCATTCAGTCAGTAGCTTCAATCATTTCTGGATGTTTTTCAATGGCAAAAATCAATGAATATTGTAAATGCACAAACTGTAATTTCTCCGCATTGCAAGGTGCAATTCTGAAATTTTTTGCTTTTTCCTGCTCCTCTTAGCATGATAAAGAAGATTCAAAGAGAGTGAGATGCCAGCTCCTTTCATTCAGTCAGTAGCTTCAATCATTTCTGGACGTTTTTCAATGGCAAAAATCAATGAATATTGTAAATGCACAAACAGTAATTTCTCCGCATTGCAAGGTGCAATTCTGAAATTTTTTGCTTTTTCCTGCTCCTTAGCATGATAAAGAAGATTCAAAGAGAGTGAGATGCCAGCTCCTTTCATTCAGTCAGTACCTTCAATCATTTCTGGACGTTTTTCAATGGCAAAAATCAATGAATATTGTAAATGCACAAACAGTAATTTCTCCGCATTGCAAGGTGCAATTCTGAAATTTTTTGCTTTTTCCCGCTCCTCTTAGCATGATAAAGAAGATTCAAAGAGAGTGAGGTGCCAGCTCCTTTCATTCAGTCAGTAGCTTCAAACATTTCTGGTATATGAATAACATGTTTTTCAATGGCAAAAATCAATGAATATTGTAAATGCACAAACAGTAATTTCTCCGCATTGCAAGGTGCAATTCTGAAATTTTTTGATTTTTCCTGCTCCTCTTAGCATGATAAAGAAGATTCAAAGAGAGTGAGATGCCAGCTCCTTTCATTCAGTCAGTAGCTTCAATCATTTCTGGACGTTTTTCAATGGCAAAAATCAATGAATATTGTAAATGCACAAACAGTAATTTCTCCGCATTGCAAGGTGCAATTCTGAAATTTTTTGCTTTTTCCTGCTCCTCTTAGCATGATAAAGAAGATTCAAAGAGAGTGAGATGCCAGCTCCTTTCATTCAGTCAGTAGCTTCAAACATTTCTGGTATATGAATAACATGATGTTTTTCAATGGCAAAAATCAATGAATATTGTAAATGCACAAACAGTAATTTCTCCGCATTGCAAGGTGCAATTCTGAAATTTTTTGCTTTTTCCTGCTCCTCTTAGCATGATAAAGAAGATTCAAAGAGAGTGAGATGCCAGCTCCTTTCATTCAGTCCGTAGCTTCAAACATTTCTGGTATATGAATAAAATGATGTTTTTCAATGGCAAAAATCAATGAATATTGTAAATGCACAAACAGTAATTTCTCCGCATTGCAAGGTGCAAGTCTGAAATTTTTTGCTTTTTCCTGCTCCTCTTAGCATGATAAAGAAGATTCAAAGAGAGTGAGATGCCAGCTACTTTCATTCAGTCAGTAGCTTCAATCATTTCTGGACGTTTTTCAATGGTAAAAATCAATGAATATTGTAAATGCACAAACAGTAATTTCTCCACATTGCAAGGTGCAATTCTGAAATTTTTTGCTTTTTCCTGCTCCTCTTAGCATGATAAAGAAGATTCAAAGAGAGTGAGATGCCAGCTCCTTTCATTCAGTCAGTAGCTTCAAACATTTCTGGTATATGAATAACATGATGTTTTTCAATGGTAAAAATCAATGAATATTGTAAATGCACAAACAGTAATTTCTCCGCATTGCAAGGTGCAATTCTGAAATTTTTTGCTTTTTCCTGCTCCTCTTAGCATGATAAAGAAGATTCAAAGAGAGTGAGATGCCAGCTCCTTTCATTCAGTCAGTAGCTTCAATCATTTCTGGATGTTTTTCAATGGCAAAAATCAATGAATATTGTAAATGCACAAACTGTAATTTCTCCGCATTGCAAGGTGCAATTCTGAAATTTTTTGCTTTTTCCTGCTCCTCTTAGCATGTTAAAGAAGATTCAAAGAGAGTGAGATGCCAGCTCCTTTCATTCAGTCAGTAGCTTCAATCATTTCTGGATGTTTTTCAATGGCAAAAATCAATGAATATTGTAAATGCACAAACTGTAATTTCTCCGCATTGCAAGGTGCAATTCTGAAATTTTTTGCTTTTTCCTGCTCCTCTTAGCATGTTAAAGAAGATTCAAAGAGAGTGAGATGCCAGCTCCTTTCATTCAGTCAGTAGCTTCAATCATTTCTGGACGTTTTTCAGTGGCAAAAATCAATGAATATTGTAAATGCACAAACAGTAATTTCTCCGCATTGCAAGGTGCAATTCTGAAATTTTTTGCTTTTTCCTGCTCCTCTTAGCATGATAAAGAAGATTCAAAGAGAGTGAGATGCCAGCTCCTTTCATTCAGTCAGTACCTTCAATCATTTCTGGACGTTTTTCAATGGCAAAAATCAATGAATATTGTAAATGCACAAACAGTAATTTCTCCGCATTGCAAGGTGCAAGTCTGAAATTTTTTGCTTTTTCCTGCTCCTCTTAGCATGATAAAGAAGATTCAAAGAGAGTGAGATGCCAGCTACTTTCATTCAGTCAGTAGCTTCAATCATTTCTGGACGTTTTTCAATGGTAAAAATCAATGAATATTGTAAATGCACAAACAGTAATTTCTCCACATTGCAAGGTGCAATTCTGAAATTTTTTGCTTTTTCCTGCTCCTCTTAGCATGATAAAGAAGATTCAAAGAGAGTGAGATGCCAGCTCCTTTCATTCAGTCAGTAGCTTCAAACATTTCTGGTATATGAATAACATGATGTTTTTCAATGGCAAAAATCAATGAATATTGTAAATGCACAAACAGTAATTTCTCCGCATTGCAAGGTGCAATTCTGAAATTTTTTGCTTTTTCCTGCTCCTCTTAGCATGATAAAGAAGATTCAAAGAGAGTGAGATGCCAGCTCCTTTCATTCAGTCAGTAGCTTCAATCATTTCTGGACGTTTTTCAATGGCAAAAATCAATGAATATTGTAAATGCACAAACAGTAATTTCTCTGCATTGCAAGGTGCAATTCTGAAATTTTTTGCTTTTTCCTGCTCCTCTTAGCATGATAAAGAAGATTCAAAGAGAGTGAGATGCCAGCTCCTTTCGTTCAGTCAGTAGCTTCAATCATTTCTGGACGTTTTTCAATGGCAAAAATCATTGAATATTATAAATGCACAAACAGTAATTTCTCCGCATAGCAAGGTGCAATTCTGAAATTTTTTACTTTTTCCTGCTCCTCTTAGCATGATAAAGAAGATTCAAAGAGAGTGAGATGCCAGCTCCTTTCATTCAGTCAGTAGCTTCAATCATTTCTGGTATATGAATAACATGATGTTTTTCAATGGCAAAAATCAATGAATATTGTAAATGCACAAACAGTAATTTCTCCGCATTGCAAGGTGCAATTCTGAAATTTTTTGCTTTTTCCTGCTCCTCTTAGCATGATAAAGAAGATTCAAAGAGAGTGAGATGCCAGCTCCTTTCATTCAGTCAGTAGCTTCAATCATTTCTGGACGTTTTTCAATGGCAAAAATCAATGAATATTGTAAATGCACAAACAGTAATTTCTCCGCATTGCAAGGTGCAATTCTGAAATTTTTTGGTTTTTCCTGCTCCTCTTAGCATGATAAAGAAGATTCAAAGAGAGTGAGATGCCAGCTACTTTCATTCAGTCAGTAGCTTCAAACATTTCTGGTATATGAATAACATATTGTTTTTCAATGGCAAAAATCAATGAATATTGTAAATGCACAAACAGTAATTTCTCCGCATTGCAAGGTGCAAGTCTGAAATTTTTTGCTTTTTCCTGCTCCTCTTAGCATGATAAAGAAGATTCAAAGAGAGTGAGATGCCAGCTACTTTCATTCAGTCAGTAGCTTCAATCATTTCTGGACGTTTTTCAATGGTAAAAATCAATGAATATTGTAAATGCACAAACAGTAATTTCTCCACATTGCAAGGTGCAATTCTGAAATTTTTTGCTTTTTCCTGCTCCTCTTAGCATGATAAAGAAGATTCAAAGAGAGTGAGATGCCAGCTCCTTTCATTCAGTCAGTAGCTTCAAACATTTCTGGTATATGAATAACATGATGTTTTTCAATGGCAAAAATCAATGAATATTGTAAATGCACAAACAGTAATTTCTCCACATTGCAAGGTGCAATTCTGAAATTTTTTGCTTTTTCCTGCTCCTCTTAGCATGATAAAGAACATTCAAAGAGAGTGAGATGCCAGCTCCTTTCATTCAGTCAGTAGCTTCAATCATTTCTGGATGTTTTTCAATGGCAAAAATCAATGAATATTGTAAATGCACAAACTGTAATTTCTCCGCATTGCAAGGTGCAATTCTGAAATTTTTTGCTTTTTCCTGCTCCTCTTAGCATGATAAAGAAGATTCAAAGAGAGTGAGATGCCAGCTCCTTTCATTCAGTCAGTAGCTTCAATCATTTCTGGACGTTTTTCAATGGCAAAAATCAATGAATATTGTAAATGCACAAACAGTAATTTCTCCGCATTGCAAGGTGCAATTCTGAAATTTTTTGCTTTTTCCTGCTCCTCTTAGCATGATAAAGAAGATTCAAAGAGAGTGAGATGCCAGCTACTTTCATTCAGTCAGTAGCTTCAAACATTTCTGGTATATGAATAACATATTGTTTTTCAATGGCAAAAATCAATGAATATTGTAAATGCACAAACAGTAATTTCTCCGCATTGCAAGGTGCAAGTCTGAAATTTTTTGCTTTTTCCTGCTCCTCTTAGCATGATAAAGAAGATTCAAAGAGAGTGAGATGCCAGCTACTTTCATTCAGTCAGTAGCTTCAATCATTTCTGGACGTTTTTCAATGGTAAAAATCAATGAATATTGTAAATGCACAAACAGTAATTTCTCCACATTGCAAGGTGCAATTCTGAAATTTTTTGCTTTTTCCTGCTCCTCTTAGCATGATAAAGAAGATTCAAAGAGAGTGAGATGCCAGCTCCTTTCATTCAGTCAGTAGCTTCAAACATTTCTGGTATATGAATAACATGATGTTTTTCAATGGCAAAAATCAATGAATATTGTAAATGCACAAACAGTAATTTCTCCACATTGCAAGGTGCAATTCTGAAATTTTTTGCTTTTTCCTGCTCCTCTTAGCATGATAAAGAACATTCAAAGAGAGTGAGATGCCAGCTCCTTTCATTCAGTCAGTAGCTTCAATCATTTCTGGATGTTTTTCAATGGCAAAAATCAATGAATATTGTAAATGCACAAACTGTAATTTCTCCGCATTGCAAGGTGCAATTCTGAAATTTTTTGCTTTTTCCTGCTCCTCTTAGCATGATAAAGAAGATTCAAAGAGAGTGAGATGCCAGCTCCTTTCATTCAGTCAGTAGCTTCAATCATTTCTGGACGTTTTTCAATGGCAAAAATCAATGAATATTGTAAATGCACAAACAGTAATTTCTCCGCATTGCAAGGTGCAATTCTGAAATTTTTTGCTTTTTCCTGCTCCTCTTAGCATGATAAAGAAGATTCAAAGAGAGTGAGATGCCAGCTCCTTTCATTCAGTCAGTACCTTCAATCATTTCTGGACGTTTTTCAATGGCAAAAATCAATGAATATTGTAAATGCACAAACAGTAATTTCTCCGCATTGCAAGGTGCAATTCTGAAATTTTTTGCTTTTTCCCGCTCCTCTTAGCATGATAAAGAAGATTCAAAGAGAGTGAGGTGCCAGCTCCTTTCATTCAGTCAGTAGCTTCAAACATTTCTGGTATATGAATAACATGTTTTTCAATGGCAAAAATCAATGAATATTGTAAATGCACAAACAGTAATTTCTCCGCATTGCAAGGTGCAATTCTGAAATTTTTTGATTTTTCCTGCTCCTCTTAGCATGATAAAGAAGATTCAAAGAGAGTGAGATGCCAGCTCCTTTCATTCAGTCAGTAGCTTCAATCATTTCTGGACGTTTTTCAATGGCAAAAATCAATGAATATTGTAAATGCACAAACAGTAATTTCTCCGCATTGCAAGGTGCAATTCTGAAATTTTTTGCTTTTTCCTGCTCCTCTTAGCATGATAAAGAAGATTCAAAGAGAGTGAGATGCCAGCTCCTTTCATTCAGTCAGTAGCTTCAAACATTTCTGGTATATGAATAACATGATGTTTTTCAATGGCAAAAATCAATGAATATTGTAAATGCACAAACAGTAATTTCTCCGCATTGCAAGGTGCAATTCTGAAATTTTTTGCTTTTTCCTGCTCCTCTTAGCATGATAAAGAAGATTCAAAGAGAGTGAGATGCCAGCTCCTTTCATTCAGTCAGTAGCTTCAAACATTTCTGGTATATGAATAAAATGATGTTTTTCAATGGCAAAAATCAATGAATATTGTAAATGCACAAACAGTAATTTCTCCGCATTGCAAGGTGCAAGTCTGAAATTTTTTGCTTTTTCCTGCTCCTCTTAGCATGATAAAGAAGATTCAAAGAGAGTGAGATGCCAGCTACTTTCATTCAGTCAGTAGCTTCAATCATTTCTGGACGTTTTTCAATGGTAAAAATCAATGAATATTGTAAATGCACAAACAGTAATTTCTCCACATTGCAAGGTGCAATTCTGAAATTTTTTGCTTTTTCCTGCTCCTCTTAGCATGATAAAGAAGATTCAAAGAGAGTGAGATGCCAGCTCCTTTCATTCAGTCAGTAGCTTCAAACATTTCTGGTATATGAATAACATGATGTTTTTCAATGGCAAAAATCAATGAATATTGTAAATGCACAAACAGTAATTTCTCCGCATTGCAAGGTGCAATTCTGAAATTTTTTGCTTTTTCCTGCTCCTCTTAGCATGATAAAGAAGATTCAAAGAGAGTGAGATGCCAGCTCCTTTCATTCAGTCAGTAGCTTCAAACATTTCTGGTATATGAATAAAATGATGTTTTTCAATGGCAAAAATCAATGAATATTGTAAATGCACAAACAGTAATTTCTCCGCATTGCAAGGTGCAAGTCTGAAATTTTTTGCTTTTTCCTGCTCCTCTTAGCATGATAAAGAAGATTCAAAGAGAGTGAGATGCCAGCTACTTTCATTCAGTCAGTAGCTTCAATCATTTCTGGACGTTTTTCAATGGTAAAAATCAATGAATATTGTAAATGCACAAACAGTAATTTCTCCACATTGCAAGGTGCAATTCTGAAATTTTTTGCTTTTTCCTGCTCCTCTTAGCATGATAAAGAAGATTCAAAGAGAGTGAGATGCCAGCTCCTTTCATTCAGTCAGTAGCTTCAAACATTTCTGGTATATGAATAACATGATGTTTTTCAATGGCAAAAATCAATGAATATTGTAAATGCACAAACAGTAATTTCTCCGCATTGCAAGGTGCAATTCTGAAATTTTTTGCTTTTTCCTGCTCCTCTTAGCATGATAAAGAAGATTCAAAGAGAGTGAGATGCCAGCTCCTTTCATTCAGTCAGTAGCTTCAATCATTTCTGGATGTTTTTCAATGGCAAAAATCAATGAATATTGTAAATGCACAAACTGTAATTTCTCCGCATTGCAAGGTGCAATTCTGAAATTTTTTGCTTTTTCCTGCTCCTCTTAGCATGTTAAAGAAGATTCAAAGAGAGTGAGATGCCAGCTCCTTTCATTCAGTCAGTAGCTTCAATCATTTCTGGACGTTTTTCAGTGGCAAAAATCAATGAATATTGTAAATGCACAAACAGTAATTTCTCCGCATTGCAAGGTGCAATTCTGAAATTTTTTGCTTTTTCCTGCTCCTCTTAGCATGATAAAGAAGATTCAAAGAGAGTGAGATGCCAGCTCCTTTCATTCAGTCAGTACCTTCAATCATTTCTGGACGTTTTTCAATGGCAAAAATCAATGAATATTGTAAATGCACAAACAGTAATTTCTCCGCATTGCAAGGTGCAAGTCTGAAATTTTTTGCTTTTTCCTGCTCCTCTTAGCATGATAAAGAAGATTCAAAGAGAGTGAGATGCCAGCTACTTTCATTCAGTCAGTAGCTTCAATCATTTCTGGACGTTTTTCAATGGTAAAAATCAATGAATATTGTAAATGCACAAACAGTAATTTCTCCACATTGCAAGGTGCAATTCTGAAATTTTTTGCTTTTTCCTGCTCCTCTTAGCATGATAAAGAAGATTCAAAGAGAGTGAGATGCCAGCTCCTTTCATTCAGTCAGTAGCTTCAAACATTTCTGGTATATGAATAACATGATGTTTTTCAATGGCAAAAATCAATGAATATTGTAAATGCACAAACAGTAATTTCTCCGCATTGCAAGGTGCAATTCTGAAATTTTTTGCTTTTTCCTGCTCCTCTTAGCATGATAAAGAAGATTCAAAGAGAGTGAGATGCCAGCTCCTTTCATTCAGTCAGTAGCTTTAATCATTTCTGGACGTTTTTCAATGGCAAAAATCAATGAATATTGTAAATGCACAAACAGTAATTTCTCTGCATTGCAAGGTGCAATTCTGAAATTTTTTGCTTTTTCCTGCTCCTCTTAGCATGATAAAGAAGATTCAAAGAGAGTGAGATGCCAGCTCCTTTCATTCAGTCAGTAGCTTCAATCATTTCTGGTATATGAATAACATGATGTTTTTCAATGGCAAAAATCAATGAATATTGTAAATGCACAAACAGTAATTTCTCCGCATTGCAAGGTGCAATTCTGAAATTTTTTGCTTTTTCCTGCTCCTCTTAGCATGATAAAGAAGATTCAAAGAGAGTGAGATGCCAGCTCCTTTCATTCAGTCAGTAGCTTCAATCATTTCTGGACGTTTTTCAATGGCAAAAATCAATGAATATTGTAAATGCACAAACAGTAATTTCTCCGCATTGCAAGGTGCAATTCTGAAATTTTTTGGTTTTTCCTGCTCCTCTTAGCATGATAAAGAAGATTCAAAGAGAGTGAGATGCCAGCTACTTTCATTCAGTCAGTAGCTTCAAACATTTCTGGTATATGAATAACATATTGTTTTTCAATGGCAAAAATCAATGAATATTGTAAATGCACAAACAGTAATTTCTCCGCATTGCAAGGTGCAAGTCTGAAATTTTTTGCTTTTTCCTGCTCCTCTTAGCATGATAAAGAAGATTCAAAGAGAGTGAGATGCCAGCTACTTTCATTCAGTCAGTAGCTTCAATCATTTCTGGACGTTTTTCAATGGTAAAAATCAATGAATATTGTAAATGCACAAACAGTAATTTCTCCACATTGCAAGGTGCAATTCTGAAATTTTTTGCTTTTTCCTGCTCCTCTTAGCATGATAAAGAAGATTCAAAGAGAGTGAGATGCCAGCTCCTTTCATTCAGTCAGTAGCTTCAAACATTTCTGGTATATGAATAACATGATGTTTTTCAATGGCAAAAATCAATGAATATTGTAAATGCACAAACAGTAATTTCTCCACATTGCAAGGTGCAATTCTGAAATTTTTTGCTTTTTCCTGCTCCTCTTAGCATGATAAAGAACATTCAAAGAGAGTGAGATGCCAGCTCCTTTCATTCAGTCAGTAGCTTCAATCATTTCTGGATGTTTTTCAATGGCAAAAATCAATGAATATTGTAAATGCACAAACTGTAATTTCTCCGCATTGCAAGGTGCAATTCTGAAATTTTTTGCTTTTTCCTGCTCCTCTTAGCATGATAAAGAAGATTCAAAGAGAGTGAGATGCCAGCTCCTTTCATTCAGTCAGTAGCTTCAATCATTTCTGGACGTTTTTCAATGGCAAAAATCAATGAATATTGTAAATGCACAAACAGTAATTTCTCCGCATTGCAAGGTGCAATTCTGAAATTTTTTGCTTTTTCCTGCTCCTCTTAGCATGATAAAGAAGATTCAAAGAGAGTGAGATGCCAGCTCCTTTCATTCAGTCAGTACCTTCAATCATTTCTGGACGTTTTTCAATGGCAAAAATCAATGAATATTGTAAATGCACAAACAGTAATTTCTCCGCATTGCAAGGTGCAATTCTGAAATTTTTTGCTTTTTCCCGCTCCTCTTAGCATGATAAAGAAGATTCAAAGAGAGTGAGGTGCCAGCTCCTTTCATTCAGTCAGTAGCTTCAAACATTTCTGGTATATGAATAACATGTTTTTCAATGGCAAAAATCAATGAATATTGTAAATGCACAAACAGTAATTTCTCCGCATTGCAAGGTGCAATTCTGAAATTTTTTGATTTTTCCTGCTCCTCTTAGCATGATAAAGAAGATTCAAAGAGAGTGAGATGCCAGCTCCTTTCATTCAGTCAGTAGCTTCAATCATTTCTGGACGTTTTTCAATGGCAAAAATCAATGAATATTGTAAATGCACAAACAGTAATTTCTCCGCATTGCAAGGTGCAATTCTGAAATTTTTTGCTTTTTCCTGCTCCTCTTAGCATGATAAAGAAGATTCAAAGAGAGTGAGATGCCAGCTCCTTTCATTCAGTCAGTAGCTTCAAACATTTCTGGTATATGAATAACATGATGTTTTTCAATGGCAAAAATCAATGAATATTGTAAATGCACAAACAGTAATTTCTCCGCATTGCAAGGTGCAATTCTGAAATTTTTTGCTTTTTCCTGCTCCTCTTAGCATGATAAAGAAGATTCAAAGAGAGTGAGATGCCAGCTCCTTTCATTCAGTCAGTAGCTTCAAACATTTCTGGTATATGAATAAAATGATGTTTTTCAATGGCAAAAATCAATGAATATTGTAAATGCACAAACAGTAATTTCTCCGCATTGCAAGGTGCAAGTCTGAAATTTTTTGCTTTTTCCTGCTCCTCTTAGCATGATAAAGAAGATTCAAAGAGAGTGAGATGCCAGCTACTTTCATTCAGTCAGTAGCTTCAATCATTTCTGGACGTTTTTCAATGGTAAAAATCAATGAATATTGTAAATGCACAAACAGTAATTTCTCCACATTGCAAGGTGCAATTCTGAAATTTTTTGCTTTTTCCTGCTCCTCTTAGCATGATAAAGAAGATTCAAAGAGAGTGAGATGCCAGCTCCTTTCATTCAGTCAGTAGCTTCAAACATTTCTGGTATATGAATAACATGATGTTTTTCAATGGCAAAAATCAATGAATATTGTAAATGCACAAACAGTAATTTCTCCGCATTGCAAGGTGCAATTCTGAAATTTTTTGCTTTTTCCTGCTCCTCTTAGCATGATAAAGAAGATTCAAAGAGAGTGAGATGCCAGCTCCTTTCATTCAGTCAGTAGCTTCAAACATTTCTGGTATATGAATAAAATGATGTTTTTCAATGGCAAAAATCAATGAATATTGTAAATGCACAAACAGTAATTTCTCCGCATTGCAAGGTGCAAGTCTGAAATTTTTTGCTTTTTCCTGCTCCTCTTAGCATGATAAAGAAGATTCAAAGAGAGTGAGATGCCAGCTACTTTCATTCAGTCAGTAGCTTCAATCATTTCTGGACGTTTTTCAATGGTAAAAATCAATGAATATTGTAAATGCACAAACAGTAATTTCTCCACATTGCAAGGTGCAATTCTGAAATTTTTTGCTTTTTCCTGCTCCTCTTAGCATGATAAAGAAGATTCAAAGAGAGTGAGATGCCAGCTCCTTTCATTCAGTCAGTAGCTTCAAACATTTCTGGTATATGAATAACATGATGTTTTTCAATGGCAAAAATCAATGAATATTGTAAATGCACAAACAGTAATTTCTCCGCATTGCAAGGTGCAATTCTGAAATTTTTTGCTTTTTCCTGCTCCTCTTAGCATGATAAAGAAGATTCAAAGAGAGTGAGATGCCAGCTCCTTTCATTCAGTCAGTAGCTTCAATCATTTCTGGATGTTTTTCAATGGCAAAAATCAATGAATATTGTAAATGCACAAACTGTAATTTCTCCGCATTGCAAGGTGCAATTCTGAAATTTTTTGCTTTTTCCTGCTCCTCTTAGCATGTTAAAGAAGATTCAAAGAGAGTGAGATGCCAGCTCCTTTCATTCAGTCAGTAGCTTCAATCATTTCTGGACGTTTTTCAGTGGCAAAAATCAATGAATATTGTAAATGCACAAACAGTAATTTCTCCGCATTGCAAGGTGCAATTCTGAAATTTTTTGCTTTTTCCTGCTCCTCTTAGCATGATAAAGAAGATTCAAAGAGAGTGAGATGCCAGCTCCTTTCATTCAGTCAGTACCTTCAATCATTTCTGGACGTTTTTCAATGGCAAAAATCAATGAATATTGTAAATGCACAAACAGTAATTTCTCCGCATTGCAAGGTGCAAGTCTGAAATTTTTTGCTTTTTCCTGCTCCTCTTAGCATGATAAAGAAGATTCAAAGAGAGTGAGATGCCAGCTACTTTCATTCAGTCAGTAGCTTCAATCATTTCTGGACGTTTTTCAATGGTAAAAATCAATGAATATTGTAAATGCACAAACAGTAATTTCTCCACATTGCAAGGTGCAATTCTGAAATTTTTTGCTTTTTCCTGCTCCTCTTAGCATGATAAAGAAGATTCAAAGAGAGTGAGATGCCAGCTCCTTTCATTCAGTCAGTAGCTTCAAACATTTCTGGTATATGAATAACATGATGTTTTTCAATGGCAAAAATCAATGAATATTGTAAATGCACAAACAGTAATTTCTCCGCATTGCAAGGTGCAATTCTGAAATTTTTTGCTTTTTCCTGCTCCTCTTAGCATGATAAAGAAGATTCAAAGAGAGTGAGATGCCAGCTCCTTTCATTCAGTCAGTAGCTTTAATCATTTCTGGACGTTTTTCAATGGCAAAAATCAATGAATATTGTAAATGCACAAACAGTAATTTCTCTGCATTGCAAGGTGCAATTCTGAAATTTTTTGCTTTTTCCTGCTCCTCTTAGCATGATAAAGAAGATTCAAAGAGAGTGAGATGTCAGCTCCTTTCATTCAGTCAGTGGCTTCAAACATTTCTGGTATATGAATAACATGATGTTTTTCAATGGCAAAAATCAATGAATATTGTAAATGCACAAACAGTAATTTCTCCGCATTGCAAGGTGCAATTCTGAAATTTTTTGCTTTTTCCTGCTCCTCTTAGCATGATAAAGAATATTCAAAGAGAGTGAGATGCCAGCTCCTTTCATTCAGTCAGTAGCTTCAATCATTTCTGGACATTTTTCAATGGCAAAAATCAATGAATATTGTAAATGCACAAACAGTAATTTCTCTGCATTGCAAGGTGCAATTCTGAAATTTTTTGCTTTTTCCTGCTCCTCTTAGCATGATAAAGAAGATTCAAAGAGAGTGAGATGCCAGCTCCTTTCGTTCAGTCAGTAGCTTCAATCATTTCTGGACGTTTTTCAATGGCAAAAATCATTGAATATTATAAATGCACAAACAGTAATTTCTCCGCATAGCAAGGTGCAATTCTGAAATTTTTTACTTTTTCCTGCTCCTCTTAGCATGATAAAGAAGATTCAAAGAGAGTGAGATGCCAGCTCCTTTCATTCAGTCAGTAGCTTCAATCATTTCTGGTATATGAATAACATGATGTTTTTCAATGGCAAAAATCAATGAATATTGTAAATGCACAAACAGTAATTTCTCCGCATTGCAAGGTGCAATTCTGAAATTTTTTGCTTTTTCCTGCTCCTCTTAGCATGATAAAGAAGATTCAAAGAGAGTGAGATGCCAGCTCCTTTCATTCAGTCAGTAGCTTCAATCATTTCTGGACGTTTTTCAATGGCAAAAATCAATGAATATTGTAAATGCACAAACAGTAATTTCTCCGCATTGCAAGGTGCAATTCTGAAATTTTTTGGTTTTTCCTGCTCCTCTTAGCATGATAAAGAAGATTCAAAGAGAGTGAGATGCCAGCTACTTTCATTCAGTCAGTAGCTTCAAACATTTCTGGTATATGAATAACATAATGTTTTTCAATGGCAAAAATCAATGAATATTGTAAATGCACAAACAGTAATTTCTCCGCATTGCAAGGTGCAAGTCTGAAATTTTTTGCTTTTTCCTGCTCCTCTTAGCATGATAAAGAAGATTCAAAGAGAGTGAGATGCCAGCTACTTTCATTCAGTCAGTAGCTTCAATCATTTCTGGACGTTTTTCAATGGTAAAAATCAATGAATATTGTAAATGCACAAACAGTAATTTCTCCACATTGCAAGGTGCAATTCTGAAATTTTTTGCTTTTTCCTGCTCCTCTTAGCATGATAAAGAAGATTCAAAGAGAGTGAGATGCCAGCTCCTTTCATTCAGTCAGTAGCTTCAAACATTTCTGGTATATGAATAACATGATGTTTTTCAATGGCAAAAATCAATGAATATTGTAAATGCACAAACAGTAATTTCTCCACATTGCAAGGTGCAATTCTGAAATTTTTTGCTTTTTCCTGCTCCTCTTAGCATGATAAAGAACATTCAAAGAGAGTGAGATGCCAGCTCCTTTCATTCAGTCAGTAGCTTCAATCATTTCTGGATGTTTTTCAATGGCAAAAATCAATGAATATTGTAAATGCACAAACTGTAATTTCTCCGCATTGCAAGGTGCAATTCTGAAATTTTTTGCTTTTTCCTGCTCCTCTTAGCATGATAAAGAAGATTCAAAGAGAGTGAGATGCCAGCTCCTTTCATTCAGTCAGTAGCTTCAATCATTTCTGGACGTTTTTCAATGGCAAAAATCAATGAATATTGTAAATGCACAAACAGTAATTTCTCCGCATTGCAAGGTGCAATTCTGAAATTTTTTGCTTTTTCCTGCTCCTCTTAGCATGATAAAGAAGATTCAAAGAGAGTGAGATGCCAGCTCCTTTCATTCAGTCAGTACCTTCAATCATTTCTGGACGTTTTTCAATGGCAAAAATCAATGAATATTGTAAATGCACAAACAGTAATTTCTCCGCATTGCAAGGTGCAATTCTGAAATTTTTTGCTTTTTCCCGCTCCTCTTAGCATGATAAAGAAGATTCAAAGAGAGTGAGGTGCCAGCTCCTTTCATTCAGTCAGTAGCTTCAAACATTTCTGGTATATGAATAACATGTTTTTCAATGGCAAAAATCAATGAATATTGTAAATGCACAAACAGTAATTTCTCCGCATTGCAAGGTGCAATTCTGAAATTTTTTGATTTTTCCTGCTCCTCTTAGCATGATAAAGAAGATTCAAAGAGAGTGAGATGCCAGCTCCTTTCATTCAGTCAGTAGCTTCAATCATTTCTGGACGTTTTTCAATGGCAAAAATCAATGAATATTGTAAATGCACAAACAGTAATTTCTCCGCATTGCAAGGTGCAATTCTGAAATTTTTTGCTTTTTCCTGCTCCTCTTAGCATGATAAAGAAGATTCAAAGAGAGTGAGATGCCAGCTCCTTTCATTCAGTCAGTAGCTTCAAACATTTCTGGTATATGAATAACATGATGTTTTTCAATGGCAAAAATCAATGAATATTGTAAATGCACAAACAGTAATTTCTCCGCATTGCAAGGTGCAATTCTGAAATTTTTTGCTTTTTCCTGCTCCTCTTAGCATGATAAAGAAGATTCAAAGAGAGTGAGATGCCAGCTCCTTTCATTCAGTCAGTAGCTTCAAACATTTCTGGTATATGAATAAAATGATGTTTTTCAATGGCAAAAATCAATGAATATTGTAAATGCACAAACAGTAATTTCTCCGCATTGCAAGGTGCAAGTCTGAAATTTTTTGCTTTTTCCTGCTCCTCTTAGCATGATAAAGAAGATTCAAAGAGAGTGAGATGCCAGCTACTTTCATTCAGTCAGTAGCTTCAATCATTTCTGGACGTTTTTCAATGGTAAAAATCAATGAATATTGTAAATGCACAAACAGTAATTTCTCCACATTGCAAGGTGCAATTCTGAAATTTTTTGCTTTTTCCTGCTCCTCTTAGCATGATAAAGAAGATTCAAAGAGAGTGAGATGCCAGCTCCTTTCATTCAGTCAGTAGCTTCAAACATTTCTGGTATATGAATAACATGATGTTTTTCAATGGCAAAAATCAATGAATATTGTAAATGCACAAACAGTAATTTCTCCGCATTGCAAGGTGCAATTCTGAAATTTTTTGCTTTTTCCTGCTCCTCTTAGCATGATAAAGAAGATTCAAAGAGAGTGAGATGCCAGCTCCTTTCATTCAGTCAGTAGCTTCAATCATTTCTGGATGTTTTTCAATGGCAAAAATCAATGAATATTGTAAATGCACAAACTGTAATTTCTCCGCATTGCAAGGTGCAATTCTGAAATTTTTTGCTTTTTCCCGCTCCTCTTAGCATGATAAAGAAGATTCAAAGAGAGTGAGGTGCCAGCTCCTTTCATTCAGTCAGTAGCTTCAAACATTTCTGGTATATGAATAACATGTTTTTCAATGGCAAAAATCAATGAATATTGTAAATGCACAAACAGTAGTTTCTCCGCATTGCAAGGTGCAATTCTGAAATTTTTTGATTTTTCCTGCTCCTCTTAGCATGATAAAGAAGATTCAAAGAGAGTGAGATGCCAGCTCCTTTCATTCAGTCAGTAGCTTCAATCATTTCTGGACGTTTTTCAATGGCAAAAATCAATGAATATTGTAAATGCACAAACAGTAATTTCTCCGCATTGCAAGGTGCAATTCTGAAATTTTTTGCTTTTTCCTGCTCCTCTTAGCATGATAAAGAAGATTCAAAGAGAGTGAGATGCCAGCTCCTTTCATTCAGTCAGTAGCTTCAAACATTTCTGGTATATGAATAACATGATGTTTTTCAATGGCAAAAATCAATGAATATTGTAAATGCACAAACAGTAATTTCTCCGCATTGCAAGGTGCAATTCTGAAATTTTTTGCTTTTTCCTGCTCCTCTTAGCATGATAAAGAAGATTCAAAGAGAGTGAGATGCCAGCTCCTTTCATTCAGTCCGTAGCTTCAAACATTTCTGGTATATGAATAAAATGATGTTTTTCAATGGAAAAAATCAATGAATATTGTAAATGCACAAACAGTAATTTCTCCGCATTGCAAGGTGCAAGTCTGAAATTTTTTGCTTTTTCCTGCTCCTCTTAGCATGATAAAGAAGATTCAAAGAGAGTGAGATGCCAGCTACTTTCATTCAGTCAGTAGCTTCAATCATTTCTGGACGTTTTTCAATGGTAAAAATCAATGAATATTGTAAATGCACAAACAGTAATTTCTCCACATTGCAAGGTGCAATTCTGAAATTTTTTGCTTTTTCCTGCTCCTCTTAGCATGATAAAGAAGATTCAAAGAGAGTGAGATGCCAGCTCCTTTCATTCAGTCAGTAGCTTCAAACATTTCTGGTATATGAATAACATGATGTTTTTCAATGGCAAAAATCAATGAATATTGTAAATGCACAAACAGTAATTTCTCCGCATTGCAAGGTGCAATTCTGAAATTTTTTGCTTTTTCCTGCTCCTCTTAGCATGATAAAGAAGATTCAAAGAGAGTGAGATGCCAGCTCCTTTCATTCAGTCAGTAGCTTCAATCATTTCTGGATGTTTTTCAATGGCAAAAATCAATGAATATTGTAAATGCACAAACTGTAATTTCTCCGCATTGCAAGGTGCAATTCTGAAATTTTTTGCTTTTTCCTGCTCCTCTTAGCATGTTAAAGAAGATTCAAAGAGAGTGAGATGCCAGCTCCTTTCATTCAGTCAGTAGCTTCAATCATTTCTGGACGTTTTTCAGTGGCAAAAATCAATGAATATTGTAAATGCACAAACAGTAATTTCTCCGCATTGCAAGGTGCAATTCTGAAATTTTTTGCTTTTTCCTGCTCCTCTTAGCATGATAAAGAAGATTCAAAGAGAGTGAGATGCCAGCTCCTTTCATTCAGTCAGTACCTTCAATCATTTCTGGACGTTTTTCAATGGCAAAAATCAATGAATATTGTAAATGCACAAACAGTAATTTCTCCGCATTGCAAGGTGCAAGTCTGAAATTTTTTGCTTTTTCCTGCTCCTCTTAGCATGATAAAGAAGATTCAAAGAGAGTGAGATGCCAGCTACTTTCATTCAGTCAGTAGCTTCAATCATTTCTGGACGTTTTTCAATGGTAAAAATCAATGAATATTGTAAATGCACAAACAGTAATTTCTCCACATTGCAAGATGCAATTCTGAAATTTTTTGCTTTTTCCTGCTCCTCTTAGCATGATAAAGAAGATTCAAAGAGAGTGAGATGCCAGCTCCTTTCATTCAGTCAGTAGCTTCAAACATTTCTGGTATATGAATAACATGATGTTTTTCAATGGCAAAAATCAATGAATATTGTAAATGCACAAACAGTAATTTCTCCGCATTGCAAGGTGCAATTCTGAAATTTTTTGCTTTTTCCTGCTCCTCTTAGCATGATAAAGAAGATTCAAAGAGAGTGAGATGCCAGCTCCTTTCATTCAGTCAGTAGCTTCAATCATTTCTGGACGTTTTTCAATGGCAAAAATCAATGAATATTGTAAATGCACAAACAGTAATTTCTCTGCATTGCAAGGTGCAATTCTGAAATTTTTTGCTTTTTCCTGCTCCTCTTAGCATGATAAAGAAGATTCAAAGAGAGTGAGATGCCAGCTCCTTTCGTTCAGTCAGTAGCTTCAATCATTTCTGGACGTTTTTCAATGGCAAAAATCATTGAATATTATAAATGCACAAACAGTAATTTCTCCGCATAGCAAGGTGCAATTCTGAAATTTTTTACTTTTTCCTGCTCCTCTTAGCATGATAAAGAAGATTCAAAGAGAGTGAGATGCCAGCTCCTTTCATTCAGTCAGTAGCTTCAATCATTTCTGGTATATGAATAACATGATGTTTTTCAATGGCAAAAATCAATGAATATTGTAAATGCACAAACAGTAATTTCTCCGCATTGCAAGGTGCAATTCTGAAATTTTTTGCTTTTTCCTGCTCCTCTTAGCATG
The DNA here is from genome assembly GCF_046119375.1 of Phyllobates terribilis. NCBI lineage: Eukaryota > Metazoa > Chordata > Amphibia > Anura > Dendrobatidae > Phyllobates > Phyllobates terribilis. The sequence continues at coordinate 309,660 of NW_027363657.1, read as the reverse complement.
ATAAAGAAGATTCAAAGAGAGTGAGATGCCAGCTACTTTCATTCAGTCAGTAGCTTCAATCATTTCTGGACTTTTTTCAATGGTAAAAATCAATGAATATTGTAAATGCACAAACAGTAATTTCTCCACATTGCAAGGTGCAATTCTGAAATTTTTTGCTTTTTCCTGCTCCTCTTAGCATGATAAAGAAGATTCAAAGAGAGTGAGATGCCAGCTCCTTTCATTCAGTCAGTAGCTTCAAACATTTCTGGTATATGAATAAAATGATGTTTTTCAATGGCAAAAATCAATGAATATTGTAAATGCACAAACAGTAATTTCTCCGCATTGCAAGGTGCAAGTCTGAAATTTTTTGCTTTTTCCTGCTCCTCTTAGCATGATAAAGAAGATTCAAAGAGAGTGAGATGCCAGCTACTTTCATTCAGTCAGTAGCTTCAATCATTTCTGGACGTTTTTCAATGGTAAAAATCAATGAATATTGTAAATGCACAAACAGTAATTTCTCCACATTGCAAGGTGCAATTCTGAAATTTTTTGCTTTTTCCTGCTCCTCTTAGCATGATAAAGAAGATTCAAAGAGAGTGAGATGCCAGCTCCTTTCATTCAGTCAGTAGCTTCAAACATTTCTGGTATATGAATAACATGATGTTTTTCAATGGTAAAAATCAATGAATATTGTAAATGCACAAACAGTAATTTCTCCGCATTGCAAGGTGCAATTCTGAAATTTTTTGCTTTTTCCTGCTCCTCTTAGCATGATAAAGAAGATTCAAAGAGAGTGAGATGCCAGCTCCTTTCATTCAGTCAGTAGCTTCAATCATTTCTGGATGTTTTTCAATGGCAAAAATCAATGAATATTGTAAATGCACAAACTGTAATTTCTCCGCATTGCAAGGTGCAATTCTGAAATTTTTTGCTTTTTCCTGCTCCTCTTAGCATGTTAAAGAAGATTCAAAGAGAGTGAGATGCCAGCTCCTTTCATTCAGTCAGTAGCTTCAATCATTTCTGGATGTTTTTCAATGGCAAAAATCAATGAATATTGTAAATGCACAAACTGTAATTTCTCCGCATTGCAAGGTGCAATTCTGAAATTTTTTGCTTTTTCCTGCTCCTCTTAGCATGTTAAAGAAGATTCAAAGAGAGTGAGATGCCAGCTCCTTTCATTCAGTCAGTAGCTTCAATCATTTCTGGACGTTTTTCAGTGGCAAAAATCAATGAATATTGTAAATGCACAAACAGTAATTTCTCCGCATTGCAAGGTGCAATTCTGAAATTTTTTGCTTTTTCCTGCTCCTCTTAGCATGATAAAGAAGATTCAAAGAGAGTGAGATGCCAGCTCCTTTCATTCAGTCAGTACCTTCAATCATTTCTGGACGTTTTTCAATGGCAAAAATCAATGAATATTGTAAATGCACAAACAGTAATTTCTCCGCATTGCAAGGTGCAAGTCTGAAATTTTTTGCTTTTTCCTGCTCCTCTTAGCATGATAAAGAAGATTCAAAGAGAGTGAGATGCCAGCTACTTTCATTCAGTCAGTAGCTTCAATCATTTCTGGACGTTTTTCAATGGTAAAAATCAATGAATATTGTAAATGCACAAACAGTAATTTCTCCACATTGCAAGGTGCAATTCTGAAATTTTTTGCTTTTTCCTGCTCCTCTTAGCATGATAAAGAAGATTCAAAGAGAGTGAGATGCCAGCTCCTTTCATTCAGTCAGTAGCTTCAAACATTTCTGGTATATGAATAACATGATGTTTTTCAATGGCAAAAATCAATGAATATTGTAAATGCACAAACAGTAATTTCTCCGCATTGCAAGGTGCAATTCTGAAATTTTTTGCTTTTTCCTGCTCCTCTTAGCATGATAAAGAAGATTCAAAGAGAGTGAGATGCCAGCTCCTTTCATTCAGTCAGTAGCTTCAATCATTTCTGGACGTTTTTCAATGGCAAAAATCAATGAATATTGTAAATGCACAAACAGTAATTTCTCTGCATTGCAAGGTGCAATTCTGAAATTTTTTGCTTTTTCCTGCTCCTCTTAGCATGATAAAGAAGATTCAAAGAGAGTGAGATGCCAGCTCCTTTCGTTCAGTCAGTAGCTTCAATCATTTCTGGACGTTTTTCAATGGCAAAAATCATTGAATATTATAAATGCACAAACAGTAATTTCTCCGCATAGCAAGGTGCAATTCTGAAATTTTTTACTTTTTCCTGCTCCTCTTAGCATGATAAAGAAGATTCAAAGAGAGTGAGATGCCAGCTCCTTTCATTCAGTCAGTAGCTTCAATCATTTCTGGTATATGAATAACATGATGTTTTTCAATGGCAAAAATCAATGAATATTGTAAATGCACAAACAGTAATTTCTCCGCATTGCAAGGTGCAATTCTGAAATTTTTTGCTTTTTCCTGCTCCTCTTAGCATGATAAAGAAGATTCAAAGAGAGTGAGATGCCAGCTCCTTTCATTCAGTCAGTAGCTTCAATCATTTCTGGACGTTTTTCAATGGCAAAAATCAATGAATATTGTAAATGCACAAACAGTAATTTCTCCGCATTGCAAGGTGCAATTCTGAAATTTTTTGGTTTTTCCTGCTCCTCTTAGCATGATAAAGAAGATTCAAAGAGAGTGAGATGCCAGCTACTTTCATTCAGTCAGTAGCTTCAAACATTTCTGGTATATGAATAACATATTGTTTTTCAATGGCAAAAATCAATGAATATTGTAAATGCACAAACAGTAATTTCTCCGCATTGCAAGGTGCAAGTCTGAAATTTTTTGCTTTTTCCTGCTCCTCTTAGCATGATAAAGAAGATTCAAAGAGAGTGAGATGCCAGCTACTTTCATTCAGTCAGTAGCTTCAATCATTTCTGGACGTTTTTCAATGGTAAAAATCAATGAATATTGTAAATGCACAAACAGTAATTTCTCCACATTGCAAGGTGCAATTCTGAAATTTTTTGCTTTTTCCTGCTCCTCTTAGCATGATAAAGAAGATTCAAAGAGAGTGAGATGCCAGCTCCTTTCATTCAGTCAGTAGATTCAAACATTTCTGGTATATGAATAACATGATGTTTTTCAATGGCAAAAATCAATGAATATTGTAAATGCACAAACAGTAATTTCTCCACATTGCAAGGTGCAATTCTGAAATTTTTTGCTTTTTCCTGCTCCTCTTAGCATGATAAAGAACATTCAAAGAGAGTGAGATGCCAGCTCCTTTCATTCAGTCAGTAGCTTCAATCATTTCTGGATGTTTTTCAATGGCAAAAATCAATGAATATTGTAAATGCACAAACTGTAATTTCTCCGCATTGCAAGGTGCAATTCTGAAATTTTTTGCTTTTTCCTGCTCCTCTTAGCATGATAAAGAAGATTCAAAGAGAGTGAGATGCCAGCTCCTTTCATTCAGTCAGTAGCTTCAATCATTTCTGGACGTTTTTCAATGGCAAAAATCAATGAATATTGTAAATGCACAAACAGTAATTTCTCCGCATTGCAAGGTGCAATTCTGAAATTTTTTGCTTTTTCCTGCTCCTCTTAGCATGATAAAGAAGATTCAAAGAGAGTGAGATGCCAGCTCCTTTCATTCAGTCAGTACCTTCAATCATTTCTGGACGTTTTTCAATGGCAAAAATCAATGAATATTGTAAATGCACAAACAGTAATTTCTCCGCATTGCAAGGTGCAATTCTGAAATTTTTTGCTTTTTCCCGCTCCTCTTAGCATGATAAAGAAGATTCAAAGAGAGTGAGGTGCCAGCTCCTTTCATTCAGTCAGTAGCTTCAAACATTTCTGGTATATGAATAACATGTTTTTCAATGGCAAAAATCAATGAATATTGTAAATGCACAAACAGTAATTTCTCCGCATTGCAAGGTGCAATTCTGAAATTTTTTGATTTTTCCTGCTCCTCTTAGCATGATAAAGAAGATTCAAAGAGAGTGAGATGCCAGCTCCTTTCATTCAGTCAGTAGCTTCAATCATTTCTGGACGTTTTTCAATGGCAAAAATCAATGAATATTGTAAATGCACAAACAGTAATTTCTCCGCATTGCAAGGTGCAATTCTGAAATTTTTTGCTTTTTCCTGCTCCTCTTAGCATGATAAAGAAGATTCAAAGAGAGTGAGATGCCAGCTCCTTTCATTCAGTCAGTAGCTTCAAACATTTCTGGTATATGAATAACATGATGTTTTTCAATGGCAAAAATCAATGAATATTGTAAATGCACAAACAGTAATTTCTCCGCATTGCAAGGTGCAATTCTGAAATTTTTTGCTTTTTCCTGCTCCTCTTAGCATGATAAAGAAGATTCAAAGAGAGTGAGATGCCAGCTCCTTTCATTCAGTCAGTAGCTTCAAACATTTCTGGTATATGAATAAAATGATGTTTTTCAATGGCAAAAATCAATGAATATTGTAAATGCACAAACAGTAATTTCTCCGCATTGCAAGGTGCAAGTCTGAAATTTTTTGCTTTTTCCTGCTCCTCTTAGCATGATAAAGAAGATTCAAAGAGAGTGAGATGCCAGCTACTTTCATTCAGTCAGTAGCTTCAATCATTTCTGGACGTTTTTCAATGGTAAAAATCAATGAATATTGTAAATGCACAAACAGTAATTTCTCCACATTGCAAGGTGCAATTCTGAAATTTTTTGCTTTTTCCTGCTCCTCTTAGCATGATAAAGAAGATTCAAAGAGAGTGAGATGCCAGCTCCTTTCATTCAGTCAGTAGCTTCAAACATTTCTGGTATATGAATAACATGATGTTTTTCAATGGCAAAAATCAATGAATATTGTAAATGCACAAACAGTAATTTCTCCGCATTGCAAGGTGCAATTCTGAAATTTTTTGCTTTTTCCTGCTCCTCTTAGCATGATAAAGAAGATTCAAAGAGAGTGAGATGCCAGCTCCTTTCATTCAGTCAGTAGCTTCAAACATTTCTGGTATATGAATAAAATGATGTTTTTCAATGGCAAAAATCAATGAATATTGTAAATGCACAAACAGTAATTTCTCCGCATTGCAAGGTGCAAGTCTGAAATTTTTTGCTTTTTCCTGCTCCTCTTAGCATGATAAAGAAGATTCAAAGAGAGTGAGATGCCAGCTACTTTCATTCAGTCAGTAGCTTCAATCATTTCTGGACGTTTTTCAATGGTAAAAATCAATGAATATTGTAAATGCACAAACAGTAATTTCTCCACATTGCAAGGTGCAATTCTGAAATTTTTTGCTTTTTCCTGCTCCTCTTAGCATGATAAAGAAGATTCAAAGAGAGTGAGATGCCAGCTCCTTTCATTCAGTCAGTAGCTTCAAACATTTCTGGTATATGAATAACATGATGTTTTTCAATGGCAAAAATCAATGAATATTGTAAATGCACAAACAGTAATTTCTCCGCATTGCAAGGTGCAATTCTGAAATTTTTTGCTTTTTCCTGCTCCTCTTAGCATGATAAAGAAGATTCAAAGAGAGTGAGATGCCAGCTCCTTTCATTCAGTCAGTAGCTTCAATCATTTCTGGATGTTTTTCAATGGCAAAAATCAATGAATATTGTAAATGCACAAACTGTAATTTCTCCGCATTGCAAGGTGCAATTCTGAAATTTTTTGCTTTTTCCTGCTCCTCTTAGCATGTTAAAGAAGATTCAAAGAGAGTGAGATGCCAGCTCCTTTCATTCAGTCAGTAGCTTCAATCATTTCTGGACGTTTTTCAGTGGCAAAAATCAATGAATATTGTAAATGCACAAACAGTAATTTCTCCGCATTGCAAGGTGCAATTCTGAAATTTTTTGCTTTTTCCTGCTCCTCTTAGCATGATAAAGAAGATTCAAAGAGAGTGAGATGCCAGCTCCTTTCATTCAGTCAGTACCTTCAATCATTTCTGGACGTTTTTCAATGGCAAAAATCAATGAATATTGTAAATGCACAAACAGTAATTTCTCCGCATTGCAAGGTGCAAGTCTGAAATTTTTTGCTTTTTCCTGCTCCTCTTAGCATGATAAAGAAGATTCAAAGAGAGTGAGATGCCAGCTACTTTCATTCAGTCAGTAGCTTCAATCATTTCTGGACGTTTTTCAATGGTAAAAATCAATGAATATTGTAAATGCACAAACAGTAATTTCTCCACATTGCAAGGTGCAATTCTGAAATTTTTTGCTTTTTCCTGCTCCTCTTAGCATGATAAAGAAGATTCAAAGAGAGTGAGATGCCAGCTCCTTTCATTCAGTCAGTAGCTTCAAACATTTCTGGTATATGAATAACATGATGTTTTTCAATGGCAAAAATCAATGAATATTGTAAATGCACAAACAGTAATTTCTCCGCATTGCAAGGTGCAATTCTGAAATTTTTTGCTTTTTCCTGCTCCTCTTAGCATGATAAAGAAGATTCAAAGAGAGTGAGATGCCAGCTCCTTTCATTCAGTCAGTAGCTTTAATCATTTCTGGACGTTTTTCAATGGCAAAAATCAATGAATATTGTAAATGCACAAACAGTAATTTCTCTGCATTGCAAGGTGCAATTCTGAAATTTTTTGCTTTTTCCTGCTCCTCTTAGCATGATAAAGAAGATTCAAAGAGAGTGAGATGTCAGCTCCTTTCATTCAGTCAGTAGCTTCAAACATTTCTGGTATATGAATAACATGATGTTTTTCAATGGCAAAAATCAATGAATATTGTAAATGCACAAACAGTAATTTCTCCGCATTGCAAGGTGCAATTCTGAAATTTTTTGCTTTTTCCTGCTCCTCTTAGCATGATAAAGAATATTCAAAGAGAGTGAGATGCCAGCTCCTTTCATTCAGTCAGTAGCTTCAATCATTTCTGGACGTTTTTCAATGGCAAAAATCAATGAATATTGTAAATGCACAAACAGTAATTTCTCTGCATTGCAAGGTGCAATTCTGAAATTTTTTGCTTTTTCCTGCTCCTCTTAGCATGATAAAGAAGATTCAAAGAGAGTGAGATGCCAGCTCCTTTCGTTCAGTCAGTAGCTTCAATCATTTCTGGACGTTTTTCAATGGCAAAAATCATTGAATATTATAAATGCACAAACAGTAATTTCTCCGCATAGCAAGGTGCAATTCTGAAATTTTTTACTTTTTCCTGCTCCTCTTAGCATGATAAAGAAGATTCAAAGAGAGTGAGATGCCAGCTCCTTTCGTTCAGTCAGTAGCTTCAATCATTTCTGGTATATGAATAACATGATGTTTTTCAATGGCAAAAATCAATGAATATTGTAAATGCACAAACAGTAATTTCTCCGCATTGCAAGGTGCAATTCTGAAATTTTTTGCTTTTTCCTGCTCCTCTTAGCATGATAAAGAAGATTCAAAGAGAGTGAGATGCCAGCTCCTTTCATTCAGTCAGTAGCTTCAATCATTTCTGGACGTTTTTCAATGGCAAAAATCAATGAATATTGTAAATGCACAAACAGTAATTTCTCCGCATTGCAAGGTGCAATTCTGAAATTTTTTGGTTTTTCCTGCTCCTCTTAGCATGATAAAGAAGATTCAAAGAGAGTGAGATGCCAGCTACTTTCATTCAGTCAGTAGCTTCAAACATTTCTGGTATATGAATAACATAATGTTTTTCAATGGCAAAAATCAATGAATATTGTAAATGCACAAACAGTAATTTCTCCGCATTGCAAGGTGCAAGTCTGAAATTTTTTGCTTTTTCCTGCTCCTCTTAGCATGATAAAGAAGATTCAAAGAGAGTGAGATGCCAGCTACTTTCATTCAGTCAGTAGCTTCAATCATTTCTGGACGTTTTTCAATGGTAAAAATCAATGAATATTGTAAATGCACAAACAGTAATTTCTCCACATTGCAAGGTGCAATTCTGAAATTTTTTGCTTTTTCCTGCTCCTCTTAGCATGATAAAGAAGATTCAAAGAGAGTGAGATGCCAGCTCCTTTCATTCAGTCAGTAGCTTCAAACATTTCTGGTATATGAATAACATGATGTTTTTCAATGGCAAAAATCAATGAATATTGTAAATGCACAAACAGTAATTTCTCCACATTGCAAGGTGCAATTCTGAAATTTTTTGCTTTTTCCTGCTCCTCTTAGCATGATAAAGAACGTTCAAAGAGAGTGAGATGCCAGCTCCTTTCATTCAGTCCGTAGCTTCAATCATTTCTGGATGTTTTTCAATGGCAAAAATCAATGAATATTGTAAATGCACAAACTGTAATTTCTCCGCATTGCAAGGTGCAATTCTGAAATTTTTTGCTTTTTCCTGCTCCTCTTAGCATGATAAAGAAGATTCAAAGAGAGTGAGATGCCAGCTCCTTTCATTCAGTCAGTAGCTTCAATCATTTCTGGACGTTTTTCAATGGCAAAAATCAATGAATATTGTAAATGCACAAACAGTAATTTCTCCGCATTGCAAGGTGCAATTCTGAAATTTTTTGCTTTTTCCTGCTCCTCTTAGCATGATAAAGAAGATTCAAAGAGAGTGAGATGCCAGCTCCTTTCATTCAGTCAGTACCTTCAATCATTTCTGGACGTTTTTCAATGGCAAAAATCAATGAATATTGTAAATGCACAAACAGTAATTTCTCCGCATTGCAAGGTGCAATTCTGAAATTTTTTGCTTTTTCCCGCTCCTCTTAGCATGATAAAGAAGATTCAAAGAGAGTGAGGTGCCAGCTCCTTTCATTCAGTCAGTAGCTTCAAACATTTCTGGTATATGAATAACATGTTTTTCAATGGCAAAAATCAATGAATATTGTAAATGCACAAACAGTAATTTCTCCGCATTGCAAGGTGCAATTCTGAAATTTTTTGATTTTTCCTGCTCCTCTTAGCATGATAAAGAAGATTCAAAGAGAGTGAGATGCCAGCTCCTTTCATTCAGTCAGTAGCTTCAATCATTTCTGGACGTTTTTCAATGGCAAAAATCAATGAATATTGTAAATGCACAAACAGTAATTTCTCCGCATTGCAAGGTGCAATTCTGAAATTTTTTGCTTTTTCCTGCTCCTCTTAGCATGATAAAGAAGATTCAAAGAGAGTGAGATGCCAGCTCCTTTCATTCAGTCAGTAGCTTCAAACATTTCTGGTATATGAATAACATGATGTTTTTCAATGGCAAAAATCAATGAATATTGTAAATGCACAAACAGTAATTTCTCCGCATTGCAAGGTGCAATTCTGAAATTTTTTGCTTTTTCCTGCTCCTCTTAGCATGATAAAGAAGATTCAAAGAGAGTGAGATGCCAGCTCCTTTCATTCAGTCAGTAGCTTCAAACATTTCTGGTATATGAATAAAATGATGTTTTTCAATGGCAAAAATCAATGAATATTGTAAATGCACAAACAGTAATTTCTCCGCATTGCAAGGTGCAAGTCTGAAATTTTTTGCTTTTTCCTGCTCCTCTTAGCATGATAAAGAAGATTCAAAGAGAGTGAGATGCCAGCTACTTTCATTCAGTCAGTAGCTTCAATCATTTCTGGACGTTTTTCAATGGTAAAAATCAATGAATATTGTAAATGCACAAACAGTAATTTCTCCACATTGCAAGGTGCAATTCTGAAATTTTTTGCTTTTTCCTGCTCCTCTTAGCATGATAAAGAAGATTCAAAGAGAGTGAGATGCCAGCTCCTTTCATTCAGTCAGTAGCTTCAAACATTTCTGGTATATGAATAACATGATGTTTTTCAATGGCAAAAATCAATGAATATTGTAAATGCACAAACAGTAATTTCTCCGCATTGCAAGGTGCAATTCTGAAATTTTTTGCTTTTTCCTGCTCCTCTTAGCATGATAAAGAAGATTCAAAGAGAGTGAGATGCCAGCTCCTTTCATTCAGTCAGTAGCTTCAATCATTTCTGGATGTTTTTCAATGGCAAAAATCAATGAATATTGTAAATGCACAAACTGTAATTTCTCCGCATTGCAAGGTGCAATTCTGAAATTTTTTGCTTTTTCCTGCTCCTCTTAGCATGATAAAGAAGATTCAAAGAGAGTGAGATGCCAGCTCCTTTCATTCAGTCAGTACCTTCAATCATTTCTGGACGTTTTTCAATGGCAAAAATCAATGAATATTGTAAATGCACAAACAGTAATTTCTCCGCATTGCAAGGTGCAATTCTGAAATTTTTTGCTTTTTCCCGCTCCTCTTAGCATGATAAAGAAGATTCAAAGAGAGTGAGGTGCCAGCTCCTTTCATTCAGTCAGTAGCTTCAAACATTTCTGGTATATGAATAACATGTTTTTCAATGGCAAAAATCAATGAATATTGTAAATGCACAAACAGTAATTTCTCCGCATTGCAAGGTGCAATTCTGAAATTTTTTGATTTTTCCTGCTCCTCTTAGCATGATAAAGAAGATTCAAAGAGAGTGAGATGCCAGCTCCTTTCATTCAGTCAGTAGCTTCAATCATTTCTGGACGTTTTTCAATGGCAAAAATCAATGAATATTGTAAATGCACAAACAGTAATTTCTCCGCATTGCAAGGTGCAATTCTGAAATTTTTTGCTTTTTCCTGCTCCTCTTAGCATGATAAAGAAGATTCAAAGAGAGTGAGATGCCAGCTCCTTTCATTCAGTCAGTAGCTTCAAACATTTCTGGTATATGAATAACATGATGTTTTTCAATGGCAAAAATCAATGAATATTGTAAATGCACAAACAGTAATTTCTCCGCATTGCAAGGTGCAATTCTGAAATTTTTTGCTTTTTCCTGCTCCTCTTAGCATGATAAAGAAGATTCAAAGAGAGTGAGATGCCAGCTCCTTTCATTCAGTCCGTAGCTTCAAACATTTCTGGTATATGAATAAAATGATGTTTTTCAATGGCAAAAATCAATGAATATTGTAAATGCACAAACAGTAATTTCTCCGCATTGCAAGGTGCAAGTCTGAAATTTTTTGCTTTTTCCTGCTCCTCTTAGCATGATAAAGAAGATTCAAAGAGAGTGAGATGCCAGCTACTTTCATTCAGTCAGTAGCTTCAATCATTTCTGGACGTTTTTCAATGGTAAAAATCAATGAATATTGTAAATGCACAAACAGTAATTTCTCCACATTGCAAGGTGCAATTCTGAAATTTTTTGCTTTTTCCTGCTCCTCTTAGCATGATAAAGAAGATTCAAAGAGAGTGAGATGCCAGCTCCTTTCATTCAGTCAGTAGCTTCAAACATTTCTGGTATATGAATAACATGATGTTTTTCAATGGCAAAAATCAATGAATATTGTAAATGCACAAACAGTAATTTCTCCGCATTGCAAGGTGCAATTCTGAAATTTTTTGCTTTTTCCTGCTCCTCTTAGCATGATAAAGAAGATTCAAAGAGAGTGAGATGCCAGCTCCTTTCATTCAGTCAGTAGCTTCAATCATTTCTGGATGTTTTTCAATGGCAAAAATCAATGAATATTGTAAATGCACAAACTGTAATTTCTCCGCATTGCAAGGTGCAATTCTGAAATTTTTTGCTTTTTCCTGCTCCTCTTAGCATGTTAAAGAAGATTCAAAGAGAGTGAGATGCCAGCTCCTTTCATTCAGTCAGTAGCTTCAATCATTTCTGGACGTTTTTCAGTGGCAAAAATCAATGAATATTGTAAATGCACAAACAGTAATTTCTCCGCATTGCAAGGTGCAATTCTGAAATTTTTTGCTTTTTCCTGCTCCTCTTAGCATGATAAAGAAGATTCAAAGAGAGTGAGATGCCAGCTCCTTTCATTCAGTCAGTACCTTCAATCATTTCTGGACGTTTTTCAATGGCAAAAATCAATGAATATTGTAAATGCACAAACAGTAATTTCTCCGCATTGCAAGGTGCAAGTCTGAAATTTTTTGCTTTTTCCTGCTCCTCTTAGCATGATAAAGAAGATTCAAAGAGAGTGAGATGCCAGCTACTTTCATTCAGTCAGTAGCTTCAATCATTTCTGGACGTTTTTCAATGGTAAAAATCAATGAATATTGTAAATGCACAAACAGTAATTTCTCCACATTGCAAGATGCAATTCTGAAATTTTTTGCTTTTTCCTGCTCCTCTTAGCATGATAAAGAAGATTCAAAGAGAGTGAGATGCCAGCTCCTTTCATTCAGTCAGTAGCTTCAAACATTTCTGGTATATGAATAACATGATGTTTTTCAATGGCAAAAATCAATGAATATTGTAAATGCACAAACAGTAATTTCTCCGCATTGCAAGGTGCAATTCTGAAATTTTTTGCTTTTTCCTGCTCCTCTTAGCATGATAAAGAAGATTCAAAGAGAGTGAGATGCCAGCTCCTTTCATTCAGTCAGTAGCTTCAATCATTTCTGGACGTTTTTCAATGGCAAAAATCAATGAATATTGTAAATGCACAAACAGTAATTTCTCTGCATTGCAAGGTGCAATTCTGAAATTTTTTGCTTTTTCCTGCTCCTCTTAGCATGATAAAGAAGATTCAAAGAGAGTGAGATGCCAGCTCCTTTCGTTCAGTCAGTAGCTTCAATCATTTCTGGACGTTTTTCAATGGCAAAAATCATTGAATATTATAAATGCACAAACAGTAATTTCTCCGCATAGCAAGGTGCAATTCTGAAATTTTTTACTTTTTCCTGCTCCTCTTAGCATGATAAAGAAGATTCAAAGAGAGTGAGATGCCAGCTCCTTTCATTCAGTCAGTAGCTTCAATCATTTCTGGTATATGAATAACATGATGTTTTTCAATGGCAAAAATCAATGAATATTGTAAATGCACAAACAGTAATTTCTCCGCATTGCAAGGTGCAATTCTGAAATTTTTTGCTTTTTCCTGCTCCTCTTAGCATGATAAAGAAGATTCAAAGAGAGTGAGATGCCAGCTACTTTCATTCAGTCAGTAGCTTCAATCATTTCTGGACTTTTTTCAATGGTAAAAATCAATGAATATTGTAAATGCACAAACAGTAATTTCTCCACATTGCAAGGTGCAATTCTGAAATTTTTTGCTTTTTCCTGCTCCTCTTAGCATGATAAAGAAGATTCAAAGAGAGTGAGATGCCAGCTCCTTTCATTCAGTCAGTAGCTTCAAACATTTCTGGTATATGAATAACATGATGTTTTTCAATGGCAAAAATCAATGAATATTGTAAATGCACAAACAGTAATTTCTCCGCATTGCAAGGTGCAATTCTGAAATTTTTTGCTTTTTCCTGCTCCTCTTAGCATGATAAAGAAGATTCAAAGAGAGTGAGATGCCAGCTCCTTTCATTCAGTCAGTAGCTTCAAACATTTCTGGTATATGAATAACATGATGTTTTTCAATGGCAAAAATCAATGAATATTGTAAATGCACAAACAGTAATTTCTCCGCATTGCAAGGTGCAAGTCTGAAATTTTTTGCTTTTTCCTGCTCCTCTTAGCATGATAAAGAAGATTCAAAGAGAGTGAGATGCCAGCTACTTTCATTCAGTCAGTAGCTTCAATCATTTCTGGACGTTTTTCAATGGTAAAAATCAATGAATATTGTAAATGCACAAACAGTAATTTCTCCACATTGCAAGGTGCAATTCTGAAATTTTTTGCTTTTTCCTGCTCCTCTTAGCATGATAAAGAAGATTCAAAGAGAGTGAGATGCCAGCTCCTTTCATTCAGTCAGTAGCTTCAAACATTTCTGGTATATGAATAACATGATGTTTTTCAATGGCAAAAATCAATGAATATTGTAAATGCACAAACAGTAATTTCTCCGCATTGCAAGGTGCAATTCTGAAATTTTTTGCTTTTTCCTGCTCCTCTTAGCATGATAAAGAAGATTCAAAGAGAGTGAGATGCCAGCTCCTTTCATTCAGTCAGTAGCTTCAATCATTTCTGGATGTTTTTCAATGGCAAAAATCAATGAATATTGTAAATGCACAAACTGTAATTTCTCCGCATTGCAAGGTGCAATTCTGAAATTTTTTTGCTTTTTCCTGCTCCTCTTAGCATGATAAAGAAGATTCAAAGAGAGTGAGATGCCAGCTCCTTTCATTCAGTCAGTAGCTTCAATCATTTCTGGACGTTTTTCAATGGCAAAAATCAATGAATATTGTAAATGCACAAACAGTAATTTCTCCGCATTGCAAGGTGCAATTCTGAAATTTTTTGCTTTTTCCTGCTCCTCTTAGCATGATAAACAAGATTCAAAGAGAGTGAGATGCCAGCTCCTTTCATTCAGTCAGTAGCTTCAAACATTTCTGGTATATGAATAACATGATGTTTTTCAATGGCAAAAATCAATGAATATTGTAAATGCACAAACAGTAATTTCTCCGCATTGCAAGGTGCAATTCTGAAATTTTTTGCTTTTTCCTGCTCCTCTTAGCATGATAAAGAAGATTCAAAGAGAGTGAGATGCCAGCTCCTTTCATTCAGTCAGTAGCTTCAATCATTTCTGGACGTTTTTCAATGGCAAAAATCAATGAATATTGTAAATGCACAAACAGTAATTTCTCCGCATTGCAAGGTGCAATTCTGAAATTTTTTGCTTTTTCCTGCTCCTCTTAGCATGATAAACAAGATTCAAAGAGAGTGAGATGCCAGCTCCTTTCATTCAGTCAGTAGCTTCAATCATTTCTGGACGTTTTTCAATGGCAAAAATCAATGAATATTGTAAATGCACATACAGTAATTTCTCCGCATTGCAAGGTGCAATTCTGAAATTTTTTGCTTTTTCCTGCTCCTCTTAGCATGATAAAGAAGATTCAAAGAGAGTGAGATGCCAGCTCCTTTCATTCAGTCAGTAGCTTCAATCATTTCTGGACGTTTTTCAATGGCAAAAATCAATGAATATTGTAAATGCACAAACAGTAATTTCTCCGCATTGCAAGGTGCAATTCTGAAATTTTTTGCTTTTTCCTGCTCCTCTTAGCATGATAAAGAAGATTCAAAGAGAGTGAGATGCCAGCTCCTTTCATTCAGTCAGTAGCTTCAAACATTTCTGGTATATGAATAACATGATGTTTTTCAATGGCAAAAATCAATGAATATTGTAAATGCACAAACAGTAATTTCTCCGCATTGCAAGGTGCAATTCTGAAATTTTTTGCTTTTTCCTGCTCCTCTTAGCATGATAAAGAAGATTCATAGAGAGTGAGATGCCAGCTCCTTTCGTTCAGTCAGTAGCTTCAATCATTTCTGGATGTTTTTCAATGGCAAAAATCATTGAATATTATAAATGCACAAACAGTAATTTCTCCGCATTGCAAGGTGCAATTCTGAAATTTTTTGCTTTTTCCTGCTCCTCTTAGCATGATAAAGAAGATTCAAAGAGAGTGAGATGCCAGCTCCTTTCATTCAGTCAGTAGCTTCAAACATTTCTGGTATATGAATAACATGATGTTTTTCAATGGCAAAAATCAATGAATATTGTAAATGCACAAACAGTAATTTCTCCGCATTGCAAGGTGCAAGTCTGAAATTTTTTGCTTTTTCCTGCTCCTCTTAGCATGATAAAGAAGATTCAAAGAGAGTGAGATGCCAGCTACTTTCATTCAGTCAGTAGCTTCAATCATTTCTGGACGTTTTTCAATGGTAAAAATCAATGAATATTGTAAATGCACAAACAGTAATTTCTCCACATTGCAAGGTGCAATTCTGAAATTTTTTGCTTTTTCCTGCTCCTCTTAGCATGATAAAGAAGATTCAAAGAGAGTGAGATGCCAGCTCCTTTCATTCAGTCAGTAGCTTCAAACATTTCTGGTATATGAATAACATGATGTTTTTCAATGGCAAAAATCAATGAATATTGTAAATGCACAAACAGTAATTTCTCCGCATTGCAAGGTGCAATTCTGAAATTTTTTGCTTTTTCCTGCTCCTCTTAGCATGATAAAGAAGATTCAAAGAGAGTGAGATGCCAGCTCCTTTCATTCAGTCAGTAGCTTCAAACATTTCTGGTATATGAATAACATGATGTTTTTCAATGGCAAAAATCAATGAATATTGTAAATGCACAAACAGTAATTTCTCCGCATTGCAAGGTGCAAGTCTGAAATTTTTTGCTTTTTCCTGCTCCTCTTAGCATGATAAAGAAGATTCAAAGAGAGTGAGATGCCAGCTACTTTCATTCAGTCAGTAGCTTCAATCATTTCTGGACGTTTTTCAATGGTAAAAATCAATGAATATTGTAAATGCACAAACAGTAATTTCTCCACATTGCAAGGTGCAATTCTGAAATTTTTTGCTTTTTCCTGCTCCTCTTAGCATGATAAAGAAGATTCAAAGAGAGTGAGATGCCAGCTCCTTTCATTCAGTCAGTAGCTTCAAACATTTCTGGTATATGAATAACATGATGTTTTTCAATGGCAAAAATCAATGAATATTGTAAATGCACAAACAGTAATTTCTCCGCATTGCAAGGTGCAATTCTGAAATTTTTTGCTTTTTCCTGCTCCTCTTAGCATGATAAAGAAGATTCAAAGAGAGTGAGATGCCAGCTCCTTTCATTCAGTCAGTAGCTTCAATCATTTCTGGATGTTTTTCAATGGCAAAAATCAATGAATATTGTAAATGCACAAACTGTAATTTCTCCGCATTGCAAGGTGCAATTCTGAAATTTTTTGCTTTTTCCTGCTCCTCTTAGCATGATAAAGAAGATTCAAAGAGAGTGAGATGCCAGCTCCTTTCATTCAGTCAGTAGCTTCAATCATTTCTGGACGTTTTTCAATGGCAAAAATCAATGAATATTGTAAATGCACAAACAGTAATTTCTCCGCATTGCAAGGTGCAATTCTGAAATTTTTTGCTTTTTCCTGCTCCTCTTAGCATGATAAACAAGATTCAAAGAGAGTGAGATGCCAGCTCCTTTCATTCAGTCAGTAGCTTCAAACATTTCTGGTATATGAATAACATGATGTTTTTCAATGGCAAAAATCAATGAATATTGTAAATGCACAAACAGTAATTTCTCCGCATTGCAAGGTGCAATTCTGAAATTTTTTGCTTTTTCCTGCTCCTCTTAGCATGATAAAGAAGATTCAAAGAGAGTGAGATGCCAGCTCCTTTCATTCAGTCAGTAGCTTCAAACATTTCTGGTATATGAATAACATGATGTTTTTCAATGGCAAAAATCAATGAATATTGTAAATGCACAAACAGTAATTTCTCCGCATTGCAAGGTGCAAGTCTGAAATTTTTTGCTTTTTCCTGCTCCTCTTAGCATGATAAAGAAGATTCAAAGAGAGTGAGATGCCAGCTACTTTCATTCAGTCAGTAGCTTCAATCATTTCTGGACGTTTTTCAATGGTAAAAATCAATGAATATTGTAAATGCACAAACAGTAATTTCTCCACATTGCAAGGTGCAATTCTGAAATTTTTTGCTTTTTCCTGCTCCTCTTAGCATGATAAAGAAGATTCAAAGAGAGTGAGATGCCAGCTCCTTTCATTCAGTCAGTAGCTTCAAACATTTCTGGTATATGAATAACATGATGTTTTTCAATGGCAAAAATCAATGAATATTGTAAATGCACAAACAGTAATTTCTCCGCATTGCAAGGTGCAATTCTGAAATTTTTTGCTTTTTCCTGCTCCTCTTAGCATGATAAAGAAGATTCAAAGAGAGTGAGATGCCAGCTCCTTTCATTCAGTCAGTAGCTTCAAACATTTCTGGTATATGAATAACATGATGTTTTTCAATGGCAAAAATCAATGAATATTGTAAATGCACAAACAGTAATTTCTCCGCATTGCAAGGTGCAAGTCTGAAATTTTTTGCTTTTTCCTGCTCCTCTTAGCATGATAAAGAAGATTCAAAGAGAGTGAGATGCCAGCTACTTTCATTCAGTCAGTAGCTTCAATCATTTCTGGACGTTTTTCAATGGTAAAAATCAATGAATATTGTAAATGCACAAACAGTAATTTCTCCACATTGCAAGGTGCAATTCTGAAATTTTTTGCTTTTTCCTGCTCCTCTTAGCATGATAAAGAAGATTCAAAGAGAGTGAGATGCCAGCTCCTTTCATTCAGTCAGTAGCTTCAAACATTTCTAGTATATGAATAACATGATGTTTTTCAATGGCAAAAATCAATGAATATTGTAAATGCACAAACAGTAATTTCTCCGCATTGCAAGGTGCAATTCTGAAATTTTTTGCTTTTTCCTGCTCCTCTTAGCATGATAAAGAAGATTCAAAGAGAGTGAGATGCCAGCTCCTTTCATTCAGTCAGTAGCTTCAATCATTTCTGGATGTTTTTCAATGGCAAAAATCAATGAATATTGTAAATGCACAAACTGTAATTTCTCCGCATTGCAAGGTGCAATTCTGAAATTTTTTGCTTTTTCCTGCTCCTCTTAGCATGATAAAGAAGATTCAAAGAGAGTGAGATGCCAGCTCCTTTCATTCAGTCAGTAGCTTCAATCATTTCTGGACGTTTTTCAATGGCAAAAATCAATGAATATTGTAAATGCACAAACAGTAATTTCTCCGCATTGCAAGGTGCAATTCTGAAATTTTTTGCTTTTTCCTGCTCCTCTTAGCATGATAAACAAGATTCAAAGAGAGTGAGATGCCAGCTCCTTTCATTTAGTCAGTAGCTTCAATCATTTCTGGACGTTTTTCAATGGCAAAAATCAATGAATATTGTAAATGCACAAACAGTAATTTCTCCGCATTGCAAGGTGCAATTCTGAAATTTTTTGCTTTTTCCTGCTCCTCTTAGCATGATAAAGAAGATTCAAAGAGAGTGAGATGCCAGCTCCTTTCATTCAGTCAGTAGCTTCAATCATTTCTGGACGTTTTTCAATGGCAAAAATCAATGAATATTGTAAATGCACAAACAGTAATTTCTCCGCATTGCAAGGTGCAATTCTGAAATTTTTTGCTTTTTCCTGCTCCTCTTAGCATGATAAAGAAGATTCAAAGAGAGTGAGATGCCAGCTCCTTTCATTCAGTCAGTAGCTTCAAACATTTCTGGTATATGAATAACATGATGTTTTTCAATGGCAAAAATCAATGAATATTGTAAATGCACAAACAGTAATTTCTCCGCATTGCAAGGTGCAATTCTGAAATTTTTTGCTTTTTCCTGCTCCTCTTAGCATGATAAAGAAGATTCAAAGAGAGTGAGATGCCAGCTCCTTTCGTTCAGTCAGTAGCTTCAATCATTTCTGGATGTTTTTCAATGGCAAAAATCATTGAATATTATAAATGCACAAACAGTAATTTCTCCGCATTGCAAGGTGCAATTCTGAAATTTTTTGCTTTTTCCTGCTCCTCTTAGCATGATAAAGAAGATTCAAAGAGAGTGAGATGCCAGCTCCTTTCATTCAGTCAGTAGCTTCAAACATTTCTGGTATATGAATAACATGATGTTTTTCAATGGCAAAAATCAATGAATATTGTAAATGCACAAACAATAATTTCTCCGCATTGCAAGGTGCAATTCTGAAATTTTTTGCTTTTTCCTGCTCCTCTTAGCATGATAAAGAAGATTCAAAGAGAGTGAGATGCCAGCTCCTTTCATTCAGTCAGTAGCTTCAATCATTTCTGGACGTTTTTCAGTGGCAAAAATCAATGAATATTGTAAATGCACAAACAGTAATTTCTCCGCATTGCAAGGTGCAATTCTGAAATTTTTTGCTTTTTCCTGCTCCTCTTAGCATGATAAAGAAGATTCAAAGAGAGTGAGATGCCAGCTCCTTTCATTCAGTCAGTAGCTTCAAACATTTCTGGTATATGAATAACATGATGTTTTTCAATGGCAAAAATCAATGAATATTGTAAATGCACAAACAGTAATTTCTCCGCATTGCAAGGTGCAAGTCTGAAATTTTTTGCTTTTTCCTGCTCCTCTTAGCATGATAAAGAAGATTCAAAGAGAGTGAGATGCCAGCTACTTTCATTCAGTCAGTAGCTTCAATCATTTCTGGACGTTTTTCAATGGTAAAAATCAATGAATATTGTAAATGCACAAACAGTAATTTCTCCACATTGCAAGGTGCAATTCTGAAATTTTTTGCTTTTTCCTGCTCCTCTTAGCATGATAAAGAAGATTCAAAGAGAGTGAGATGCCAGCTCCTTTCATTCAGTCAGTAGCTTCAAACATTTCTGGTATATGAATAACATGATGTTTTTCAATGGCAAAAATCAATGAATATTGTAAATGCACAAACAGTAATTTCTCCGCATTGCAAGGTGCAATTCTGAAATTTTTTGCTTTTTCCTGCTCCTCTTAGCATGATAAAGAAGATTCAAAGAGAGTGAGATGCCAGCTCCTTTCATTCAGTCAGTAGCTTCAATCATTTCTGGATGTTTTTCAATGGCAAAAATCAATGAATATTGTAAATGCACAAACTGTAATTTCTCCGCACTGCAAGATGCAATTCTGAAATTTTTTGCTTTTTCCTGCTCCTCTTAGCATGATAAAGAAGATTCAAAGAGAGTGAGATGCCAGCTCCTTTCATTCAGTCAGTAGCTTCAATCATTTCTGGACGTTTTTCAATGGCAAAAATCAATGAATATTGTAAATGCACAAACAGTAATTTCTCCGCATTGCAAGGTGCAATTCTGAAATTTTTTGCTTTTTCCTGCTCCTCTTAGCATGATAAAGAAGATTCAAAGAGAGTGAGATGCCAGCTCCTTTCATTCAGTCAGTAGCTTCAATCATTTCTGGACGTTTTTCAATGGCAAAAATCAATGAATATTGTAAATGCACAAACAGTAATTTCTCCGCATTGCAAGGTGCAATTCTGAAATTTTTTGCTTTTTCCTGCTCCTCTTAGCATGATAAAGAAGATTCAAAGAGAGTGAGATGCCAGCTCCTTTCATTCAGTCAGTAGCTTCAAACATTTCTGGTATATGAATAACATGATGTTTTTCAATGGCAAAAATCAATGAATATTGTAAATGCACAAACAGTAATTTCTCCGCATTGCAAGGTGCAATTCTGAAATTTTTTGCTTTTTCCTGCTCCTCTTAGCATGATAAAGAAGATTCAAAGAGAGTGAGATGCCAGCTCCTTTCATTCAGTCAGTAGCTTCAATCATTTCTGGACGTTTTTCAATGGCAAAAATCAATGAATATTGTAAATGCACAAACAGTAATTTCTCCGCATTGCAAGGTGCAATTCTGAAATTTTTTGCTTTTTCCTGCTCCTCTTAGCATGATAAAGAAGATTCAAAGAGAGTGAGATGCCAGCTCCTTTCATTCAGTCAGTAGCTTCAAACATTTCTGGTATATGAATAACATGATGTTTTTCAATGGCAAAAATCAATGAATATTGTAAATGCACAAACAGTAATTTCTCCGCATTGCAAGGTGCAAGTCTGAAATTTTTTGCTTTTTCCTGCTCCTCTTAGCATGATAAAGAAGATTCAAAGAGAGTGAGATGCCAGCTACTTTCATTCAGTCAGTAGCTTCAATCATTTCTGGACGTTTTTCAATGGTAAAAATCAATGAATATTGTAAATGCACAAACAGTAATTTCTCCACATTGCAAGGTGCAATTCTGACATTTTTTGCTTTTTCCTGCTCCTCTTAGCATGATAAAGAAGATTCAAAGAGAGTGAGATGCCAGCTCCTTTCATTCAGTCAGTAGCTTCAAACATTTCTGGTATATGAATAACATGATGTTTTTCAATGGCAAAAATCAATGAATATTGTAAATGCACAAACAGTAATTTCTCCGCATTGCAAGGTGCAATTCTGAAATTTTTTGCTTTTTCCTGCTCCTCTTAGCATGATAAAGAAGATTCAAAGAGAGTGAGATGCCAGCTCCTTTCATTGTCAGTAGCTTCAAACATTTCTGGTATATGAATAACATGATGTTTTTCAATGGCAAAAATCAATGAATATTGTAAATGCACAAACAGTAATTTCTCCGCATTGCAAGGTGCAAGTCTGAAATTTTTTGCTTTTTCCTGCTCCTCTTAGCATGATAAAGAAGATTCAAAGAGAGTGAGATGCCAGCTACTTTCATTCAGTCAGTAGCTTCAATCATTTCTGGACGTTTTTCAATGGTAAAAATCAATGAATATTGTAAATGCACAAACAGTAATTTCTCCACATTGCAAGGTGCAATTCTGAAATTTTTTGCTTTTTCCTGCTCCTCTTAGCATGATAAAGAAGATTCAAAGAGAGTGAGATGCCAGCTCCTTTCATTCAGTCAGTAGCTTCAAACATTTCTGGTATATGAATAACATGATGTTTTTCAATGGCAAAAATCAATGAATATTATAAATGCACAAACAGTAATTTCTCCGCATTGCAAGGTGCAATTCTGAAATTTTTTGCTTTTTCCTGCTCCTCTTAGCATGATAAAGAAGATTCAAAGAGAGTGAGATGCCAGCTCCTTTCATTCAGTCAGTAGCTTCAATCATTTCTGGATGTTTTTCAATGGCAAAAATCAATGAATATTGTAAATGCACAAACTGTAATTTCTCCGCATTGCAAGGTGCAATTCTGAAATTTTTTGCTTTTTCCTGCTCCTCTTAGCATGATAAAGAAGATTCAAAGAGAGTGAGATGCCAGCTCCTTTCATTCAGTCAGTAGCTTCAATCATTTCTGGACGTTTTTCAATGGCAAAAATCAATGAATATTGTAAATGCACAAACAGTAATTTCTCCGCATTGCAAGGTGCAATTCTGAAATTTTTTGCTTTTTCCTGCTCCTCTTAGCATGATAAAGAAGATTCAAAGAGAGTGAGATGCCAGCTCCTTTCATTCAGTCAGTAGCTTCAATCATTTCTGGACGTTTTTCAATGGCAAAAATCAATGAATATTGTAAATGCACAAACAGTAATTTCTCCGCATTGCAAGGTGCAATTCTGAAATTTTTTGCTTTTTCCTGCTCCTCTTAGCATGATAAAGAAGATTCAAAGAGAGTGAGATGCCAGCTCCTTTCATTCAGTCAGTAGCTTCAAACATTTCTGGTATATGAATAACATGATGTTTTTCAATGGCAAAAATCAATGAATATTGTAAATGCACAAACAGTAATTTCTCCGCATTGCAAGGTGCAATTCTGAAATTTTTTGCTTTTTCCTGCTCCTCTTAGCATGATAAAGAAGATTCAAAGAGAGTGAGATGCCAGCTCCTTTCATTCAGTCAGTAGCTTCAATCATTTCTGGACGTTTTTCAATGGCAAAAATCAATGAATATTGTAAATGCACAAACAGTAATTTCTCCGCATTGCAAGGTGCAATTCTGAAATTTTTTGCTTTTTCCTGCTCCTCTTAGCATGATAAAGAAGATTCAAAGAGAGTGAGATGCCAGCTCCTTTCATTCAGTCAGTAGCTTCAAACATTTCTGGTATATGAATAACATGATGTTTTTCAATGGCAAAAATCAATGAATATTGTAAATGCACAAACAGTAATTTCTCCGCATTGCAAGGTGCAAGTCTGAAATTTTTTGCTTTTTCCTGCTCCTCTTAGCATGATAAAGAAGATTCAAAGAGAGTGAGATGCCAGCTACTTTCATTCAGTCAGTAGCTTCAATCATTTCTGGACGTTTTTCAATGGTAAAAATCAATGAATATTGTAAATGCACAAACAGTAATTTCTCCACATTGCAAGGTGCAATTCTGACATTTTTTGCTTTTTCCTGCTCCTCTTAGCATGATAAAGAAGATTCAAAGAGAGTGAGATGCCAGCTCCTTTCATTCAGTCAGTAGCTTCAAACATTTCTGGTATATGAATAACATGATGTTTTTCAATGGCAAAAATCAATGAATATTGTAAATGCACAAACAGTAATTTCTCCGCATTGCAAGGTGCAATTCTGAAATTTTTTGCTTTTTCCTGCTCCTCTTAGCATGATAAAGAAGATTCAAAGAGAGTGAGATGCCAGCTCCTTTCATTGTCAGTAGCTTCAAACATTTCTGGTATATGAATAACATGATGTTTTTCAATGGCAAAAATCAATGAATATTGTAAATGCACAAACAGTAATTTCTCCGCATTGCAAGGTGCAAGTCTGAAATTTTTTGCTTTTTCCTGCTCCTCTTAGCATGATAAAGAAGATTCAAAGAGAGTGAGATGCCAGCTACTTTCATTCAGTCAGTAGCTTCAATCATTTCTGGACGTTTTTCAATGGTAAAAATCAATGAATATTGTAAATGCACAAACAGTAATTTCTCCACATTGCAAGGTGCAATTCTGAAATTTTTTGCTTTTTCCTGCTCCTCTTAGCATGATAAAGAAGATTCAAAGAGAGTGAGATGCCAGCTCCTTTCATTCAGTCAGTAGCTTCAAACATTTCTGGTATATGAATAACATGATGTTTTTCAATGGCAAAAATCAATGAATATTATAAATGCACAAACAGTAATTTCTCCGCATTGCAAGGTGCAATTCTGAAATTTTTTGCTTTTTCCTGCTCCTCTTAGCATGATAAAGAAGATTCAAAGAGAGTGAGATGCCAGCTCCTTTCATTCAGTCAGTAGCTTCAATCATTTCTGGATGTTTTTCAATGGAAAAAATCAATGAATATTGTAAATGCACAAACTGTAATTTCTCCGCATTGCAAGGTGCAATTCTGAAATTTTTTGCTTTTTCCTGCTCCTCTTAGCATGATAAAGAAGATTCAAAGAGAGTGAGATGCCAGCTCCTTTCATTCAGTCAGTAGCTTCAATCATTTCTGGACGTTTTTCAATGGCAAAAATCAATGAATATTGTAAATGCACAAACAGTAATTTCTCCGCATTGCAAGGTGCAATTCTGAAATTTTTTGCTTTTTCCTGCTCCTCTTAGCATGATAAAGAAGATTCAAAGAGAGTGAGATGCCATCTCCTTTCATTCAGTCAGTACCTTCAATCATTTCAGGACGTTTTTCAATGGCAAAAATCAATGAATATTGTAAATGCACAAACAGTAATTTCTCCGCATTGCAAGGTGCAATTCTGAAATTTTTTGCTTTTTCCCGCTCCTCTTAGCATGATAAAGAAGATTCAAAGAGAGTGAGGTGCCAGCTCCTTTCATTCAGTCAGTAGCTTCAAACATTTCTGGTATATGAATAACATGTTTTTCAATGGCAAAAATCAATGAATATTGTAAATGCACAAACAGTAATTTCTCCGCATTGCAAGGTGCAATTCTGAAATTTTTTGCTTTTTCCTGCTCCTCTTAGCATGATAAAGAAGATTCAAAGAGAGTGAGATGCCAGCTCCTTTCATTCAGTCAGTAGCTTCAATCATTTCTGGACGTTTTTCAATGGCAAAAATCAATGAATATTGTAAATGCACAAACAGTAATTTCTCCGCATTGCAAGGTGCAATTCTGAAATTTTTTGCTTTTTCCTGCTCCTCTTAGCATGATAAAGAAGATTCAAAGAGAGTGAGATGCCAGCTCCTTTCATTCAGTCAGTAGCTTCAATCATTTCTGGACGTTTTTCAATGGCAAAAATCAATGAATATTGTAAATGCACAAACAGTAATTTCTCCGCATTGCAAGGTGCAATTCTGAAATTTTTTGCTTTTTCCTGCTCCTCTTAGCATGATAAAGAAGATTCAAAGAGAGTGAGATGCCAGCTCCTTTCATTCAGTCAGTAGCTTCAAACATTTCTGGTATATGAATAACATGATGTTTTTCAATGGCAAAAATCAATGAATATTGTAAATGCACAAACAGTAATTTCTCCGCATTGCAAGGTGCAAGTCTGAAATTTTTTGCTTTTTCCTGCTCCTCTTAGCATGATAAAGAAGATTCAAAGAGAGTGAGATGCCAGCTACTTTCATTCAGTCAGTAGCTTCAATCATTTCTGGACGTTTTTCAATGGTAAAAATCAATGAATATTGTAAATGCACAAACAGTAATTTCTCCACATTGCAAGGTGCAATTCTGAAATTTTTTGCTTTTTCCTGCTCCTCTTAGCATGATAAAGAAGATTCAAAGAGAGTGAGATGCCAGCTCCTTTCATTCAGTCAGTAGCTTCAAACATTTCTGGTATATGAATAACATGATGTTTTTCAATGGCAAAAATCAATGAATATTGTAAATGCACAAACAGTAATTTCTCCGCATTGCAAGGTGCAATTCTGAAATTTTTTGCTTTTTCCTGCTCCTCTTAGCATGATAAAGAAGATTCAAAGAGAGTGAGATGCCAGCTCCTTTCATTCAGTCAGTAGCTTCAAACATTTCTGGTATATGAATAACATGATGTTTTTCAATGGCAAAAATCAATGAATATTGTAAATGCACAAACAGTAATTTCTCCGCATTGCAAGGTGCAATTCTGAAATTTTTTGCTTTTTCCTGCTCCTCTTAGCATGATAAAGAAGATTCAAAGAGAGTGAGATGCCAGCTCCTTTCATTCAGTCAGTAGCTTCAATCATTTCTGGACGTTTTTCAATGGTAAAAATCAATGAATATTGTAAATGCACAAACAGTAATTTCTCCACATTGCAAGGTGCAATTCTGAAATTTTTTGCTTTTTCCTGCTCCTCTTAGCATGATAAAGAAGATTCAAAGAGAGTGCGATGCCAGCTCCTTTCATTCAGTCAGTAGCTTCAAACATTTCTGGTATATGAATAACATGATGTTTTTCAATGGCAAAAATCAATGAATATTGTAAATGCACAAACAGTAATTTCTCCGCATTGCAAGGTGCAATTCTGAAATTTTTTGCTTTTTCCTGCTCCTCTTAGCATGATAAAGAAGATTCAAAGAGAGTGAGATGCCAGCTCCTTTCATTCAGTCAGTAGCTTCAATCATTTCTGGATGTTTTTCAATGGCAAAAATCAATGAATATTGTAAATGCACAAACTGTAATTTCTCCGCATTGCAAGGTGCAATTCTGAAATTTTTTGCTTTTTCCTGCTCCTCTTAGCATGATAAAGAAGATTCAAAGAGAGTGAGATGCCAGCTCCTTTCATTCAGTCAGTAGCTTCAATCATTTCTGGACGTTTTTCAATGGCAAAAATCAATGAATATTGTAAATGCACAAACAGTAATTTCTCCACATTGCAAGGTGCAATTCTGAAATTTTTTGCTTTTTCCTGCTCCTCTTAGCATGATAAACAAGATTCAAAGAGAGTGAGATGCCAGCTCCTTTCATTCAGTCAGTAGCTTCAAACATTTCTGGTATATGAATAACATGATGTTTTTCAATGGCAAAAATCAATGAATATTGTAAATGCACAAACAGTAATTTCTCCGCATTGCAAGGTGCAATTCTGAAATTTTTTGCTTTTTCCTGCTCCTCTTAGCATGATAAAGAAGATTCAAAGAGAGTGAGATGCCAGCTCCTTTCATTCAGTCAGTAGCTTCAAACATTTCTGGTATATGAATAACATGATGTTTTTCAATGGCAAAAATCAATGAATATTGTAAATGCACAAACAGTAATTTCTCCGCATTGCAAGGTGCAAGTCTGAAATTTTTTGCTTTTTCCTGCTCCTCTTAGCATGATAAAGAAGATTCAAAGAGAGTGAGATGCCAGCTACTTTCATTCAGTCAGTAGCTTCAATCATTTCTGGACGTTTTTCAATGGTAAAAATCAATGAATATTGTAAATGCACAAACAGTAATTTCTCCACATTGCAAGGTGCAATTCTGAAATTTTTTGCTTTTTCCTGCTCCTCTTAGCATGATAAAGAAGATTCAAAGAGAGTGAGATGCCAGCTCCTTTCATTCAGTCAGTAGCTTCAAACATTTCTGGTATATGAATAACATGATGTTTTTCAATGGCAAAAATCAATGAATATTGTAAATGCACAAACAGTAATTTCTCCGCATTGCAAGGTGCAATTCTGAAATTTTTTGCTTTTTCCTGCTCCTCTTAGCATGATAAAGAAGATTCAAAGAGAGTGAGATGCCAGCTCCTTTCATTCAGTCAGTAGCTTCAAACATTTCTGGTATATGAATAACATGATGTTTTTCAATGGCAAAAATCAATGAATATTGTAAATGCACAAACAGTAATTTCTCCGCATTGCAAGGTGCAAGTCTGAAATTTTTTGCTTTTTCCTGCTCCTCTTAGCATGATAAAGAAGATTCAAAGAGAGTGAGATGCCAGCTACTTTCATTCAGTCAGTAGCTTCAATCATTTCTGGACGTTTTTCAATGGTAAAAATCAATGAATATTGTAAATGCACAAACAGTAATTTCTCCACATTGCAAGGTGCAATTCTGAAATTTTTTGCTTTTTCCTGCTCCTCTTAGCATGATAAAGAAGATTCAAAGAGAGTGAGATGCCAGCTCCTTTCATTCAGTCAGTAGCTTCAAACATTTCTAGTATATGAATAACATGATGTTTTTCAATGGCAAAAATCAATGAATATTGTAAATGCACAAACAGTAATTTCTCCGCATTGCAAGGTGCAATTCTGAAATTTTTTGCTTTTTCCTGCTCCTCTTAGCATGATAAAGAAGATTCAAAGAGAGTGAGATGCCAGCTCCTTTCATTCAGTCAGTAGCTTCAATCATTTCTGGATGTTTTTCAATGGCAAAAATCAATGAATATTGTAAATGCACAAACTGTAATTTCTCCGCATTGCAAGGTGCAATTCTGAAATTTTTTGCTTTTTCCTGCTCCTCTTAGCATGATAAAGAAGATTCAAAGAGAGTGAGATGCCAGCTCCTTTCATTCAGTCAGTAGCTTCAATCATTTCTGGACGTTTTTCAATGGCAAAAATCAATGAATATTGTAAATGCACAAACAGTAATTTCTCCGCATTGCAAGGTGCAATTCTGAAATTTTTTGCTTTTTCCTGCTCCTCTTAGCATGATAAACAAGATTCAAAGAGAGTGAGATGCCAGCTCCTTTCATTTAGTCAGTAGCTTCAATCATTTCTGGACGTTTTTCAATGGCAAAAATCAATGAATATTGTAAATGCACAAACAGTAATTTCTCCGCATTGCAAGGTGCAATTCTGAAATTTTTTGCTTTTTCCTGCTCCTCTTAGCATGATAAAGAAGATTCAAAGAGAGTGAGATGCCAGCTCCTTTCATTCAGTCAGTAGCTTCAATCATTTCTGGACGTTTTTCAATGGCAAAAATCAATGAATATTGTAAATGCACAAACAGTAATTTCTCCGCATTGCAAGGTGCAATTCTGAAATTTTTTGCTTTTTCCTGCTCCTCTTAGCATGATAAAGAAGATTCAAAGAGAGTGAGATGCCAGCTCCTTTCATTCAGTCAGTAGCTTCAAACATTTCTGGTATATGAATAACATGATGTTTTTCAATGGCAAAAATCAATGAATATTGTAAATGCACAAACAGTAATTTCTCCGCATTGCAAGGTGCAATTCTGAAATTTTTTGCTTTTTCCTGCTCCTCTTAGCATGATAAAGAAGATTCAAAGAGAGTGAGATGCCAGCTCCTTTCGTTCAGTCAGTAGCTTCAATCATTTCTGGATGTTTTTCAATGGCAAAAATCATTGAATATTATAAATGCACAAACAGTAATTTCTCCGCATTGCAAGGTGCAATTCTGAAATTTTTTGCTTTTTCCTGCTCCTCTTAGCATGATAAAGAAGATTCAAAGAGAGTGAGATGCCAGCTCCTTTCATTCAGTCAGTAGCTTCAAACATTTCTGGTATATGAATAACATGATGTTTTTCAATGGCAAAAATCAATGAATATTGTAAATGCACAAACAATAATTTCTCCGCATTGCAAGGTGCAATTCTGAAATTTTTTGCTTTTTCCTGCTCCTCTTAGCATGATAAAGAAGATTCAAAGAGAGTGAGATGCCAGCTCCTTTCATTCAGTCAGTAGCTTCAATCATTTCTGGACGTTTTTCAGTGGCAAAAATCAATGAATATTGTAAATGCACAAACAGTAATTTCTCCGCATTGCAAGGTGCAATTCTGAAATTTTTTGCTTTTTCCTGCTCCTCTTAGCATGATAAAGAAGATTCAAAGAGAGTGAGATGCCAGCTCCTTTCATTCAGTCAGTAGCTTCAAACATTTCTGGTATATGAATAACATGATGTTTTTCAATGGCAAAAATCAATGAATATTGTAAATGCACAAACAGTAATTTCTCCGCATTGCAAGGTGCAAGTCTGAAATTTTTTGCTTTTTCCTGCTCCTCTTAGCATGATAAAGAAGATTCAAAGAGAGTGAGATGCCAGCTACTTTCATTCAGTCAGTAGCTTCAATCATTTCTGGACGTTTTTCAATGGTAAAAATCAATGAATATTGTAAATGCACAAACAGTAATTTCTCCACATTGCAAGGTGCAATTCTGAAATTTTTTGCTTTTTCCTGCTCCTCTTAGCATGATAAAGAAGATTCAAAGAGAGTGAGATGCCAGCTCCTTTCATTCAGTCAGTAGCTTCAAACATTTCTGGTATATGAATAACATGATGTTTTTCAATGGCAAAAATCAATGAATATTGTAAATGCACAAACAGTAATTTCTCCGCATTGCAAGGTGCAATTCTGAAATTTTTTGCTTTTTCCTGCTCCTCTTAGCATGATAAAGAAGATTCAAAGAGAGTGAGATGCCAGCTCCTTTCATTCAGTCAGTAGCTTCAATCATTTCTGGATGTTTTTCAATGGCAAAAATCAATGAATATTGTAAATGCACAAACTGTAATTTCTCCGCACTGCAAGATGCAATTCTGAAATTTTTTGCTTTTTCCTGCTCCTCTTAGCATGATAAAGAAGATTCAAAGAGAGTGAGATGCCAGCTCCTTTCATTCAGTCAGTAGCTTCAATCATTTCTGGACGTTTTTCAATGGCAAAAATCAATGAATATTGTAAATGCACAAACAGTAATTTCTCCGCATTGCAAGGTGCAATTCTGAAATTTTTTGCTTTTTCCTGCTCCTCTTAGCATGATAAAGAAGATTCAAAGAGAGTGAGATGCCAGCTCCTTTCATTCAGTCAGTAGCTTCAATCATTTCTGGACGTTTTTCAATGGCAAAAATCAATGAATATTGTAAATGCACAAACAGTAATTTCTCCGCATTGCAAGGTGCAATTCTGAAATTTTTTGCTTTTTCCTGCTCGTCTTAGCATGATAAAGAAGATTCAAAGAGAGTGAGATGCCAGCTCCTTTCATTCAGTCAGTAGCTTCAAACATTTCTGGTATATGAATAACATGATGTTTTTCAATGGCAAAAATCAATGAATATTGTAAATGCACAAACAGTAATTTCTCCGCATTGCAAGGTGCAATTCTGAAATTTTTTGCTTTTTCCTGCTCCTCTTAGCATGATAAAGAAGATTCAAAGAGAGTGAGATGCCAGCTCCTTTCATTCAGTCAGTAGCTTCAATCATTTCTGGACGTTTTTCAATGGCAAAAATCAATGAATATTGTAAATGCACAAACAGTAATTTCTCCGCATTGCAAGGTGCAATTCTGAAATTTTTTGCTTTTTCCTGCTCCTCTTAGCATGATAAAGAAGATTCAAAGAGAGTGAGATGCCAGCTCCTTTCATTCAGTCAGTAGCTTCAAACATTTCTGGTATATGAATAACATGATGTTTTTCAATGGCAAA
This sequence comes from Phyllobates terribilis, assembly GCF_046119375.1. Lineage (NCBI taxonomy): Eukaryota > Metazoa > Chordata > Amphibia > Anura > Dendrobatidae > Phyllobates > Phyllobates terribilis. Next base: position 278,311 of record NW_027363657.1, on the reverse strand, counting down.
AATCAATGAATATTGTAAATGCACAAACAGTAATTTCTCCGCATTGCAAGGTGCAAGTCTGAAATTTTTTGCTTTTTCCTGCTCCTCTTAGCATGATAAAGAAGATTCAAAGAGAGTGAGATGCCAGCTCCTTTCATTCAGTCAGTAGCTTCAATCATTTCTGGATGTTTTTCAATGGCAAAAATCAATGAATATTGTAAATGCACAAACTGTAATTTCTCCGCATTACAAGGTGCAATTCTGAAATTTTTTGCTTTTTCCTGCTCCTCTTAGCATGATAAAGAAGATTCAAAGAGAGTGAGATGCCAGCTCCTTTCATTCAGTCAGTAGCTTCAATCATTTCTGGACGTTTTTCAATGGCAAAAATCAATGAATATTGTAAATGCACAAACAGTAATTTCTCCGCATTGCAAGGTGCAATTCTGAAATTTTTTGCTTTTTCCTGCTCCTCTTAGCATGATAAAGAAGATTCAAAGAGAGTGAGATGCCAGCTCCTTTCATTCAGTCAGTAGCTTCAATCATTTCTGGACGTTTTTCAATGGCAAAAATCAATGAATATTGTAAATGCACAAACAGTAATTTCTCCGCATTGCAAGGTGCAATTCTGAAATTTTTTGCTTTTTCCTGCTCCTCTTAGCATGATAAAGAAGATTCAAAGAGAGTGAGATGCCAGCTCCTTTCATTCAGTCAGTAGCTTCAAACATTTCTGGTATATGAATAACATGATGTTTTTCAATGGCAAAAATCAATGAATATTGTAAATGCACAAACAGTAATTTCTCCGCATTGCAAGGTGCAATTCTGAAATTTTTTGCTTTTTCCTGCTCCTCTTAGCATGATAAAGAAGATTCAAAGAGAGTGAGATGCCAGCTACTTTCATTCAGTCAGTAGCTTCAATCATTTCTGGACGTTTTTCAATGGTAAAAATCAATGAATATTGTAAATGCACAAACAGTAATTTCTCCACATTGCAAGGTGCAATTCTGACATTTTTTGCTTTTTCCTGCTCCTCTTAGCATGATAAAGAAGATTCAAAGAGAGTGAGATGCCAGCTCCTTTCATTCAGTCAGTAGCTTCAAACATTTCTGGTATATGAATAACATGATGTTTTTCAATGGCAAAAATCAATGAATATTGTAAATGCACAAACAGTAATTTCTCCGCATTGCAAGGTACAATTCTGAAATTTTTTGCTTTTTCCTGCTCCTCTTAGCATGATAAAGAAGATTCAAAGAGAGTGAGATGCCAGCTCCTTTCATTGTCAGTAGCTTCAAACATTTCTGGTATATGAATAACATGATGTTTTTCAATGGCAAAAATCAATGAATATTGTAAATGCACAAACAGTAATTTCTCCGCATTGCAAGGTGCAAGTCTGAAATTTTTTGCTTTTTCCTGCTCCTCTTAGCATGATAAAGAAGATTCAAAGAGAGTGAGATGCCAGCTACTTTCATTCAGTCAGTAGCTTCAATCATTTCTGGACGTTTTTCAATGGTAAAAATCAATGAATATTGTAAATGCACAAACAGTAATTTCTCCACATTGCAAGGTGCAATTCTGAAATTTTTTGCTTTTTCCTGCTCCTCTTAGCATGATAAAGAAGATTCAAAGAGAGTGAGATGCCAGCTCCTTTCATTCAGTCAGTAGCTTCAAACATTTCTGGTATATGAATAACATGATGTTTTTCAATGGCAAAAATCAATGAATATTATAAATGCACAAACAGTAATTTCTCCGCATTGCAAGGTGCAATTCTGAAATTTTTTGCTTTTTCCTGCTCCTCTTAGCATGATAAAGAAGATTCAAAGAGAGTGAGATGCCAGCTCCTTTCATTCAGTCAGTAGCTTCAATCATTTCTGGATGTTTTTCAATGGCAAAAATCAATGAATATTGTAAATGCACAAACTGTAATTTCTCCGCATTGCAAGGTGCAATTCTGAAATTTTTTGCTTTTTCCTGCTCCTCTTAGCATGATAAAGAAGATTCAAAGAGAGTGAGATGCCAGCTCCTTTCATTCAGTCAGTAGCTTCAATCATTTCTGGACGTTTTTCAATGGCAAAAATCAATGAATATTGTAAATGCACAAACAGTAATTTCTCCGCATTGCAAGGTGCAATTCTGAAATTTTTTGCTTTTTCCTGCTCCTCTTAGCATGATAAAGAAGATTCAAAGAGAGTGAGATGCCATCTCCTTTCATTCAGTCAGTACCTTCAATCATTTCAGGACGTTTTTCAATGGCAAAAATCAATGAATATTGTAAATGCACAAACAGTAATTTCTCCGCATTGCAAGGTGCAATTCTGAAATTTTTTGCTTTTTCCCGCTCCTCTTAGCATGATAAAGAAGATTCAAAGAGAGTGAGGTGCCAGCTCCTTTCATTCAGTCAGTAGCTTCAAACATTTCTGGTATATGAATAACATGTTTTTCAATGGCAAAAATCAATGAATATTGTAAATGCACAAACAGTAATTTCTCCGCATTGCAAGGTGCAATTCTGAAATTTTTTGCTTTTTCCTGCTCCTCTTAGCATGATAAAGAAGATTCAAAGAGAGTGAGATGCCAGCTCCTTTCATTCAGTCAGTAGCTTCAATCATTTCTGGACGTTTTTCAATGGCAAAAATCAATGAATATTGTAAATGCACAAACAGTAATTTCTCCGCATTGCAAGGTGCAATTCTGAAATTTTTTGCTTTTTCCTGCTCCTCTTAGCATGATAAAGAAGATTCAAAGAGAGTGAGATGCCAGCTCCTTTCATTCAGTCAGTAGCTTCAATCATTTCTGGACGTTTTTCAATGGCAAAAATCAATGAATATTGTAAATGCACAAACAGTAATTTCTCCGCATTGCAAGGTGCAATTCTGAAATTTTTTGCTTTTTCCTGCTCCTCTTAGCATGATAAAGAAGATTCAAAGAGAGTGAGATGCCAGCTCCTTTCATTCAGTCAGTAGCTTCAAACATTTCTGGTATATGAATAACATGATGTTTTTCAATGGCAAAAATCAATGAATATTGTAAATGCACAAACAGTAATTTCTCCGCATTGCAAGGTGCAAGTCTGAAATTTTTTGCTTTTTCCTGCTCCTCTTAGCATGATAAAGAAGATTCAAAGAGAGTGAGATGCCAGCTACTTTCATTCAGTCAGTAGCTTCAATCATTTCTGGACGTTTTTCAATGGTAAAAATCAATGAATATTGTAAATGCACAAACAGTAATTTCTCCACATTGCAAGGTGCAATTCTGAAATTTTTTGCTTTTTCCTGCTCCTCTTAGCATGATAAAGAAGATTCAAAGAGAGTGAGATGCCAGCTCCTTTCATTCAGTCAGTAGCTTCAAACATTTCTGGTATATGAATAACATGATGTTTTTCAATGGCAAAAATCAATGAATATTGTAAATGCACAAACAGTAATTTCTCCGCATTGCAAGGTGCAATTCTGAAATTTTTTGCTTTTTCCTGCTCCTCTTAGCATGATAAAGAAGATTCAAAGAGAGTGAGATGCCAGCTCCTTTCATTCAGTCAGTAGCTTCAAACATTTCTGGTATATGAATAACATGATGTTTTTCAATGGCAAAAATCAATGAATATTGTAAATGCACAAACAGTAATTTCTCCGCATTGCAAGGTGCAATTCTGAAATTTTTTGCTTTTTCCTGCTCCTCTTAGCATGATAAAGAAGATTCAAAGAGAGTGAGATGCCAGCTCCTTTCATTCAGTCAGTAGCTTCAATCATTTCTGGACGTTTTTCAATGGTAAAAATCAATGAATATTGTAAATGCACAAACAGTAATTTCTCCACATTGCAAGGTGCAATTCTGAAATTTTTTGCTTTTTCCTGCTCCTCTTAGCATGATAAAGAAGATTCAAAGAGAGTGAGATGCCAGCTCCTTTCATTCAGTCAGTAGCTTCAAACATTTCTGGTATATGAATAACATGATGTTTTTCAATGGCAAAAATCAATGAATATTGTAAATGCACAAACAGTAATTTCTCCGCATTGCAAGGTGCAATTCTGAAATTTTTTGCTTTTTCCTGCTCCTCTTAGCATGATAAAGAAGATTCAAAGAGAGTGAGATGCCAGCTCCTTTCATTCAGTCAGTAGCTTCAAACATTTCTGGTATATGAATAACATGATGTTTTTCAATGGCAAAAATCAATGAATATTGTAAATGCACAAACAGTAATTTCTCCGCATTGCAAGGTGCAATTCTGAAATTTTTTGCTTTTTCCTGCTCCTCTTAGCATGATAAAGAAGATTCAAAGAGAGTGAGATGCCAGCTCTTTTCATTCAGTCAGTAGCTTCAATCATTTCTGGACGTTTTTCAATGGTAAAAATCAATGAATATTGTAAATGCACAAACAGTAATTTCTCCACATTGCAAGGTGCAATTCTGAAATTTTTTGCTTTTTCCTGCTCCTCTTAGCATGATAAAGAAGATTCAAAGAGAGTGAGATGCCAGCTCCTTTCATTCAGTCAGTAGCTTCAAACATTTCTGGTATATGAATAACATGATGTTTTTCAATGGCAAAAATCAATGAATATTGTAAATGCACAAACAGTAATTTCTCCGCATTGCAAGGTGCAAGTCTGAAATTTTTTGCTTTTTCCTGCTCCTCTTAGCATGATAAAGAAGATTCAAAGAGAGTGAGATGCCAGCTACTTTCATTCAGTCAGTAGCTTCAATCATTTCTGGACGTTTTTCAATGGTAAAAATCAATGAATATTGTAAATGCACAAACAGTAATTTCTCCACATTGCAAGGTGCAATTCTGAAATTTTTTGCTTTTTCCTGCTCCTCTTAGCATGATAAAGAAGATTCAAAGAGATTGAGATGCCAGCTCCTTTCATTCAGTCAGTAGCTTCAAACATTTCTGGTATATGAATAACATGATGTTTTTCAATGGCAAAAATCAATGAATATTGTAAATGCACAAACAGTAATTTCTCCGCATTGCAAGGTGCAATTCTGAAATTTTTTGCTTTTTCCTGCTCCTCTTAGCATGATAAAGAAGATTCAAAGAGAGTGAGATGCCAGCTCCTTTCATTCAGTCAGTAGCTTCAATCATTTCTGGATGTTTTTCAATGGCAAAAATCAATGAATATTGTAAATGCACAAACTGTAATTTCTCCGCATTGCAAGGTGCAATTCTGAAATTTTTTGCTTTTTCCTGCTCCTCTTAGCATGATAAAGAAGATTCAAAGAGAGTGAGATGCCAGCTCCTTTCATTCAGTCAGTAGCTTCAATCATTTCTGGACGTTTTTCAATGGCAAAAATCAATGAATATTGTAAATGCACAAACAGTAATTTCTCCGCATTGCAAGGGGCAATTCTGATTTTTTTTGCTTTTTCCTGCTCCTCTTAGCATGATAAAGAAGATTCAAAGAGAGTGAGATGCCAGCTACTTTCATTCAGTCAGTAGCTTCAATCATTTCTGGACGTTTTTCAATGGTAAAAATCAATGAATATTGTAAATGCACAAACAGTAATTTCTCCACATTGCAAGGTGCAATTCTGAAATTTTTTGCTTTTTCCTGCTCCTCTTAGCATGATAAAGAAGATTCAAAGAGAGTGAGATGCCAGCTCCTTTCGTTCAGTCAGTAGCTTCAAACATTTCTGGTATATGAATAACATGTTTTTCAATGGCAAAAATCAATGAATATTGTAAATGCACAAACAGTAATTTCTCCGCATTGCAAGGTGCAATTCTGAAATTTTTTGCTTTTTCCTGCTCCTCTTAGCATGATAAAGAAGATTCAAAGAGAGTGAGATGCCAGCTCCTTTCATTCAGTCAGTAGCTTCAAACATTTCTGGTATATGAATAACATGATGTTTTTCAATGGCAAAAATCAATGAATATTGTAAATGCACAAACAGTAATTTCTCCGCATTGCAAGGTGCAATTCTGAAATTTTTTGCTTTTTCCTGCTCCTCTTAGCATGATAAAGAAGATTCAAAGAGAGTGAGATGCCAGCTCCTTTCATTCAGTCAGTAGCTTCAATCATTTCTGGACGTTTTTCAATGGTAAAAATCAATGAATATTGTAAATGCACAAACAGTAATTTCTCCACATTGCAAGGTGCAATTCTGAAATTTTTTGCTTTTTCCTGCTCCTCTTAGCATGATAAAGAAGATTCAAAGAGAGTGAGGTGCCAGCTCCTTTCATTCAGTCAGTAGCTTCAAACATTTCTGGTATATGAATAACATGTTTTTCAATGGCAAAAATCAATGAATATTGTAAATGCACAAACAGTAATTTCTCCGCATTGCAAGGTGCAATTCTGAAATTTTTTGCTTTTTCCTGCTCCTCTTAGCATGATAAAGAAGATTCAAAGAGAGTGAGATGCCAGCTCCTTTCATTCAGTCAGTAGCTTCAATCATTTCTGGACGTTTTTCAATGGCAAAAATCAATGAATATTGTAAATGCACAAACAGTAATTTCTCCGCATTGCAAGGTGCAATTCTGAAATTTTTTGCTTTTTCCTGCTCCTCTTAGCATGATAAAGAAGATTCAAAGAGAGTGAGATGCCAGCTCCTTTCATTCAGTCAGTAGCTTCAAACATTTCTGGTATATGAATAACATGATGTTTTTCAATGGCAAAAATCAATGAATATTGTAAATGCACAAACAGTAATTTCTCCGCATTGCAAGGTGCAAGTCTGAAATTTTTTGCTTTTTCCTGCTCCTCTTAGCATGATAAAGAAGATTCAAAGAGAGTGAGATGCCAGCTACTTTCATTCAGTCAGTAGCTTCAAACATTTCTGGTATATGAATAACATGATGTTTTTCAATGGCAAAAATCAATGAATATTGTAAATGCACAAACAGTAATTTCTCCGCATTGCAAGGTGCAATTCTGAAATTTTTTGCTTTTTCCTGCTCCTCTTAGCATGATAAAGAAGATTCAAAGAGAGTGAGATGCCAGCTCCTTTCATTCAGTCAGTAGCTTCAAACATTTCTGGTATATGAATAACATGATGTTTTTCAATGGCAAAAATCAATGAATATTGTAAATGCACAAACAGTAATTTCTCCGCATTGCAAGGTGCAATTCTGAAATTTTTTGCTTTTTCCTGCTCCTCTTAGCATGATAAAGAAGATTCAAAGAGAGTGAGATGCCAGCTCCTTTCATTCAGTCAGTAGCTTCAATCATTTCTGGACGTTTTTCAATGGTAAAAATCAATGAATATTGTAAATGCACAAACAGTAATTTCTCCACATTGCAAGGTGCAATTCTGAAATTTTTTGCTTTTTCCTGCTCCTCTTAGCATGATAAAGAAGATTCAAAGAGAGTGAGGTGCCAGCTCCTTTCATTCAGTCAGTAGCTTCAAACATTTCTGGTATATGAATAACATGTTTTTCAATGGCAAAAATCAATGAATATTGTAAATGCACAAACAGTAATTTCTCCGCATTGCAAGGTGCAATTCTGAAATTTTTTGCTTTTTCCTGCTCCTCTTAGCATGATAAAGAAGATTCAAAGAGAGTGAGATGCCAGCTCCTTTCATTCAGTCAGTAGCTTCAATCATTTCTGGACGTTTTTCAATGGCAAAAATCAATGAATATTGTAAATGCACAAACAGTAATTTCTCCGCATTGCAAGGTGCAATTCTGAAATTTTTTGCTTTTTCCTGCTCCTCTTAGCATGATAAAGAAGATTCAAAGAGAGTGAGATGCCAGCTCCTTTCATTCAGTCAGTAGCTTCAAACATTTCTGGTATATGAATAACATGATGTTTTTCAATGGCAAAAATCAATGAATATTGTAAATGCACAAACAGTAATTTCTCCGCATTGCAAGGTGCAAGTCTGAAATTTTTTGCTTTTTCCTGCTCCTCTTAGCATGATAAAGAAGATTCAAAGAGAGTGAGATGCCAGCTACTTTCATTCAGTCAGTAGCTTCAATCATTTCTGGACGTTTTTCAATGGTAAAAATCAATGAATATTGTAAATGCACAAACAGTAATTTCTCCACATTGCAAGGTGCAATTCTGAAATTTTTTGCTGTTTCCTGCTCCTCTTAGCATGATAAAGAAGATTCAAAGAGAGTGAGATGCCAGCTCCTTTCATTCAGTCAGTAGCTTCAAACATTTCTGGTATATGAATAACATGATGTTTTTCAATGGCAAAAATCAATGAATATTGTAAATGCACAAACAGTAATTTCTCCGCATTGCAAGGTGCAATTCTGAAATTTTTTGCTTTTTCCTGCTCCTCTTAGCATGATAAAGAAGATTCAAAGAGAGTGAGATGCCAGCTCCTTTCATTCAGTCAGTAGCTTCAAACATTTCTGGTATATGAATAACATGATGTTTTTCAATGGCAAAAATCAATGAATATTGTAAATGCACAAACAGTAATTTCTCCGCATTGCAAGGTGCAATTCTGAAATTTTTTGCTTTTTCCTGCTCCTCTTAGCATGATAAAGAAGATTCAAAGAGAGTGAGATGCCAGCTCCTTTCATTCAGTCAGTAGCTTCAATCATTTCTGGACGTTTTTCAATGGTAAAAATCAATGAATATTGTAAATGCACAAACAGTAATCTCTCCACATTGCAAGGTGCAATTCTGAAATTTTTTGCTTTTTCCTGCTCCTCTTAGCATGATAAAGAAGATTCAAAGAGAGTGAGGTGCCAGCTCCTTTCATTCAGTCAGTAGCTTCAAACATTTCTGGTATATGAATAACATGTTTTTCAATGGCAAAAATCAATGAATATTGTAAATGCACAAACAGTAATTTCTCCGCATTGCAAGGTGCAATTCTGAAATTTTTTGCTTTTTCCTGCTCCTCTTAGCATGATAAAGAAGATTCAAAGAGAGTGAGATGCCAGCTCCTTTCATTCAGTCAGTAGCTTCAATCATTTCTGGACGTTTTTCAATGGCAAAAATCAATGAATATTGTAAATGCACAAACAGTAATTTCTCCGCATTGCAAGGTGCAATTCTGAAATTTTTTGCTTTTTCCTGCTCCTCTTAGCATGATAAAGAAGATTCAAAGAGAGTGAGATGCCAGCTCCTTTCATTCAGTCAGTAGCTTCAAACATTTCTGGTATATGAATAACATGATGTTTTTCAATGGCAAAAATCAATGAATATTGTAAATGCACAAACAGTAATTTCTCCGCATTGCAAGGTGCAAGTCTGAAATTTTTTGCTTTTTCCTGCTCCTCTTAGCATGATAAAGAAGATTCAAAGAGAGTGAGATGCCAGCTACTTTCATTCAGTCAGTAGCTTCAATCATTTCTGGACGTTTTTCAATGGTAAAAATCAATGAATATTGTAAATGCACAAACAGTAATTTCTCCACATTGCAAGGTGCAATTCTGAAATTTTTTGCTTTTTCCTGCTCCTCTTAGCATGATAAAGAAGATTCAAAGAGAGTGAGATGCCAGCTCCTTTCATTCAGTCAGTAGCTTCAAACATTTCTGGTATATGAATAACATGATGTTTTTCAATGGCAAAAATCAATGAATATTGTAAATGCACAAACAGTAATTTCTCCGCATTGCAAGGTGCAATTCTGAAATTTTTTGCTTTTTCCTGCTCCTCTTAGCATGATAAAGAAGATTCAAAGAGAGTGAGATGCCAGCTCCTTTCATTCAGTCAGTAGCTTCAATCATTTCTGGACGTTTTTCAATGGTAAAAATCAATGAATATTGTAAATGCACAAACAGTAATTTCTCCACATTGCAAGGTGCAATTCTGAAATTTTTTGCTTTTTCCTGCTCCTCTTAGCATGATAAAGAAGATTCAAAGAGAGTGAGGTGCCAGCTCCTTTCATTCAGTCAGTAGCTTCAAACATTTCTGGTATATGAATAACATGTTTTTCAATGGCAAAAATCAATGAATATTGTAAATGCACAAACAGTAATTTCTCCGCATTGCAAGGTGCAATTCTGAAATTTTTTGCTTTTTCCTGCTCCTCTTAGCATGATAAAGAAGATTCAAAGAGAGTGAGATGCCAGCTCCTTTCATTCAGTCAGTAGCTTCAATCATTTCTGGACGTTTTTCAATGGCAAAAATCAATGAATATTGTAAATGCACAAACAGTAATTTCTCCGCATTGCAAGGTGCAATTCTGAAATTTTTTGCTTTTTCCTGCTCCTCTTAGCATGATAAAGAAGATTCAAAGAGAGTGAGATGCCAGCTCCTTTCATTCAGTCAGTAGCTTCAAACATTTCTGGTATATGAATAACATGATGTTTTTCAATGGCAAAAATCAATGAATATTGTGAATGCACAAACAGTAATTTCTCCGCATTGCAAGGTGCAAGTCTGAAATTTTTTGCTTTTTCCTGCTCCTCTTAGCATGATAAAGAAGATTCAAAGAGAGTGAGATGCCAGCTACTTTCATTCAGTCAGTAGCTTCAATCATTTCTGGACGTTTTTCAATGGTAAAAATCAATGAATATTGTAAATGCACAAACAGTAATTTCTCCACATTGCAAGGTGCAATTCTGAAATTTTTTGCTTTTTCCTGCTCCTCTTAGCATGATAAAGAAGATTCAAAGAGAGTGAGATGCCAGCTCCTTTCATTCAGTCAGTAGCTTCAAACATTTCTGGTATATGAATAACATGATGTTTTTCAATGGCAAAAATCAATGAATATTGTAAATGCACAAACAGTAATTTCTCCGCATTGCAAGGTGCAATTCTGAAATTTTTTGCTTTTTCCTGCTCCTCTTAGCATGATAAAGAAGATTCAAAGAGAGTGAGATGCCAGCTCCTTTCATTCAGTCAGTAGCTTCAAACATTTCTGGTATATGAATAACATGATGTTTTTCAATGGCAAAAATCAATGAATATTGTAAATGCACAAACAGTAATTTCTCCGCATTGCAAGGTGCAATTCTGAAATTTTTTGCTTTTTCCTGCTCCTCTTAGCATGATAAAGAAGATTCAAAGAGAGTGAGATGCCAGCTCCTTTCATTCAGTCAGTAGCTTCAATCATTTCTGGACGTTTTTCAATGGTAAAAATCAATGAATATTGTAAATGCACAAACAGTAATTTCTCCACATTGCAAGGTGCAATTCTGAAATTTTTTGCTTTTTCCTGCTCCTCTTAGCATGATAAAGAAGATTCAAAGAGAGTGAGATGCCAGCTCCTTTCATTCAGTCAGTAGCTTCAAACATTTCTGGTATATGAATAACATGAAGTTTTTCAATGGCAAAAATCAATGAATATTGTAAATGCACAAACAGTAATTTCTCCGCATTGCAAGGTGCAATTCTGAAATTTTTTGCTTTTTCCTGCTCCTCTTAGCATGATAAAGAAGATTCAAAGAGAGTGAGATGCCAGCTCCTTTCATTCAGTCAGTAGCTTCAAACATTTCTGGTATATGAATAACATGATGTTTTTCAATGGCAAAAATCAATGAATATTGTAAATGCACAAACAGTAATTTCTCCGCATTGCAAGGTGCAATTCTGAAATTTTTTGCTTTTTCCTGCTCCACTTAGCATGATAAAGAAGATTCAAAGAGAGTGAGATGCCAGCTCCTTTCATTCAGTCAGTAGCTTCAATCATTTCTGGACGTTTTTCAATGGCAAAAATCAACGAATATTGTAAATGCACAAACAGTAATTTCTCCGCATTGCAAGGTGCAATTCTGAAATTTTTTGCTTTTTCCTACTCCTCTTAGCATGATAAAGAAGATTCAAGGAGAGTGAGATGCCAGCTCCTTTCATTCAGTCAGTAGCTTCAAACATTTCTGGTATATGAATAACATGATGTTTTTCAATGGCAAAAATCAATGAATATTGTAAATGCACAAACAGTAATTTCTCCGCATTGCAAGGTGCAATTCTGAAATTTTTTGCTTTTTCCTGCTCCTCTTAGCATGATAAAGAAGATTCAAAGAGAGTGAGATGCCAGCTCCTTTCATTCAGTCAGTAGCTTCAATCATTTCTGGACGTTTTTCAATGGTAAAAATCAATGAATATTGTAAATGCACAAACAGTAATTTCTCCACATTGCAAGGTGCAATTCTGAAATTTTTTGCTTTTTCCTGCTCCTCTTAGCATGATAAAGAAGATTCAAAGAGAGTGAGATGCCAGCTCCTTTCATTCAGTCAGTAGCTTCAAACATTTCTGGTATATGAATAACATGAAGTTTTTCAATGGCAAAAATCAATGAATATTGTAAATGCACAAACAGTAATTTCTCCGCATTGCAAGGTGCAATTCTGAAATTTTTAGCTTTTTCCTGCTCCTCTTAGCATGATAAAGAAGATTCAAAGAGAGTGAGATGCCAGCTCCTTTCATTCAGTCAGTAGCTTCAAACATTTCTGGTATATGAATAACATGATGTTTTTCAATGGCAAAAATCAATGAATATTGTAAATGCACAAACAGTAATTTCTCCGCATTGCAAGGTGCAATTCTGAAATTTTTTGCTTTTTCCTGCTCCACTTAGCATGATAAAGAAGATTCAAAGAGAGTGAGATGCCAGCTCCTTTCATTCAGTTAGTAGCTTCAATCATTTCTGGACGTTTTTCAATGGCAAAAATCAACGAATATTGTAAATGCACAAACAGTAATTTCTCCGCATTGCAAGGTGCAATTCTGAAATTTTTTGCTTTTTCCTGCTCCTCTTAGCATGATAAAGAAGATTCAAAGAGAGTGAGATGCCAGCTCCTTTCATTCAGTCAGTAGCTTCAATCATTTCTGGACGTTTTTCAATGGCAAAAATCAATGAATATTGTAAATGCACAAACTGTAATTTCTCCGCATTGCAAGGTGCAATTCTGAAATTTTTTGCTTTTTCCTGCTCCTCTTAGCATGATAAAGAAGATTCAAAGAGAGTGAGATGCCAGCTCCTTTCATTCAGTCAGTAGCTTCAATCATTTCTGGACGTTTTTCAATGGCAAATATCAATGAATATTGTAAATGCACAAACAGTAATTTCTCCGCATTGCAAGGTGCAATTCTGAAATTTTTTGCTTTTTCCTGCTCCTCTTAGCATGATAAAGAAGATTCAAAGAGAGTGAGATGCCAGCTCCTTTCATTCAGTCAGTAGCTTCAAACATTTCTGGTATATGAATAACATGATGTTTTTCAATGGCAAAAATCAATGAATATTGTAAATGCACAAACAGTAATTTCTCCGCATTGCAAGGTGCAAGTCTGAAATTTTTTGCTTTTTCCTGCTCCTCTTAGCATGATAAAGAAGAATCAAAGAGAGTGAGATGCCAGCTCCTTTCATTCAGTCAGTAGCTTCAAACATTTCTGGTATATGAATAACATGATGTTTTTCAATGGCAAAAATCAATGAATATTGTAAATGCACAAACAGTAATTTCTCCGCATTGCAAGGTGCAAGTCTGAAATTTTTTGCTTTTTCCTGCTCCTCTTAGCATGATAAAGAAGATTCAAAGAGAGTGAGATGCCAGCTACTTTCATTCAGTCAGTAGCTTCAATCATTTCTGGACGTTTTTCAATGGTAAAAATCAATGAATATTGTAAATGCACAAACAGTAATTTCTCCACATTGCAAGGTGCAATTCTGAAATTTTTTGCTTTTTCCTGCTCCTCTTAGCATGATAAAGAAGATTCAAAGAGATTGAGATGCCAGCTCCTTTCATTCAGTCAGTAGCTTCAAACATTTCTGGTATATGAATAACATGATGTTTTTCAATGGCAAAAATCAATGAATATTGTAAATGCACAAACAGTAATTTCTCCGCATTGCAAGGTGCAATTCTGAAATTTTTTGCTTTTTCCTGCTCCTCTTAGCATGATAAAGAAGATTCAAAGAGAGTGAGATGCCAGCTCCTTTCATTCAGTCAGTAGCTTCAATCATTTCTGGATGTTTTTCAATGGCAAAAATCAATGAATATTGTAAATGCACAAACTGTAATTTCTCCGCATTGCAAGGTGCAATTCTGAAATTTTTTGCTTTTTCCTGCTCCTCTTAGCATGATAAAGAAGATTCAAAGAGAGTGAGATGCCAGCTCCTTTCATTCAGTCAGTAGCTTCAATCATTTCTGGACGTTTTTCAATGGCAAAAATCAATGAATATTGTAAATGCACAAACAGTAATTTCTCCGCATTGCAAGGTGCAATTCTGAATTTTTTTGCTTTTTCCTGCTCCTCTTAGCATGATAAAGAAGATTCAAAGAGAGTGAGATGCCAGCTACTTTCATTCAGTCAGTAGCTTCAATCATTTCTGGACGTTTTTCAATGGTAAAAATCAATGAATATTGTAAATGCACAAACAGTAATTTCTCCACATTGCAAGGTGCAATTCTGAAATTTTTTGCTTTTTCCTGCTCCTCTTAGCATGATAAAGAAGATTCAAAGAGAGTGAGATGCCAGCTCCTTTCATTCAGTCAGTAGCTTCAAACATTTCTGGAATATGAATAACATGATGTTTTTCAATGGCAAAAATCAATGAATATTGTAAATGCACAAACAGTAATTTCTCCGCATTGCAAGGTGCAATTCTGAAATTTTTTGCTTTTTCCTGCTCCTCTTAGCATGATAAAGAAGATTCAAAGAGAGTGAGATGCCAGCTCCTTTCATTCAGTCAGTAGCTTCAAACATTTCTGGTATATGAATAACATGATGTTTTTCAATGGCAAAAATCAATGAATATTGTAAATGCACAAACAGTAATTTCTCCGCATTGCAAGGTGCAATTCTGAAATTTTTTGCTTTTTCCTGCTCCTCTTAGCATGATAAAGAAGATTCAAAGAGAGTGAGATGCCAGCTCCTTTCATTCAGTCAGTAGCTTCAATCATTTCTGGACGTTTTTCAATGGCAAAAATCAATGAATATTGTAAATGCACAAACAGTAATTTCTCCGCATTGCAAGGTGCAATTCTGAATTTTTTTGCTTTTTCCTGCTCCTCTTAGCATGATAAAGAAGATTCAAAGAGAGTGAGATGCCAGCTACTTTCATTCAGTCAGTAGCTTCAATCATTTCTGGACGTTTTTCAATGGTAAAAATCAATGAAAATTGTAAATGCACAAACAGTAATTTCTCCACATTGCAAGGTGCAATTCTGAAATTTTTTGCTTTTTCCTGCTCCTCTTAGCATGATAAAGAAGATTCAAAGAGAGTGAGATGCCAGCTCCTTTCATTCAGTCAGTAGCTTCAAACATTTCTGGTATATGAATAACATGATGTTTTTCAATGGCAAAAATCAATGAATATTGTAAATGCACAAACAGTAATTTCTCCGCATTGCAAGGTGCAATTCTGAAATTTTTTGCTTTTTCCTGCTCCTCTTAGCATGATAAAGAAGATTCAAAGAGAGTGAGATGCCAGCTCCTTTCATTCAGTCAGTAGCTTCAAACATTTCTGGTATATGAATAACATGATGTTTTTCAATGGCAAAAATCAATGAATATTGTAAATGCACAAACAGTAATTTCTCCGTATTGCAAGGTGCAATTCTGAAATTTTTTGCTTTTTCCTGCTCCACTTAGCATGATAAAGAAGATTCAAAGAGAGTGAGATGCCAGCTCCTTTCATTCAGTCAGTAGCTTCAATCATTTCTGGACGTTTTTCAATGGCAAAAATCAACGAATATTGTAAATGCACAAACAGTAATTTCTCCGCATTGCAAGGTGCAATTCTGAAATTTTTTGCTTTTTCCTGCTCCTCTTAGCATGATAAAGAAGATTCAAAGAGAGTGAGATGCCAGCTCCTTTCATTCAGTCAGTAGCTTCAATCATTTCTGGACGTTTTTCAATGGCAAAAATCAATGAATATTGTAAATGCACAAACTGTAATTTCTCCGCATTGCAAGGTGCAATTCTGAAATTTTTTGCTTTTTCCTGCTCCTCTTAGCATGATAAAGAAGATTCAAAGAGAGTGAGATGCCAGCTCCTTTCATTCAGTCAGTAGCTTCAATCATTTCTGGACGTTTTTCAATGGCAAAAATCAATGAATATTGTAAATGCACAAACAGTAATTTCTCCGCATTGCAAGGTGCAATTCTGAAATTTTTTGCTTTTTCCTGCTCCTCTTAGCATGATAAAGAAGATTCAAAGAGAGTGAGATGCCAGCTCCTTTCATTCAGTCAGTAGCTTCAATCATTTCTGGACGTTTTTCAATGGCAAAAATCAATGAATATTGTAAATGCACAAACAGTAATTTCTCCGCATTGCAAGGTGCAATTCTGAATTTTTTTGCTTTTTCCTGCTCCTCTTAGCATGATAAAGAAGATTCAAAGAGAGTGAGATGCCAGCTACTTTCATTCAGTCAGTAGCTTCAATCATTTCTGGACGTTTTTCAATGGTAAAAATCAATGAAAATTGTAAATGCACAAACAGTAATTTCTCCACATTGCAAGGTGCAATTCTGAAATTTTTTGCTTTTTCCTGCTCCTCTTAGCATGATAAAGAAGATTCAAAGAGAGTGAGATGCCAGCTCCTTTCATTCAGTCAGTAGCTTCAAACATTTCTGGTATATGAATAACATGATGTTTTTCAATGGCAAAAATCAATGAATATTGTAAATGCACAAACAGTAATTTCTCCGCATTGCAAGGTGCAATTCTGAAATTTTTTGCTTTTTCCTGCTCCTCTTAGCATGATAAAGAAGATTCAAAGAGAGTGAGATGCCAGCTCCTTTCATTCAGTCAGTAGCTTCAAACATTTCTGGTATATGAATAACATGATGTTTTTCAATGGCAAAAATCAATGAATATTGTAAATGCACAAACAGTAATTTCTCCGCATTGCAAGGTGCAATTCTGAAATTTTTTGCTTTTTCCTGCTCCTCTTAGCATGATAAAGAAGATTCAAAGAGAGTGAGATGCCAGCTCCTTTCATTCAGTCAGTAGCTTCAATCATTTCTGGACGTTTTTCAATGGTAAAAATCAATGAATATTGTAAATGCACAAACAGTAATTTCTCCACATTGCAAGGTGCAATTCTGAAATTTTTTGCTTTTTCCTGCTCCTCTTAGCATGATAAAGAAGATTCAAAGAGAGTGAGATGCCAGCTCCTTTCATTCAGTCAGTAGCTTCAAACATTTCTGGTATATGAATAACATGATGTTTTTCAATGGCAAAAATCAATGAATATTGTAAATGCACAAACAGTAATTTCTCCGCATTGCAAGGTGCAATTCTGAAATTTTTTGCTTTTTCCTGCTCCTCTTAGCATGATAAAGAAGATTCAAAGAGAGTGAGATGCCAGCTCCTTTCATTCAGTCAGTAGCTTCAAACATTTCTGGTATATGAATAACATGATGTTTTTCAATGGCAAAAATCAATGAATATTGTAAATGCACAAACAGTAATTTCTCCGTATTGCAAGGTGCAATTCTGAAATTTTTTGCTTTTTCCTGCTCCACTTAGCATGATAAAGAAGATTCAAAGAGAGTGAGATGCCAGCTCCTTTCATTCAGTCAGTAGCTTCAATCATTTCTGGACGTTTTTCAATGGCAAAAATCAACGAATATTGTAAATGCACAAACAGTAATTTCTCCGCATTGCAAGGTGCAATTCTGAAATTTTTTGCTTTTTCCTGCTCCTCTTAGCATGATAAAGAAGATTCAAAGAGAGTGAGATGCCAGCTCCTTTCATTCAGTCAGTAGCTTCAATCATTTCTGGACGTTTTTCAATGGCAAAAATCAATGAATATTGTAAATGCACAAACTGTAATTTCTCCGCATTGCAAGGTGCAATTCTGAAATTTTTTGCTTTTTCCTGCTCCTCTTAGCATGATAAAGAAGATTCAAAGAGAGTGAGATGCCAGCTCCTTTCATTCAGTCAGTAGCTTCAATCATTTCTGGACGTTTTTCAATGGCAAAAATCAATGAATATTGTAAATGCACAAACAGTAATTTCTCCGCATTGCAAGGTGCAATTCTGAAATTTTTTGCTTTTTCCTGCTCCTCTTAGCATGATAAAGAAGATTCAAAGAGAGTGAGATGCCAGCTCCTTTCATTCAGTCAGTAGCTTCAATCATTTCTGGACGTTTTTCAATGGCAAAAATCAATGAATATTGTAAATGCACAAACAGTAATTTCTCCGCATTGCAAGGTGCAATTCTGAATTTTTTTGCTTTTTCCTGCTCCTCTTAGCATGATAAAGAAGATTCAAAGAGAGTGAGATGCCAGCTACTTTCATTCAGTCAGTAGCTTCAATCATTTCTGGACGTTTTTCAATGGTAAAAATCAATGAAAATTGTAAATGCACAAACAGTAATTTCTCCACATTGCAAGGTGCAATTCTGAAATTTTTTGCTTTTTCCTGCTCCTCTTAGCATGATAAAGAAGATTCAAAGAGAGTGAAATGCCAGCTCCTTTCATTCAGTCAGTAGCTTCAAACATTTCTGGTATATGAATAACATGATGTTTTTCAATGGCAAAAATCAATGAATATTGTAAATGCACAAACAGTAATTTCTCCGCATTGCAAGGTGCAATTCTGAAATTTTTTGCTTTTTCCTGCTCCTCTTAGCATGATAAAGAAGATTCAAAGAGAGTGAGATGCCAGCTCCTTTCATTCAGTCAGTAGCTTCAAACATTTCTGGTATATGAATAACATGATGTTTTTCAATGGCAAAAATCAATGAATATTGTAAATGCACAAACAGTAATTTCTCCGCATTGCAAGGTGCAATTCTGAAATTTTTTGCTTTTTCCTGCTCCTCTTAGCATGATAAAGAAGATTCAAAGAGAGTGAGATGCCAGCTCCTTTCATTCAGTCAGTAGCTTCAATCATTTCTGGACGTTTTTCAATGGTAAAAATCAATGAATATTGTAAATGCACAAACAGTAATTTCTCCACATTGCAAGGTGCAATTCTGAAATTTTTTGCTTTTTCCTGCTCCTCTTAGCATGATAAAGAAGATTCAAAGAGAGTGAGATGCCAGCTCCTTTCATTCAGTCAGTAGCTTCAAACATTTCTGGTATATGAATAACATGATGTTTTTCAATGGCAAAAATCAATGAATATTGTAAATGCACAAACAGTAATTTCTCCGCATTGCAAGGTGCAATTCTGAAATTTTTTGCTTTTTCCTGCTCCTCTTAGCATGATAAAGAAGATTCAAAGAGAGTGAGATGCCAGCTCCTTTCATTCAGTCAGTAGCTTCAAACATTTCTGGTATATGAATAACATGATGTTTTTCAATGGCAAAAATCAATGAATATTGTAAATGCACAAACAGTAATTTCTCCGCATTGCAAGGTGCAATTCTGAAATTTTTTGCTTTTTCCTGCTCCACTTAGCATGATAAAGAAGATTCAAAGAGAGTGAGATGCCAGCTCCTTTCATTCAGTCAGTAGCTTCAATCAATTCTGGACGTTTTTCAATGGCAAAAATCAACGAATATTGTAAATGCACAAACAGTAATTTCTCCGCATTGCAAGGTGCAATTCTGAAATTTTTTGCTTTTTCCTGCTCCTCTTAGCATGATAAAGAAGATTCAAAGAGAGTGAGATGCCAGCTCCTTTCATTCAGTCAGTAGCTTCAATCATTTCTGGACGTTTTTCAATGGCAAAAATCAATGAATATTGTAAATGCACAAACTGTAATTTCTCCGCATTGCAAGGTGCAATTCTGAAATTTTTTGCTTTTTCCTGCTCCTCTTAGCATGATAAAGAAGATTCAAAGAGAGTGAGATGCCAGCTCCTTTCATTCAGTCAGTAGCTTCAATCATTTCTGGACGTTTTTCAATGGCAAAAATCAATGAATATTGTAAATGCACAAACAGTAATTTCTCCGCATTGCAAGGTGCAATTCTGAAATTTTTTGCTTTTTCCTGCTCCTCTTAGCATGATAAAGAAGATTCAAAGAGAGTGAGATGCCAGCTCCTTTCATTCAGTCAGTACCTTCAATCATTTCTGGATGTTTTTCAATGGCAAAAATCAATGAATATTGTAAATGCACAAACAGTAATTTCTCCGCATTGCAAGGTGCAATTCTGAAATTTTTTGCTTTTTCCTGCTCCTCTTAGCATGATAAAGAAGATTCAAAGAGAGTGAGATGCCAGCTCCTTTCATTCAGTCAGTAGCTTCAAACATTTCTGGTATATGAATAACATGATGTTTTTCAATGGCAAAAATCAATGAATATTGTAAATGCACAAACAGTAATTTCTCCGCATTGCAAGGTGCAAGTCTGAAATTTTTTGCTTTTTCCTGCTCCTCTTAGCATGATAAAGAAGATTCAAAGAGAGTGAGATGCCAGCTCCTTTCATTCAGTCAGTAGCTTCAAACATTTCTGGTATATGAATAACATGATGTTTTTCAATGGCAAAAATCAATGAATATTGTAAATGCACAAACAGTAATTTCTCCGCATTGCAAGGTGCAAGTCTGAAATTTTTTGCTTTTTCCTGCTCCTCTTAGCATGATAAAGAAGATTCAAAGAGAGTGAGATGCCAGCTACTTTCATTCAGTCAGTAGCTTCAATCATTTCTGGACGTTTTTCAATGGTAAAAATCAATGAATATTGTAAATGCACAAACAGTAATTTCTCCACATTGCAAGGTGCAATTCTGAAATTTTTTGCTTTTTCCTGCTCCTCTTAGCATGATAAAGAAGATTCAAAGAGATTGAGATGCCAGCTACTTTCATTCAGTCAGTAGCTTCAAACATTTCTGGTATATGAATAACATGATGTTTTTCAATGGCAAAAATCAATGAATATTGTAAATGCACAAACAGTAATTTCTCCGCATTGCAAGGTGCAATTCTGAAATTTTTTGCTTTTTCCTGCTCCTCTTAGCATGATAAAGAAGATTCAAAGAGAGTGAGATGCCAGCTCCTTTCATTCAGTCAGTAGCTTCAATCATTTCTGGATGTTTTTCAATGGCAAAAATCAATGATATTGTAAATGCACAAACTGTAATTTCTCCGCATTGCAAGGTGCAATTCTGAAATTTTTTGCTTTTTCCTGCTCCTCTTAGCATGATAAAGAAGATTCAAAGAGAGTGAGATGCCAGCTCCTTTCATTCAGTCAGTAGCTTCAATCATTTCTGGACGTTTTTCAATGGCAAAAATCAATGAATATTGTAAATGCACAAACAGTAATTTCTCCGCATTGCAAGGTGCAAGTCTGAAATTTTTTGCTTTTTCCTGCTCCTCTTAGCATGATAAAGAAGATTCAAAGAGAGTGAGATGCCAGCTCCTTTCATTCAGTCAGTACCTTCAATCATTTCTGGACGTTTTTCAATGGCAAAAATCAATGAATATTGTAAATGCACAAACAGTAATTTCTCCGCATTGCAAGGTGCAATTCTGAAATTTTTTGCTTTTTCCTGCTCCTCTTAGCATGATAAAGAAGATTCAAAGAGAGTGAGGTGCCAGCTCCTTTCATTCAGTCAGTAGCTTCAAACATTTCTGGTATATGAATAACATGTTTTTCAATGGCAAAAATCAATGAATATTGTAAATGCACAAACAGTAATTTCTCCGCATTGCAAGGTGCAATTCTGAAATTTTTTGCTTTTTCCTGCTCCTCTTAGCATGATAAAGAAGATTCAAAGAGAGTGAGATGCCAGCTCCTTTCATTCAGTCAGTAGCTTCAAACATTTCTGGTATATGAATAACATGATGTTTTTCAATGGCAAAAATCAATGAATATTGTAAATGCACAAACAGTAATTTCTCCGCATTGCAAGGTGCAAGTCTGAAATTTTTTGCTTTTTCCTGCTCCTCTTAGCATGATAAAGAAGATTCAAAGAGAGTGAGATGCCAGCTACTTTCATTCAGTCAGTAGCTTCAATCATTTCTGGACGTTTTTCAATGGTAAAAATCAATGAATATTGTAAATGCACAAACAGTAATTTCTCCACATTGCAAGGTGCAATTCTGAAATTTTTTGCTTTTTCCTGCTCCTCTTAGCATGATAAAGAAGATTCAAAGAGAGTGAGATGCCAGCTCCTTTCATTCAGTCAGTAGCTTCAAACATTTCTGGTATATGAATAACATGATGTTTTTCAATGGCAAAAATCAATGAATATTGTAAATGCACAAACAGTAATTTCTCCGCATTGCAAGGTGCAATTCTGAAATTTTTTGCTTTTTCCTGCTCCTCTTAGCATGATAAAGAAGATTCAAAGAGAGTGAGATGCCAGCTCCTTTCATTCAGTCAGTAGCTTCAATCATTTCTGGACGTTTTTCAATGGTAAAAATCAATGAATATTGTAAATGCACAAACAGTAATTTCTCCACATTGCAAGGTGCAATTCTGAAATTTTTTGCTTTTTCCTGCTCCTCTTAGCATGATAAAGAAGATTCAAAGAGAGTGAGGTGCCAGCTCCTTTCATTCAGTCAGTAGCTTCAAACATTTCTGGTATATGAATAACATGTTTTTCAATGGCAAAAATCAATGAATATTGTAAATGCACAAACAGTAATTTCTCCGCATTGCAAGGTGCAATTCTGAAATTTTTTGCTTTTTCCTGCTCCTCTTAGCATGATAAAGAAGATTCAAAGAGAGTGAGATGCCAGCTCCTTTCATTCAGTCAGTAGCTTCAATCATTTCTGGACGTTTTTCAATGGCAAAAATCAATGAATATTGTAAATGCACAAACAGTAATTTCTCCGCATTGCAAGGTGCAATTCTGAAATTTTTTGCTTTTTCCTGCTCCTCTTAGCATGATAAAGAAGATTCAAAGAGAGTGAGATGCCAGCTCCTTTCATTCAGTCAGTAGCTTCAAACATTTCTGGTATATGAATAACATGATGTTTTTCAATGGCAAAAATCAATGAATATTGTAAATGCACAAACAGTAATTTCTCCGCATTGCAAGGTGCAAGTCTGAAATTTTTTGCTTTTTCCTGCTCCTCTTAGCATGATAAAGAAGATTCAAAGAGAGTGAGATGCCAGCTACTTTCATTCAGTCAGTAGCTTCAATCATTTCTGGACGTTTTTCAATGGTAAAAATCAATGAATATTGTAAATGCACAAACAGTAATTTCTCCACATTGCAAGGTGCAATTCTGAAATTTTTTGCTTTTTCCTGCTCCTCTTAGCATGATAAAGAAGATTCAAAGAGAGTGAGATGCCAGCTCCTTTCATTCAGTCAGTAGCTTCAAACATTTCTGGTATATGAATAACATGATGTTTTTCAATGGCAAAAATCAATGAATATTGTAAATGCACAAACAGTAATTTCTCCGCATTGCAAGGTGCAATTCTGAAATTTTTTGCTTTTTCCTGCTCCTCTTAGCATGATAAAGAAGATTCAAAGAGAGTGAGATGCCAGCTCCTTTCATTCAGTCAGTAGCTTCAAACATTTCTGGTATATGAATAACATGATGTTTTTCAATGGCAAAAATCAATGAATATTGTAAATGCACAAACAGTAATTTCTCCGCATTGCAAGGTGCAATTCTGAAATTTTTTGCTTTTTCCTGCTCCTCTTAGCATGATAAAGAAGATTCAAAGAGAGTGAGATGCCAGCTCCTTTCATTCAGTCAGTAGCTTCAATCATTTCTGGACGTTTTTCAATGGTAAAAATCAATGAATATTGTAAATGCACAAACAGTAATTTCTCCACATTGCAAGGTGCAATTCTGAAATTTTTTGCTTTTTCCTGCTCCTCTTAGCATGATAAAGAAGATTCAAAGAGAGTGAGATGCCAGCTCCTTTCATTCAGTCAGTAGCTTCAAACATTTCTGGTATATGAATAACATGAAGTTTTTCAATGGCAAAAATCAATGAATATTGTAAATGCACAAACAGTAATTTCTCCGCATTGCAAGGTGCAATTCTGAAATTTTTTGCTTTTTCTGCTCCTCTTAGCATGATAAAGAAGATTCAAAGAGAGTGAGATGCCAGCTCCTTTCATTCAGTCAGTAGCTTCAAACATTTCTGGTATATGAATAACATGATGTTTTTCAATGGCAAAAATCAATGAATATTGTAAATGCACAAACAGTAATTTCTCCGCATTGCAAGGTGCAATTCTGAAATTTTTTGCTTTTTCCTGCTCCACTTAGCATGATAAAGAAGATTCAAAGAGAGTGAGATGCCAGCTCCTTTCATTCAGTCAGTAGCTTCAATCATTTCTGGACGTTTTTCAATGGCAAAAATCAACGAATATTGTAAATGCACAAACAGTAATTTCTCCGCATTGCAAGGTGCAATTCTGAAATTTTTTGCTTTTTCCTGCTCCTCTTAGCATGATAAAGAAGATTCAAAGAGAGTGAGATGCCAGCTCCTTTCATTCAGTCAGTAGCTTCAAACATTTCTGGTATATGAATAACATGATGTTTTTCAATGGCAAAAATCAATGAATATTGTAAATGCACAAACAGTAATTTCTCCGCATTGCAAGGTGCAATTCTGAAATTTTTTGCTTTTTCCTGCTCCTCTTAGCATGATAAAGAAGATTCAAAGAGAGTGAGATGCCAGCTCCTTTCATTCAGTCAGTAGCTTCAATCATTTCTGGACGTTTTTCAATGGTAAAAATCAATGAATATTGTAAATGCACAAACAGTAATTTCTCCACATTGCAAGGTGCAATTCTGAAATTTTTTGCTTTTTCCTGCTCCTCTTAGCATGATAAAGAAGATTCAAAGAGAGTGAGATGCCAGCTCCTTTCATTCAGTCAGTAGCTTCAAACATTTCTGGTATATGAATAACATGAAGTTTTTCAATGGCAAAAATCAATGAATATTGTAAATGCACAAACAGTAATTTCTCCGCATTGCAAGGTGCAATTCTGAAATTTTTAGCTTTTTCCTGCTCCTCTTAGCATGATAAAGAAGATTCAAAGAGAGTGAGATGCCAGCTCCTTTCATTCAGTCAGTAGCTTCAAACATTTCTGGTATATGAATAACATGATGTTTTTCAATGGCAAAAATCAATGAATATTGTAAATGCACAAACAGTAATTTCTCCGCATTGCAAGGTGCAATTCTGAAATTTTTTGCTTTTTCCTGCTCCACTTAGCATGATAAAGAAGATTCAAAGAGAGTGAGATGCCAGCTCCTTTCATTCAGTCAGTAGCTTCAATCATTTCTGGACGTTTTTCAATGGCAAAAATCAACGAATATTGTAAATGCACAAACAGTAATTTCTCCGCATTGCAAGGTGCAATTCTGAAATTTTTTGCTTTTTCCTGCTCCACTTAGCATGATAAAGAAGATTCAAAGAGAGTGAGATGCCAGCTCCTTTCATTCAGTCAGTAGCTTCAATCAATTCTGGACGTTTTTCAATGGCAAAAATCAACGAATATTGTAAATGCACAAACAGTAATTTCTCCGCATTGCAAGGTGCAATTCTGAAATTTTTTGCTTTTTCCTGCTCCTCTTAGCATGATAAAGAAGATTCAAAGAGAGTGAGATGCCAGCTCCTTTCATTCAGTCAGTAGCTTCAATCATTTCTGGACGTTTTTCAATGGCAAAAATCAATGAATATTGTAAATGCACAAACTGTAATTTCTCCGCATTGCAAGGTGCAATTCTGAAATTTTTTGCTTTTTCCTGCTCCTCTTAGCATGATAAAGAAGATTCAAAGAGAGTGAGATGCCAGCTCCTTTCATTCAGTCAGTAGCTTCAATCATTTCTGGACGTTTTTCAATGGCAAAAATCAATGAATATTGTAAATGCACAAACAGTAATTTCTCCGCATTGCAAGGTGCAATTCTGAAATTTTTTGCTTTTTCCTGCTCCTCTTAGCATGATAAAGAAGATTCAAAGAGAGTGAGATGCCAGCTCCTTTCATTCAGTCAGTAGCTTCAATCATTTCTGGACGTTTTTCAATGGCAAATATCAATGAATATTGTAAATGCACAAACAGTAATTTCTCCGCATTGCAAGGTGCAATTCTGAAATTTTTTGCTTTTTCCTGCTCCTCTTAGCATGATAAAGAAGATTCAAAGAGAGTGAGATGCCAGCTCCTTTCATTCAGTCAGTAGCTTCAAACATTTCTGGTATATGAATAACATGATGTTTTTCAATGGCAAAAATCAATGAATATTGTAAATGCACAAACAGTAATTTCTCCGCATTGCAAGGTGCAAGTCTGAAATTTTTTGCTTTTTCCTGCTCCTCTTAGCATGATAAAGAAGAATCAAAGAGAGTGAGATGCCAGCTCCTTTCATTCAGTCAGTAGCTTCAAACATTTCTGGTATATGAATAACATGATGTTTTTCAATGGCAAAAATCAATGAATATTGTAAATGCACAAACAGTAATTTCTCCGCATTGCAAGGTGCAAGTCTGAAATTTTTTGCTTTTTCCTGCTCCTCTTAGCATGATAAAGAAGATTCAAAGAGAGTGAGATGCCAGCTACTTTCATTCAGTCAGTAGCTTCAATCATTTCTGGACGTTTTTCAATGGTAAAAATCAATGAATATTGTAAATGCACAAACAGTAATTTCTCCACATTGCAAGGTGCAATTCTGAAATTTTTTGCTTTTTCCTGCTCCTCTTAGCATGATAAAGAAGATTCAAAGAGATTGAGATGCCAGCTCCTTTCATTCAGTCAGTAGCTTCAAACATTTCTGGTATATGAATAACATGATGTTTTTCAATGGCAAAAATCAATGAATATTGTAAATGCACAAACAGTAATTTCTCCGCATTGCAAGGTGCAATTCTGAAATTTTTTGCTTTTTCCTGCTCCTCTTAGCATGATAAAGAAGATTCAAAGAGAGTGAGATGCCAGCTCCTTTCATTCAGTCAGTAGCTTCAATCATTTCTGGATGTTTTTCAATGGCAAAAATCAATGAATATTGTAAATGCACAAACTGTAATTTCTCCGCATTGCAAGGTGCAATTCTGAAATTTTTTGCTTTTTCCTGCTCCTCTTAGCATGATAAAGAAGATTCAAAGAGAGTGAGATGCCAGCTCCTTTCATTCAGTCAGTAGCTTCAATCATTTCTGGACGTTTTTCAATGGCAAAAATCAATGAATATTGTAAATGCACAAACAGTAATTTCTCCGCATTGCAAGGTGCAATTCTGAATTTTTTTGCTTTTTCCTGCTCCTCTTAGCATGATAAAGAAGATTCAAAGAGAGTGAGATGCCAGCTACTTTCATTCAGTCAGTAGCTTCAATCATTTCTGGACGTTTTTCAATGGTAAAAATCAATGAATATTGTAAATGCACAAACAGTAATTTCTCCACATTGCAAGGTGCAATTCTGAAATTTTTTGCTTTTTCCTGCTCCTCTTAGCATGATAAAGAAGATTCAAAGAGAGTGAGATGCCAGCTCCTTTCATTCAGTCAGTAGCTTCAAACATTTCTGGTATATGAATAACATGATGTTTTTCAATGGCAAAAATCAATGAATATTGTAAATGCACAAACAGTAATTTCTCCGCATTGCAAGGTGCAATTCTGAAATTTTTTGCTTTTTCCTGCTCCTCTTAGCATGATAAAGAAGATTCAAAGAGAGTGAGATGCCAGCTCCTTTCATTCAGTCAGTAGCTTCAAACATTTCTGGTATATGAATAACATGATGTTTTTCAATGGCAAAAATCAATGAATATTGTAAATGCACAAACAGTAATTTCTCCGCATTGCAAGGTGCAATTCTGAAATTTTTTGCTTTTTCCTGCTCCTCTTAGCATGATAAAGAAGATTCAAAGAGAGTGAGATGCCAGCTCCTTTCATTCAGTCAGTAGCTTCAATCATTTCTGGACGTTTTTCAATGGCAAAAATCAATGAATATTGTAAATGCACAAACAGTAATTTCTCCGCATTGCAAGGTGCAATTCTGAATTTTTTTGCTTTTTCCTGCTCCTCTTAGCATGATAAAGAAGATTCAAAGAGAGTGAGATGCCAGCTACTTTCATTCAGTCAGTAGCTTCAATCATTTCTGGACGTTTTTCAATGGTAAAAATCAATGAAAATTGTAAATGCACAAACAGTAATTTCTCCACATTGCAAGGTGCAATTCTGAAATTTTTTGCTTTTTCCTGCTCCTCTTAGCATGATAAAGAAGATTCAAAGAGAGTGAGATGCCAGCTCCTTTCATTCAGTCAGTAGCTTCAAACATTTCTGGTATATGAATAACATGATGTTTTTCAATGGCAAAAATCAATGAATATTGTAAATGCACAAACAGTAATTTCTCCGCATTGCAAGGTGCAATTCTGAAATTTTTTGCTTTTTCCTGCTCCTCTTAGCATGATAAAGAAGATTCAAAGAGAGTGAGATGCCAGCTCCTTTCATTCAGTCAGTAGCTTCAAACATTTCTGGTATATGAATAACATGATGTTTTTCAATGGCAAAAATCAATGAATATTGTAAATGCACAAACAGTAATTTCTCCGTATTGCAAGGTGCAATTCTGAAATTTTTTGCTTTTTCCTGCTCCACTTAGCATGATAAAGAAGATTCAAAGAGAGTGAGATGCCAGCTCCTTTCATTCAGTCAGTAGCTTCAATCATTTCTGGACGTTTTTCAATGGCAAAAATCAACGAATATTGTAAATGCACAAACAGTAATTTCTCCGCATTGCAAGGTGCAATTCTGAAATTTTTTGCTTTTTCCTGCTCCTCTTAGCATGATAAAGAAGATTCAAAGAGAGTGAGATGCCAGCTCCTTTCATTCAGTCAGTAGCTTCAATCATTTCTGGACGTTTTTCAATGGCAAAAATCAATGAATATTGTAAATGCACAAACTGTAATTTCTCCGCATTGCAAGGTGCAATTCTGAAATTTTTTGCTTTTTCCTGCTCCTCTTAGCATGATAAAGAAGATTCAAAGAGAGTGAGATGCCAGCTCCTTTCATTCAGTCAGTAGCTTCAATCATTTCTGGACGTTTTTCAATGGCAAAAATCAATGAATATTGTAAATGCACAAACAGTAATTTCTCCGCATTGCAAGGTGCAATTCTGAAATTTTTTGCTTTTTCCTGCTCCTCTTAGCATGATAAAGAAGATTCAAAGAGAGTGAGATGCCAGCTCCTTTCATTCAGTCAGTAGCTTCAATCATTTCTGGACGTTTTTCAATGGCAAAAATCAATGAATATTGTAAATGCACAAACAGTAATTTCTCCGCATTGCAAGGTGCAATTCTGAATTTTTTTGCTTTTTCCTGCTCCTCTTAGCATGATAAAGAAGATTCAAAGAGAGTGAGATGCCAGCTACTTTCATTCAGTCAGTAGCTTCAATCATTTCTGGACGTTTTTCAATGGTAAAAATCAATGAAAATTGTAAATGCACAAACAGTAATTTCTCCACATTGCAAGGTGCAATTCTGAAATTTTTTGCTTTTTCCTGCTCCTCTTAGCATGATAAAGAAGATTCAAAGAGAGTGAGATGCCAGCTCCTTTCATTCAGTCAGTAGCTTCAAACATTTCTGGTATATGAATAACATGATGTTTTTCAATGGCAAAAATCAATGAATATTGTAAATGCACAAACAGTAATTTCTCCGCATTGCAAGGTGCAATTCTGAAATTTTTTGCTTTTTCCTGCTCCTCTTAGCATGATAAAGAAGATTCAAAGAGAGTGAGATGCCAGCTCCTTTCATTCAGTCAGTAGCTTCAAACATTTCTGGTATATGAATAACATGATGTTTTTCAATGGCAAAAATCAATGAATATTGTAAATGCACAAACAGTAATTTCTCCGCATTGCAAGGTGCAATTCTGAAATTTTTTGCTTTTTCCTGCTCCTCTTAGCATGATAAAGAAGATTCAAAGAGAGTGAGATGCCAGCTCCTTTCATTCAGTCAGTAGCTTCAATCATTTCTGGACGTTTTTCAATGGTAAAAATCAATGAATATTGTAAATGCACAAACAGTAATTTCTCCACATTGCAAGGTGCAATTCTGAAATTTTTTGCTTTTTCCTGCTCCTCTTAGCATGATAAAGAAGATTCAAAGAGAGTGAGATGCCAGCTCCTTTCATTCAGTCAGTAGCTTCAAACATTTCTGGTATATGAATAACATGATGTTTTTCAATGGCAAAAATCAATGAATATTGTAAATGCACAAACAGTAATTTCTCCGCATTGCAAGGTGCAATTCTGAAATTTTTTGCTTTTTCCTGCTCCTCTTAGCATGATAAAGAAGATTCAAAGAGAGTGAGATGCCAGCTCCTTTCATTCAGTCAGTAGCTTCAAACATTTCTGGTATATGAATAACATGATGTTTTTCAATGGCAAAAATCAATGAATATTGTAAATGCACAAACAGTAATTTCTCCGTATTGCAAGGTGCAATTCTGAAATTTTTTGCTTTTTCCTGCTCCACTTAGCATGATAAAGAAGATTCAAAGAGAGTGAGATGCCAGCTCCTTTCATTCAGTCAGTAGCTTCAATCATTTCTGGACGTTTTTCAATGGCAAAAATCAACGAATATTGTAAATGCACAAACAGTAATTTCTCCGCATTGCAAGGTGCAATTCTGAAATTTTTTGCTTTTTCCTGCTCCTCTTAGCATGATAAAGAAGATTCAAAGAGAGTGAGATGCCAGCTCCTTTCATTCAGTCAGTAGCTTCAATCATTTCTGGACGTTTTTCAATGGCAAAAATCAATGAATATTGTAAATGCACAAACTGTAATTTCTCCGCATTGCAAGGTGCAATTCTGAAATTTTTTGCTTTTTCCTGCTCCTCTTAGCATGATAAAGAAGATTCAAAGAGAGTGAGATGCCAGCTCCTTTCATTCAGTCAGTAGCTTCAATCATTTCTGGACGTTTTTCAATGGCAAAAATCAATGAATATTGTAAATGCACAAACAGTAATTTCTCCGCATTGCAAGGTGCAATTCTGAAATTTTTTGCTTTTTCCTGCTCCTCTTAGCATGATAAAGAAGATTCAAAGAGAGTGAGATGCCAGCTCCTTTCATTCAGTCAGTAGCTTCAATCATTTCTGGACGTTTTTCAATGGCAAAAATCAATGAATATTGTAAATGCACAAACAGTAATTTCTCCGCATTGCAAGGTGCAATTCTGAATTTTTTTGCTTTTTCCTGCTCCTCTTAGCATGATAAAGAAGATTCAAAGAGAGTGAGATGCCAGCTACTTTCATTCAGTCAGTAGCTTCAATCATTTCTGGACGTTTTTCAATGGTAAAAATCAATGAAAATTGTAAATGCACAAACAGTAATTTCTCCACATTGCAAGGTGCAATTCTGAAATTTTTTGCTTTTTCCTGCTCCTCTTAGCATGATAAAGAAGATTCAAAGAGAGTGAGATGCCAGCTCCTTTCATTCAGTCAGTAGCTTCAAACATTTCTGGTATATGAATAACATGATGTTTTTCAATGGCAAAAATCAATGAATATTGTAAATGCACAAACAGTAATTTCTCCGCATTGCAAGGTGCAATTCTGAAATTTTTTGCTTTTTCCTGCTCCTCTTAGCATGATAAAGAAGATTCAAAGAGAGTGAGATGCCAGCTCCTTTCATTCAGTCAGTAGCTTCAAACATTTCTGGTATATGAATAACATGATGTTTTTCAATGGCAAAAATCAATGAATATTGTAAATGCACAAACAGTAATTTCTCCGCATTGCAAGGTGCAATTCTGAAATTTTTTGCTTTTTCCTGCTCCTCTTAGCATGATAAAGAAGATTCAAAGAGAGTGAGATGCCAGCTCCTTTCATTCAGTCAGTAGCTTCAATCATTTCTGGACGTTTTTCAATGGTAAAAATCAATGAATATTGTAAATGCACAAACAGTAATTTCTCCACATTGCAAGGTGCAATTCTGAAATTTTTTGCTTTTTCCTGCTCCTCTTAGCATGATAAAGAAGATTCAAAGAGAGTGAGATGCCAGCTCCTTTCATTCAGTCAGTAGCTTCAAACATTTCTGGTATATGAATAACATGATGTTTTTCAATGGCAAAAATCAATGAATATTGTAAATGCACAAACAGTAATTTCTCCGCATTGCAAGGTGCAATTCTGAAATTTTTTGCTTTTTCCTGCTCCTCTTAGCATGATAAAGAAGATTCAAAGAGAGTGAGATGCCAGCTCCTTTCATTCAGTCAGTAGCTTCAAACATTTCTGGTATATGAATAACATGATGTTTTTCAATGGCAAAAATCAATGAATATTGTAAATGCACAAACAGTAATTTCTCCGCATTGCAAGGTGCAATTCTGAAATTTTTTGCTTTTTCCTGCTCCACTTAGCATGATAAAGAAGATTCAAAGAGAGTGAGATGCCAGCTCCTTTCATTCAGTCAGTAGCTTCAATCATTTCTGGACGTTTTTCAATGGCAAAAATCAACGAATATTGTAAATGCACAAACAGTAATTTCTCCGCATTGCAAGGTGCAATTCTGAAATTTTTTGCTTTTTCCTGCTCCTCTTAGCATGATAAAGAAGATTCAAAGAGAGTGAGATGCCAGCTCCTTTCATTCAGTCAGTAGCTTCAATCATTTCTGGACGTTTTTCAATGGCAAAAATCAATGAATATTGTAAATGCACAAACTGTAATTTCTCCGCATTGCAAGGTGCAATTCTGAAATTTTTTGCTTTTTCCTGCTCCTCTTAGCATGATAAAGAAGATTCAAAGAGAGTGAGATGCCAGCTCCTTTCATTCAGTCAGTAGCTTCAATCATTTCTGGACGTTTTTCAATGGCAAAAATCAATGAATATTGTAAATGCACAAACAGTAATTTCTCCGCATTGCAAGGTGCAATTCTGAAATTTTTTGCTTTTTCCTGCTCCTCTTAGCATGATAAAGAAGATTCAAAGAGAGTGAGATGCCAGCTCCTTTCATTCAGTCAGTACCTTCAATCATTTCTGGATGTTTTTCAATGGCAAAAATCAATGAATATTGTAAATGCACAAACAGTAATTTCTCCGCATTGCAAGGTGCAATTCTGAAATTTTTTGCTTTTTCCTGCTCCTCTTAGCATGATAAAGAAGATTCAAAGAGAGTGAGATGCCAGCTCCTTTCATTCAGTCAGTAGCTTCAAACATTTCTGGTATATGAATAACATGATGTTTTTCAATGGCAAAAATCAATGAATATTGTAAATGCACAAACAGTAATTTCTCCGCATTGCAAGGTGCAAGTCTGAAATTTTTTGCTTTTTCCTGCTCCTCTTAGCATGATAAAGAAGATTCAAAGAGAGTGAGATGCCAGCTCCTTTCATTCAGTCAGTAGCTTCAAACATTTCTGGTATATGAATAACATGATGTTTTTCAATGGCAAAAATCAATGAATATTGTAAATGCACAAACAGTAATTTCTCCGCATTGCAAGGTGCAAGTCTGAAATTTTTTGCTTTTTCCTGCTCCTCTTAGCATGATAAAGAAGATTCAAAGAGAGTGAGATGCCAGCTACTTTCATTCAGTCAGTAGCTTCAATCATTTCTGGACGTTTTTCAATGGTAAAAATCAATGAATATTGTAAATGCACAAACAGTAATTTCTCCACATTGCAAGGTGCAATTCTGAAATTTTTTGCTTTTTCCTGCTCCTCTTAGCATGATAAAGAAGATTCAAAGAGATTGAGATGCCAGCTCCTTTCATTCAGTCAGTAGCTTCAAACATTTCTGGTATATGAATAACATGATGTTTTTCAATGGCAAAAATCAATGAATATTGTAAATGCACAAACAGTAATTTCTCCGCATTGCAAGGTGCAATTCTGAAATTTTTTGCTTTTTCCTGCTCCTCTTAGCATGATAAAGAAGATTCAAAGAGAGTGAGATGCCAGCTCCTTTCATTCAGTCAGTAGCTTCAATCATTTCTGGATGTTTTTCAATGGCAAAAATCAATGATATTGTAAATGCACAAACTGTAATTTCTCCGCATTGCAAGGTGCAATTCTGAAATTTTTTGCTTTTTCCTGCTCCTCTTAGCATGATAAAGAAGATTCAAAGAGAGTGAGATGCCAGCTCCTTTCATTCAGTCAGTAGCTTCAATCATTTCTGGACGTTTTTCAATGGCAAAAATCAATGAATATTGTAAATGCACAAACAGTAATTTCTCCGCATTGCAAGGTGCAAGTCTGAAATTTTTTGCTTTTTCCTGCTCCTCTTAGCATGATAAAGAAGATTCAAAGAGAGTGAGATGCCAGCTCCTTTCATTCAGTCAGTACCTTCAATCATTTCTGGACGTTTTTCAATGGCAAAAATCAATGAATATTGTAAATGCACAAACAGTAATTTCTCCGCATTGCAAGGTGCAATTCTGAAATTTTTTGCTTTTTCCTGCTCCTCTTAGCATGATAAAGAAGATTCAAAGAGAGTGAGGTGCCAGCTCCTTTCATTCAGTCAGTAGCTTCAAACATTTCTGGTATATGAATAACATGTTTTTCAATGGCAAAAATCAATGAATATTGTAAATGCACAAACAGTAATTTCTCCGCATTGCAAGGTGCAATTCTGAAATTTTTTGCTTTTTCCTTCTCCTCTTAGCATGATAAAGAAGATTCAAAGAGAGTGAGATGCCAGCTCCTTTCATTCAGTCAGTAGCTTCAATCATTTCTGGACGTTTTTCAATGGCAAAAATCAATGAATATTGTAAATGCACAAACAGTAATTTCTCCGCATTGCAAGGTGCAATTCTGAAATTTTTTGCTTTTTCCTGCTCCTCTTAGCATGATAAAGAAGATTCAAAGAGAGTGAGATGCCAGCTCCTTTCATTCAGTCAGTAGCTTCAATCATTTCTGGACGTTTTTCAATGGCAAAAATCAATGAATATTGTAAATGCACAAACAGTAATTTCTCCGCATTGCAAGGTGCAATTCTGAAATTTTTTGCTTTTTCCTGCTCCTCTTAGCATGATAAAGAAGATTCAAAGAGAGTGAGATGCCAGCTCCTTTCATTCAGTCAGTAGCTTCAAACATTTCTGGTATATGAATAACATGATGTTTTTCAATGGCAAAAATCAATGAATATTGTAAATGCACAAACAGTAACTTCTCCGCATTGCAAGGTGCAAGTCTGAAATTTTTTGCTTTTTCCTGCTCCTCTTAGCATGATAAAGAAGATTCAAAGAGAGCGAGATGCCAGCTACTTTCATTCAGTCAGTAGCTTCAATCATTTCTGGACGTTTTTCAATGGTAAAAATCAATGAATATTGTAAATGCACAAACAGTAATTTCTCCACATTGCAAGGTGCAATTCTGAAATTTTTTGCTTTTTCCTGCTCCTCTTAGCATGATAAAGAAGATTCAAAGAGAGTGAGATGCCAGCTCCTTTCATTCAGTCAGTAGCTTCAAACATTTCTGGTATATGAATAACATGATGTTTTTCAATGGCAAAAATCAATGAATATTGTAAATGCACAAAGAGTAATTTCTCCGCATTGCAAGATGCAATTCTGAAATTTTTTGCTTTTTCCTGCTCCTCTTAGCATCATAAAGAAGATTCAAAGAGAGTGAGATGCCAGCTCCTTTCATTCAGTCAGTAGCTTCAAACATTTCTGGTATATGAATAACATGATGTTTTTCAATGGCAAAAATCAATGAATATTGTAAATGCACAAACAGTAATTTCTCCGCATTGCAAGGTGCAATTCTGAAATTTTTTGCTTTTTCCTGCTCCTCTTAGCATGATAAAGAAGATTCAAAGAGAGTGAGATGCCAGCTCCTTTCATTCAGTCAGTAGCTTCAATCATTTCTGGACGTTTTTCAATGGCAAAAATC
Source organism: Phyllobates terribilis (assembly GCF_046119375.1). Taxonomy (NCBI): domain Eukaryota; kingdom Metazoa; phylum Chordata; class Amphibia; order Anura; family Dendrobatidae; genus Phyllobates; species Phyllobates terribilis. Next base: position 242,833 of record NW_027363657.1, on the reverse strand, counting down.
AATGAATATTGTAAATGCACAAACAGTAATTTCTCCGCATTGCAAGGTGCAATTCTGAAATTTTTTGCTTTTTCCTGCTCCTCTTAGCATGATAAAGAAGATTCAAAGAGAGTGAGATGTCAGCTCCTTTCATTCAGTCAGTAGCTTCAAACATTTCTGGTATATGAATAACATGATGTTTTTCAATGGCAAAAATCAATGAATATTGTAAATGCACAAACAGTAATTTATCCGCATTGCAAGGTGCAATTCTGAAATTTTTTGCTTTTTCCTGCTCCTCTTAGCATGATAAAGAAGATTCAAAGAGAGTGAGATGCCAGCTCCTTTCATTCAGTCAGTAGCTTCAATCATTTCTGGACGTTTTTCAATGGCAAAAATCAATGAATATTGTAAATGCACAAACAGTAATTTCTCCGCATTGCAAGGTGCAATTCTGAATTTTTTTGCTTTTTCCTGCTCCTCTTAGCATGATAAAGAAGATTCAAAGAGAGTGAGATGCCAGCTCCTTTCATTCAGTCAGTAGCTTCAATCATTTCTGGTATATGAATAACATGATGTTTTTCAATGGCAAAAATCAATGAATATTGTAAATGCACAAACAGTAATTTCTCCGCATTGCAAGGTGCAATTCTGAAATTTTTTGCTTTTTCCTGCTCCTCTTTGCATGATAAAGAAGATTCAAAGAGAGTGAGATGCCAGCTCCTTTCATTCAGTCAGTAGCTTCAATCATTTCTGGACGTTTTTCAATGGCAAAAATCAATGAATATTGTAAATGCACAAACAGTAATTTCTCCGCATTGCAAGGTGCAATTCTGAAATTTTTTGCTTTTTCCTGCTCCTCTTAGCATGATAAACAAGATTCAAAGAGAGTGAGATGCCAGCTCCTTTCATTCAGTCAGTAGCTTCAATCATTTCTGGACGTTTTTCAATGGCAAAAATCAATGAATATTGTAAATGCACAAACAGTAATTTCTCCGCATTGTAAGGTGCAATTCTGAAATTTTTTGCTTTTTCCTGCTCCTCTTAGCATGATAAAGAAGATTCAAAGAGAGTGAGATGCCAGCTCCTTTCAGTCAGTCAGTAGCTTCAATCATTTCTGGACGTTTTTCAATGGCAAAAATCAATGAATATTGTAAATGCACAAACAGTAATTTCTCCGCATTGCAAGGTGCAATTCTGAATTTTTTTGCTTTTTCCTGCTCCTCTTAGCATGATAAAGAAGATTCAAAGAGAGTGAGATGCCAGCTCCTTTCATTCAGTCAGTAGCTTCAATCATTTCTGGTATATGAATAACATGATGTTTTTCAATGGCAAAAATCAATGAATATTGTAAATGCACAAACAGTAATTTCTCCGCATTGCAAGGTGCAATTCTGAAATTTTTTGCTTTTTCCTGCTCCTCTTTGCATGATAAAGAAGATTCAAAGAGAGTGAGATGCCAGCTCCTTTCATTCAGTCAGTAGCTTCAATCATTTCTGGACGTTTTTCAATGGCAAAAATCAATGAATATTGTAAATGCACAAACAGTAATTTCTCCGCATTGCAAGGTGCAATTCTGAAATTTTTTGCTTTTTCCTGCTCCTCTTAGCATGATAAACAAGATTCAAAGAGAGTGAGATGCCAGCTCCTTTCATTCAGTCAGTAGCTTCAATCATTTCTGGACGTTTTTCAATGGCAAAAATCAATGAATATTGTAAATGCACAAACAGTAATTTCTCCGCATTGTAAGGTGCAATTCTGAAATTTTTTGCTTTTTCCTGCTCCTCTTAGCATGATAAAGAAGATTCAAAGAGAGTGAGATGCCAGCTCTTTTCAGTCAGTCAGTAGCTTCAATCATTTCTGGACGTTTTTCAATGGCAAAAATCAATGAATATTGTAAATGCACAAACAGTAATTTCTCCGCATTGTAAGGTGCAATTCTGAAATTTTTTGCTTTTTCCTGCTCCTCATAGCATGATAAAGAAGATTCAAAGATAGTGAGATGCCAGCTTCTTTCATTCAGTCAATAGCTTCAAACATTTCTGGTATATGAATAACATGATGTTTTTCAATGGCAAAAATCAATGAATATTGTAAATGCACAAACAGTAATTTCTCCGCATTGCAAGGTGCAATTCTGAAATTTTTTGCTTTTTCCTGCTCCTCTTAGCATGATAAAGAAAATTCAAAGAGAGTGAGATGCCAGCTCCTTTCATTCAGTCAGTAGCTTCAATCATTTCTGGACGTTTTTCAATGGCAAAAATCAATGAATATTGTAAATGCACAAACAGTAATTTCTCCGCATTGCAAGGTGCAATTCTGAAATTTTTTGCTTTTTCCTGCTCCTCTTAGCATCATAAAGAAGATTCAAAGAGAGTGAGATGCCAGCTCCTTTCATTCAGTCAGTAGCTTCAATCATTTCTGGACGTTTTTCAATGGCAAAAATCAATGAATATTGTAAATGCACAAACAGTAATTTCTCCGCATTGCAAGGTGCAATTCTGAAATTTTTTGCTTTTTCCTGCTCCTCTTAGCATGATAAAGAAGATTCAAAGAGAGTGAGATGCCAGCTCCTTTCATTCAGTCAGTAGCTTCAATTATTTCTGGTATATGAATAACATGATGTTTTTCAATGTCAAAAATCAATGAATATTGTAAATGCACAAACAGTAATTTCTCCGCATTGCAAGGTGCAATTCTGAAATTTTTTGCTTTTTCCTGCTCCTCTTAGCATGATAAAGAAGATTCAAAGAGAGTGAGATGCCAACTCCTTTCATTCAGTCAGTAGCTTCAATCATTTCTGGACGTTTTTCAATGGCAAAAATCAATGAATATTGTAAATGCACAAACAGTAATTTCTCCGCATTGCAAGGTGCAATTCTGAAATTTTTTGCTTTTTCCTGCTCCTCTTAGCATGATAAAGAAGATTCAAAGAGAGTGAGATGCCAGCTCCTTTCATTCAGTCAGTAGCTTCAATCATTTCTGGACGTTTTTCAATGGCAAAAATCAATGAATATTGTAAATGCACAAACAGTAATTTCTCCGCATTGCAAGGTGCAATTCTGAAATTTTTTGCTTTTTCCTGCTCCTCTTAGCATGATAAAGAAGATTCAAAGAGAGTGAGATGCCAGCTCCTTTCATTCAGTCAGTAGCTTCAATCATTTCTGGGTATGAATAACATGATGTTTTTCAATGGCAAAAATCAATGAATATTGTAAATGCACAAACAGTAATTTCTCCGCATTGCAAGGTGCAATTCTGAAATTTTTTGCTTTTTCCTGCTCCTCTTAGCATGATAAAGAAGATTCAAAGAGAGTGAGATGCCAGCTCCTTTCATTCAGTCAGTAGCTTCAATCATTTCTGGACGTTTTTCAATGGCAAAAATCAATGAATATTGTAAATGCACAAACAGTAATTTCTCCGCATTGCAAGGTGCAATTCTGAAATTTTTTGCTTTTTCCTGCTCCTCTTAGCATGATAAACAAGATTCAAAGAGAGTGAGATGCCAGCTCCTTTCATTCAGTCAGTAGCTTCAATCATTTCTGGACGTTTTTCAATGGCAAAAATCATTGAATATTGTAAATGCACAAACAGTAATTTCTCCGCATTGCAAGGTGCAATTCTGAAATTTTTTACTTTTTCCTGCTCCTCTTAGCATGATAAAGAAGATTCAAAGAGAGTGAGATGCCAGCTCCTTTCATTCAGTCTGTAGCTTCAATCATTTCGGGTATATTAATAACATGATGTTTTTCAATCGCAAAAATCAATGAATATTGTAAATGCACAAACAGTAATTTCTCCGCATTGCAAGGTGCAATTCTGAAATTTTTTGCTTTTTCCTGCTCCTCTTAGCATGATAAAGAAGATTCAAAGAGAGTGAGATGCCAGCTCCTTTCATTCAGTCAGTAGCTTCAATCATTTCTGGACGTTTTTCAATGGCAAAAATCAATGAATATTGTAAATGCACAAACAGTAATTTCTCCGCATTGCAAGGTGCAATTCTGAAATTTTTTGCTTTTTCCTGCTCCTCTTAGCATGATAAAGAAGATTCAAAGAGAGTGAGATGCCAGCTCCTTTCATTCAGTCAGTAGCTTCAATCATTTCTGGTATATGAATAACATGATGTTTTTCAATGGCAAAAATCAATGAATATTGTAAATGCACAAACAGTAATTTCTCCGCATTGCAAGGTGCAATTCTGAAATTTTTTGCTTTTTCCTGCTCCTCTTAGCATGATAAAGAAGATTCAAAGAGAGTGAGATGCCAGCTCCTTTCATTCAGTCAGTAGCTTCAATCATTTCTGGACGTTTTTCCATGGCAAAAATCAATGAATATTGTAAATGCACAAACAGTAATTTCTCCGCATTGCAAGGTGCAATTCTGAAATTTTTTGCTTTTTCCTGCTCCTCTTAGCATGATAAAGAAGATTCAAAGAGAGTGAGATGCCAGCTCCTTTCATTCAGTCAGTAGCTTCAATCATTTCTGGACGTTTTTCAATGGTAAAAATCAATGAATATTGTAAATGCACAAACAGTAATTTCTCCACATTGCAAGGTGCAATTCTGAAATTTTTTGCTTTTTCCTGCTCCTCTTAGCATGATAAAGAAGATTCAAAGAGAGTGAGATGCCAACTCCTTTCATTCAGTCAGTAGCTTCAAACATTTCTGGTATATGAATAACATGATGTTTTTCAATGGCAAAAATCAATGAATATTGTAAATGCACAAACAGTAATTTCTCCGCATTGCAAGGTGCAAGTCTGAAATTTTTTGCTTTTTCCTGCTCCTCTTAGCATGATAAAGAAGATTCAAAGAGAGTGAGATGCCAGCTACTTTCATTCAGTCAGTAGCTTCAATCATTTCTGGACGTTTTTCAATGGTAAAAATCAATGAATATTGTAAATGCACAAACAGTAATTTCTCCACATTGCAAGGTGCAATTCTGAAATTTTTTGATTTTTCCTGCTCCTCTTAGCATGATAAAGAAGATTCAAAGAGAGTGAGATGCCAACTCCTTTCATTCAGTCAGTAGCTTCAAACATTTCTGGTATATGAATAACATGATGTTTTTCAATGGCAAAAATCAATGAATATTGTAAATGCACAAACAGTAATTTCTCCGCATTGCAAGGTGCAATTCTGAAATTTTTTGCTTTTTCCTGCTCCTCTTAGCATGATAAAGAAGATTCAAAGAGAGTGAGATGCCAGCTCCTTTCATTCAGTCAGTAGCTTCAATCATTTCTGGACGTTTTTCAATGGCAAAAATCAATGAATATTGTAAATGCACAAACAGTAATTTCTCCGCATTGCAAGGTGCAATTCTGAAATTTTTTGCTTTTTCCTGCTCCTCTTAGCATGATAAAGAAGATTCAAAGAGAGTGAGATGCCAGCTCCTTTCATTCAGTCAGTACCTTCAATCATTTCTGGACGTTTTTCAATGGCAAAAATCAATGAATATTGTAAATGCACAAACAGTAATTTCTCCGCATTGCAAGGTGCAATTCTGAAATTTTTTGCTTTTTCCCGCTCCTCTTAGCATGATAAAGAAGATTCAAAGAGAGTGAGGTGCCAGCTCCTTTCATTCAGTCAGTAGCTTCAAACATTTCTGGTATATGAATAACATGTTTTTCAATGGCAAAAATCAATGAATATTGTAAATGCACAAACAGTAATTTCTCCGCATTGCAAGGTGCAATTCTGAAATTTTTTGCTTTTTCCTGCTCCTCTTAGCATGATAAAGAAGATTCAAAGAGAGTGAGATGCCAGCTCCTTTCATTCAGTCAGTAGCTTCAATCATTTCTGGACGTTTTTCAATGGCAAAAATCAATGAATATTGTAAATGCACAAACAGTAATTTCTCCGCATTGCAAGGTGCAATTCTGAAATTTTTTGCTTTTTCCTGCTCCTCTTAGCATGATAAAGAAGATTCAAAGAGAGTGAGATGCCAGCTCCTTTCATTCAGTCAGTAGCTTCAATCATTTCTGGACGTTTTTCAATGGCAAAAATCAATGAAAATTGTAAATGCACAAACAGTAATTTCTCCACATTGCAAGGTGCAATTCTGAAATTTTTTGCTTTTTCCTGCTCCTCTTAGCATGATAAAGAAGATTCAAAGAGAGTGAGATGCCAGCTCCTTTCATTCAGTCAGTAGCTTCAAACATTTCTGGTATATGAATAACATGATGTTTTTCAATGGCAAAAATCAATGAATATTGTAAATGCACAAACAGTAATTTCTCCGCATTGCAAGGTGCAATTCTGAAATTTTTTGCTTTTTCCTGCTCCTCTTAGCATGATAAAGAAGATTCAAAGAGAGTGAGATGCCAGCTCCTTTCATTCAGTCAGTAGCTTCAAACATTTCTGGTATATGAATAACATGATGTTTTTCAATGGCAAAAATCAATGAATATTGTAAATGCACAAACAGTAATTTCTCCGCATTGCAAGGTGCAATTCTGAAATTTTTTGCTTTTTCCTGCTCCTCTTAGCATGATAAAGAAGATTCAAAGAGAGTGAGATGCCAGCTCCTTTCATTCAGTCAGTAGCTTCAATCATTTCTGGACGTTTTTCAATGGTAAAAATCAATGAATATTGTAAATGCACAAACAGTAATTTCTCCACATTGCAAGGTGCAATTCTGAAATTTTTTGCTTTTTCCTGCTCCTCTTAGCATGATAAAGAAGATTCAAAGAGAGTGAGATGCCAGCTCCTTTCATTCAGTCAGTAGCTTCAAACATTTCTGGTATATGAATAACATGATGTTTTTCAATGGCAAAAATCAATGAATATTGTAAATGCACAAACAGTAATTTCTCCGCATTGCAAGGTGCAATTCTGAAATTTTTTGCTTTTTCCTGCTCCTCTTAGCATGATAAAGAAGATTCAAAGAGAGTGAGATGCCAGCTCCTTTCATTCAGTCAGTAGCTTCAAACATTTCTGGTATATGAATAACATGATGTTTTTCAATGGCAAAAATCAATGAATATTGTAAATGCACAAACAGTAATTTCTCCGCATTGCAAGGTGCAATTCTGAAATTTTTTGCTTTTTCCTGCTCCACTTAGCATGATAAAGAAGATTCAAAGAGAGTGAGATGCCAGCTCCTTTCATTCAGTCAGTAGCTTCAATCATTTCTGGACGTTTTTCAATGGCAAAAATCAACGAATATTGTAAATGCACAAACAGTAATTTCTCCGCATTGCAAGGTGCAATTCTGAAATTTTTTGCTTTTTCCTGCTCCTCTTAGCATGATAAAGAAGATTCAAAGAGAGTGAGATGCCAGCTCCTTTCATTCAGTCAGTAGCTTCAATCATTTCTGGACGTTTTTCAATGGCAAAAATCAATGAATATTGTAAATGCACAAACTGTAATTTCTCCGCATTGCAAGGTGCAATTCTGAAATTTTTTGCTTTTTCCTGCTCCTCTTAGCATGATAAAGAAGATTCAAAGAGAGTGAGATGCCAGCTCCTTTCATTCAGTCAGTAGCTTCAATCATTTCTGGACGTTTTTCAATGGCAAAAATCAATGAATATTGTAAATGCACAAACAGTAATTTCTCCGCATTGCAAGGTGCAATTCTGAAATTTTTTGCTTTTTCCTGCTCCTCTTAGCATGATAAAGAAGATTCAAAGAGAGTGAGATGCCAGCTCCTTTCATTCAGTCAGTACCTTCAATCATTTCTGGATGTTTTTCAATGGCAAAAATCAATGAATATTGTAAATGCACAAACAGTAATTTCTCCGCATTGCAAGGTGCAATTCTGAAATTTTTTGCTTTTTCCTGCTCCTCTTAGCATGATAAAGAAGATTCAAAGAGAGTGAGATGCCAGCTCCTTTCATTCAGTCAGTAGCTTCAAACATTTCTGGTATATGAATAACATGATGTTTTTCAATGGCAAAAATCAATGAATATTGTAAATGCACAAACAGTAATTTCTCCGCATTGCAAGGTGCAAGTCTGAAATTTTTTGCTTTTTCCTGCTCCTCTTAGCATGATAAAGAAGATTCAAAGAGAGTGAGATGCCAGCTCCTTTCATTCAGTCAGTAGCTTCAAACATTTCTGGTATATGAATAACATGATGTTTTTCAATGGCAAAAATCAATGAATATTGTAAATGCACAAACAGTAATTTCTCCGCATTGCAAGGTGCAAGTCTGAAATTTTTTGCTTTTTCCTGCTCCTCTTAGCATGATAAAGAAGATTCAAAGAGAGTGAGATGCCAGCTACTTTCATTCAGTCAGTAGCTTCAATCATTTCTGGACGTTTTTCAATGGTAAAAATCAATGAATATTGTAAATGCACAAACAGTAATTTCTCCACATTGCAAGGTGCAATTCTGAAATTTTTTGCTTTTTCCTGCTCCTCTTAGCATGATAAAGAAGATTCAAAGAGATTGAGATGCCAGCTCCTTTCATTCAGTCAGTAGCTTCAAACATTTCTGGTATATGAATAACATGATGTTTTTCAATGGCAAAAATCAATGAATATTGTAAATGCACAAACAGTAATTTCTCCGCATTGCAAGGTGCAATTCTGAAATTTTTTGCTTTTTCCTGCTCCTCTTAGCATGATAAAGAAGATTCAAAGAGAGTGAGATGCCAGCTCCTTTCATTCAGTCAGTAGCTTCAATCATTTCTGGATGTTTTTCAATGGCAAAAATCAATGATATTGTAAATGCACAAACTGTAATTTCTCCGCATTGCAAGGTGCAATTCTGAAATTTTTTGCTTTTTCCTGCTCCTCTTAGCATGATAAAGAAGATTCAAAGAGAGTGAGATGCCAGCTCCTTTCATTCAGTCAGTAGCTTCAATCATTTCTGGACGTTTTTCAATGGCAAAAATCAATGAATATTGTAAATGCACAAACAGTAATTTCTCCGCATTGCAAGGTGCAAGTCTGAAATTTTTTGCTTTTTCCTGCTCCTCTTAGCATGATAAAGAAGATTCAAAGAGAGTGAGATGCCAGCTCCTTTCATTCAGTCAGTACCTTCAATCATTTCTGGACGTTTTTCAATGGCAAAAATCAATGAATATTGTAAATGCACAAACAGTAATTTCTCCGCATTGCAAGGTGCAATTCTGAAATTTTTTGCTTTTTCCTGCTCCTCTTAGCATGATAAAGAAGATTCAAAGAGAGTGAGGTGCCAGCTCCTTTCATTCAGTCAGTAGCTTCAAACATTTCTGGTATATGAATAACATGTTTTTCAATGGCAAAAATCAATGAATATTGTAAATGCACAAACAGTAATTTCTCCGCATTGCAAGGTGCAATTCTGAAATTTTTTGCTTTTTCCTTCTCCTCTTAGCATGATAAAGAAGATTCAAAGAGAGTGAGATGCCAGCTCCTTTCATTCAGTCAGTAGCTTCAATCATTTCTGGACGTTTTTCAATGGCAAAAATCAATGAATATTGTAAATGCACAAACAGTAATTTCTCCGCATTGCAAGGTGCAATTCTGAAATTTTTTGCTTTTTCCTGCTCCTCTTAGCATGATAAAGAAGATTCAAAGAGAGTGAGATGCCAGCTCCTTTCATTCAGTCAGTAGCTTCAATCATTTCTGGACGTTTTTCAATGGCAAAAATCAATGAATATTGTAAATGCACAAACAGTAATTTCTCCGCATTGCAAGGTGCAATTCTGAAATTTTTTGCTTTTTCCTGCTCCTCTTAGCATGATAAAGAAGATTCAAAGAGAGTGAGATGCCAGCTCCTTTCATTCAGTCAGTAGCTTCAAACATTTCTGGTATATGAATAACATGATGTTTTTCAATGGCAAAAATCAATGAATATTGTAAATGCACAAACAGTAACTTCTCCGCATTGCAAGGTGCAAGTCTGAAATTTTTTGCTTTTTCCTGCTCCTCTTAGCATGATAAAGAAGATTCAAAGAGAGCGAGATGCCAGCTACTTTCATTCAGTCAGTAGCTTCAATCATTTCTGGACGTTTTTCAATGGTAAAAATCAATGAATATTGTAAATGCACAAACAGTAATTTCTCCACATTGCAAGGTGCAATTCTGAAATTTTTTGCTTTTTCCTGCTCCTCTTAGCATGATAAAGAAGATTCAAAGAGAGTGAGATGCCAGCTCCTTTCATTCAGTCAGTAGCTTCAAACATTTCTGGTATATGAATAACATGATGTTTTTCAATGGCAAAAATCAATGAATATTGTAAATGCACAAAGAGTAATTTCTCCGCATTGCAAGATGCAATTCTGAAATTTTTTGCTTTTTCCTGCTCCTCTTAGCATCATAAAGAAGATTCAAAGAGAGTGAGATGCCAGCTCCTTTCATTCAGTCAGTAGCTTCAAACATTTCTGGTATATGAATAACATGATGTTTTTCAATGGCAAAAATCAATGAATATTGTAAATGCACAAACAGTAATTTCTCCGCATTGCAAGGTGCAATTCTGAAATTTTTTGCTTTTTCCTGCTCCTCTTAGCATGATAAAGAAGATTCAAAGAGAGTGAGATGCCAGCTCCTTTCATTCAGTCAGTAGCTTCAATCATTTCTGGACGTTTTTCAATGGCAAAAATCAATGAATATTGTAAATGCACAAACAGTAATTTCTCCGCATTGCAAGGTGCAATTCTGAAATTTTTTGCTTTTTCCTGCTCCTCTTAGCATGATAAAGAAGATTCAAAGAGAGTGAGATGTCAGCTCCTTTCATTCAGTCAGTAGCTTCAAACATTTCTGGTATATGAATAACATGATGTTTTTCAATGGCAAAAATCAATGAATATTGTAAATGCACAAACAGTAATTTATCCGCATTGCAAGGTGCAATTCTGAAATTTTTTGCTTTTTCCTGCTCCTCTTAGCATGATAAAGAAGATTCAAAGAGAGTGAGATGCCAGCTCCTTTCATTCAGTCAGTAGCTTCAATCATTTCTGGACGTTTTTCAATGGCAAAAATCAATGAATATTGTAAATGCACAAACAGTAATTTCTCCGCATTGCAAGGTGCAATTCTGAATTTTTTTGCTTTTTCCTGCTCCTCTTAGCATGATAAAGAAGATTCAAAGAGAGTGAGATGCCAGCTCCTTTCATTCAGTCAGTAGCTTCAATCATTTCTGGTATATGAATAACATGATGTTTTTCAATGGCAAAAATCAATGAATATTGTAAATGCACAAACAGTAATTTCTCCGCATTGCAAGGTGCAATTCTGAAATTTTTTGCTTTTTCCTGCTCCTCTTTGCATGATAAAGAAGATTCAAAGAGAGTGAGATGCCAGCTCCTTTCATTCAGTCAGTAGCTTCAATCATTTCTGGACGTTTTTCAATGGCAAAAATCAATGAATATTGTAAATGCACAAACAGTAATTTCTCCGCATTGCAAGGTGCAATTCTGAAATTTTTTGCTTTTTCCTGCTCCTCTTAGCATGATAAACAAGATTCAAAGAGAGTGAGATGCCAGCTCCTTTCATTCAGTCAGTAGCTTCAATCATTTCTGGACGTTTTTCAATGGCAAAAATCAATGAATATTGTAAATGCACAAACAGTAATTTCTCCGCATTGTAAGGTGCAATTCTGAAATTTTTTGCTTTTTCCTGCTCCTCTTAGCATGATAAAGAAGATTCAAAGAGAGTGAGATGCCAGCTCCTTTCAGTCAGTCAGTAGCTTCAATCATTTCTGGACGTTTTTCAATGGCAAAAATCAATGAATATTGTAAATGCACAAACAGTAATTTCTCCGCATTGCAAGGTGCAATTCTGAATTTTTTTGCTTTTTCCTGCTCCTCTTAGCATGATAAAGAAGATTCAAAGAGAGTGAGATGCCAGCTCCTTTCATTCAGTCAGTAGCTTCAATCATTTCTGGTATATGAATAACATGATGTTTTTCAATGGTAAAAATCAATGAATATTGTAAATGCACAAACAGTAATTTCTCCGCATTGCAAGGTGCAATTCTGAAATTTTTTGCTTTTTCCTGCTCCTCTTTGCATGATAAAGAAGATTCAAAGAGAGTGAGATGCCAGCTCCTTTCATTCAGTCAGTAGCTTCAATCATTTCTGGACGTTTTTCAATGGCAAAAATCAATGAATATTGTAAATGCACAAACAGTAATTTCTCCGCATTGCAAGGTGCAATTCTGAAATTTTTTGCTTTTTCCTGCTCCTCTTAGCATGATAAAGAAGATTCAAAGAGAGTGAGATGCCAGCTCCTTTCATTCAGTCAGTAGCTTCAATCATTTCTGGACGTTTTTCAATGGCAAAAATCAATGAATATTGTAAATGCACAAACAGTAATTTCTCCGCATTGTAAGGTGCAATTCTGAAATTTTTTGCTTTTTCCTGCTCCTCTTAGCATGATAAAGAAGATTCAAAGAGAGTGAGATGCCAGCTCTTTTCAGTCAGTCAGTAGCTTCAATCATTTCTGGACGTTTTTCAATGGCAAAAATCAATGAATATTGTAAATGCACAAACAGTAATTTCTCCGCATTGTAAGGTGCAATTCTGAAATTTTTTGCTTTTTCCTGCTCCTCATAGCATGATAAAGAAGATTCAAAGATAGTGAGATGCCAGCTTCTTTCATTCAGTCAATAGCTTCAAACATTTCTGGTATATGAATAACATGATGTTTTTCAATGGCAAAAATCAATGAATATTGTAAATGCACAAACAGTAATTTCTCCGCATTGCAAGGTGCAATTCTGAAATTTTTTGCTTTTTCCTGCTCCTCTTAGCATGATAAAGAAAATTCAAAGAGAGTGAGATGCCAGCTCCTTTCATTCAGTCAGTAGCTTCAATCATTTCTGGACGTTTTTCAATGGCAAAAATCAATGAATATTGTAAATGCACAAACAGTAATTTCTCCGCATTGCAAGGTGCAATTCTGAAATTTTTTGCTTTTTCCTGCTCCTCTTAGCATCATAAAGAAGATTCAAAGAGAGTGAGATGCCAGCTCCTTTCATTCAGTCAGTAGCTTCAATCATTTCTGGACGTTTTTCAATGGCAAAAATCAATGAATATTGTAAATGCACAAACAGTAATTTCTCCGCATTGCAAGGTGCAATTCTGAAATTTTTTGCTTTTTCCTGCTCCTCTTAGCATGATAAAGAAGATTCAAAGAGAGTGAGATGCCAGCTCCTTTCATTCAGTCAGTAGCTTCAATTATTTCTGGTATATGAATAACATGATGTTTTTCAATGTCAAAAATCAATGAATATTGTAAATGCACAAACAGTAATTTCTCCGCATTGCAAGGTGCAATTCTGAAATTTTTTGCTTTTTCCTGCTCCTCTTAGCATGGTAAAGAAGATTCAAAGAGAGTGAGATGCCAACTCCTTTCATTCAGTCAGTAGCTTCAATCATTTCTGGACGTTTTTCAATGGCAAAAATCAATGAATATTGTAAATGCACAAACAGTAATTTCTCCGCATTGCAAGGTGCAATTCTGAAATTTTTTGCTTTTTCCTGCTCCTCTTAGCATGATAAAGAAGATTCAAAGAGAGTGAGATGCCAGCTCCTTTCATTCAGTCAGTAGCTTCAATCATTTCTGGACGTTTTTCAATGGCAAAAATCAATGAATATTGTAAATGCACAAACAGTAATTTCTCCGCATTGCAAGGTGCAATTCTGAAATTTTTTGCTTTTTCCTGCTCCTCTTAGCATGATAAAGAAGATTCAAAGAGAGTGAGATGCCAGCTCCTTTCATTCAGTCAGTAGCTTCAATCATTTCTGGGTATGAATAACATGATGTTTTTCAATGGCAAAAATCAATGAATATTGTAAATGCACAAACAGTAATTTCTCCGCATTGCAAGGTGCAATTCTGAAATTTTTTGCTTTTTCCTGCTCCTCTTAGCATGATAAAGAAGATTCAAAGAGAGTGAGATGCCAGCTCCTTTCATTCAGTCAGTAGCTTCAATCATTTCTGGACGTTTTTCAATGGCAAAAATCAATGAATATTGTAAATGCACAAACAGTAATTTCTCCGCATTGCAAGGTGCAATTCTGAAATTTTTTGCTTTTTCCTGCTCCTCTTAGCATGATAAACAAGATTCAAAGAGAGTGAGATGCCAGCTCCTTTCATTCAGTCAGTAGCTTCAATCATTTCTGGACGTTTTTCAATGGCAAAAATCATTGAATATTGTAAATGCACAAACAGTAATTTCTCCGCATTGCAAGGTGCAATTCTGAAATTTTTTACTTTTTCCTGCTCCTCTTAGCATGATAAAGAAGATTCAAAGAGAGTGAGATGCCAGCTCCTTTCATTCAGTCTGTAGCTTCAATCATTTCGGGTATATTAATAACATGATGTTTTTCAATCGCAAAAATCAATGAATATTGTAAATGCACAAACAGTAATTTCTCCGCATTGCAAGGTGCAATTCTGAAATTTTTTGCTTTTTCCTGCTCCTCTTAGCATGATAAAGAAGATTCAAAGAGAGTGAGATGCCAGCTCCTTTCATTCAGTCAGTAGCTTCAATCATTTCTGGACGTTTTTCAATGGCAAAAATCAATGAATATTGTAAATGCACAAACAGTAATTTCTCCGCATTGCAAGGTGCAATTCTGAAATTTTTTGCTTTTTCCTGCTCCTCTTAGCATGATAAAGAAGATTCAAAGAGAGTGAGATGCCAGCTCCTTTCATTCAGTCAGTAGCTTCAATCATTTCTGGTATATGAATAACATGATGTTTTTCAATGGCAAAAATCAATGAATATTGTAAATGCACAAACAGTAATTTCTCCGCATTGCAAGGTGCAATTCTGAAATTTTTTGCTTTTTCCTGCTCCTCTTAGCATGATAAAGAAGATTCAAAGAGAGTGAGATGCCAGCTCCTTTCATTCAGTCAGTAGCTTCAATCATTTCTGGACGTTTTTCCATGGCAAAAATCAATGAATATTGTAAATGCACAAACAGTAATTTCTCCGCATTGCAAGGTGCAATTCTGAAATTTTTTGCTTTTTCCTGCTCCTCTTAGCATGATAAAGAAGATTCAAAGAGAGTGAGATGCCAGCTCCTTTCATTCAGTCAGTAGCTTCAATCATTTCTGGACGTTTTTCAATGGTAAAAATCAATGAATATTGTAAATGCACAAACAGTAATTTCTCCACATTGCAAGGTGCAATTCTGAAATTTTTTGCTTTTTCCTGCTCCTCTTAGCATGATAAAGAAGATTCAAAGAGAGTGAGATGCCAACTCCTTTCATTCAGTCAGTAGCTTCAAACATTTCTGGTATATGAATAACATGATGTTTTTCAATGGCAAAAATCAATGAATATTGTAAATGCACAAACAGTAATTTCTCCGCATTGCAAGGTGCAAGTCTGAAATTTTTTGCTTTTTCCTGCTCCTCTTAGCATGATAAAGAAGATTCAAAGAGAGTGAGATGCCAGCTACTTTCATTCAGTCAGTAGCTTCAATCATTTCTGGACGTTTTTCAATGGTAAAAATCAATGAATATTGTAAATGCACAAACAGTAATTTCTCCACATTGCAAGGTGCAATTCTGAAATTTTTTGATTTTTCCTGCTCCTCTTAGCATGATAAAGAAGATTCAAAGAGAGTGAGATGCCAACTCCTTTCATTCAGTCAGTAGCTTCAAACATTTCTGGTATATGAATAACATGATGTTTTTCAATGGCAAAAATCAATGAATATTGTAAATGCACAAACAGTAATTTCTCCGCATTGCAAGGTGCAATTCTGAAATTTTTTGCTTTTTCCTGCTCCTCTTAGCATGATAAAGAAGATTCAAAGAGAGTGAGATGCCAGCTCCTTTCATTCAGTCAGTAGCTTCAATCATTTCTGGACGTTTTTCAATGGCAAAAATCAATGAATATTGTAAATGCACAAACAGTAATTTCTCCGCATTGCAAGGTGCAATTCTGAAATTTTTTGCTTTTTCCTGCTCCTCTTAGCATGATAAAGAAGATTCAAAGAGAGTGAGATGCCAGCTCCTTTCATTCAGTCAGTACCTTCAATCATTTCTGGACGTTTTTCAATGGCAAAAATCAATGAATATTGTAAATGCACAAACAGTAATTTCTCCGCATTGCAAGGTGCAATTCTGAAATTTTTTGCTTTTTCCCGCTCCTCTTAGCATGATAAAGAAGATTCAAAGAGAGTGAGGTGCCAGCTCCTTTCATTCAGTCAGTAGCTTCAAACATTTCTGGTATATGAATAACATGTTTTTCAATGGCAAAAATCAATGAATATTGTAAATGCACAAACAGTAATTTCTCCGCATTGCAAGGTGCAATTCTGAAATTTTTTGCTTTTTCCTGCTCCTCTTAGCATGATAAAGAAGATTCAAAGAGAGTGAGATGCCAGCTCCTTTCATTCAGTCAGTAGCTTCAATCATTTCTGGACGTTTTTCAATGGCAAAAATCAATGAATATTGTAAATGCACAAACAGTAATTTCTCCGCATTGCAAGGTGCAATTCTGAAATTTTTTGCTTTTTCCTGCTCCTCTTAGCATGATAAAGAAGATTCAAAGAGAGTGAGATGCCAGCTCCTTTCATTCAGTCAGTAGCTTCAATCATTTCTGGACGTTTTTCAATGGCAAAAATCAATGAATATTGTAAATGCACAAACAGTAATTTCTCCGCATTGCAAGGTGCAATTCTGAAATTTTTTGCTTTTTCCTGCTCCTCTTAGCATGATAAAGAAGATTCAAAGAGAGTGAGATGCCAGCTCCTTTCATTCAGTCAGTAGCTTCAAACATTTCTGGTATATGAATAACATGATGTTTTTCAATGGCAAAAATCAATGAATATTGTAAATGCACAAACAGTAATTTCTCCGCATTGCAAGGTGCAAGTCTGAAATTTTTTGCTTTTTCCTGCTCCTCTTAGCATGATAAAGAAGATTCAAAGAGAGTGAGATGCCAGCTACTTTCATTCAGTCAGTAGCTTCAATCATTTCTGGACGTTTTTCAATGGTAAAAATCAATGAATATTGTAAATGCACAAACAGTAATTTCTCCACATTGCAAGGTGCAATTCTGAAATTTTTTGCTTTTTCCTGCTCCTCTTAGCATGATAAAGAAGATTCAAAGAGAGTGAGATGCCAGCTCCTTTCATTCAGTCAGTAGCTTCAAACATTTCTGGTATGTGAATAACATGATGTTTTTCAATGGCAAAAATCAATGAATATTGTAAATGCACAAACAGTAATTTCTCCACATTGCAAGGTGCAATTCTGAAATTTTTTGCTTTTTCCTGCTCCTCTTAGCATGATAAAGAAGATTCAGAGTGAGATGCCAGCTCCTTTCATTCAGTCAGTAGCTTCAAACATTTCTGGTATATGAATAACATGATGTTTTTCAATGGCAAAAATCAATGAATATTGTAAATGCACAAACAGTAATTTCTCCGCATTGCAAGGTGCAATTCTGAAATTTTTTGCTTTTTCCTGCTCCTCTTAGCATGATAAAGAAGATTCAAAGAGAGTGAGATGCCAGCTCCTTTCATTCAGTCAGTACCTTCAATCATTTCTGGACGTTTTTCAATGGCAAAAATCAATGAATATTGTAAATGCACAAACAGTAATTTCTCCGCATTGCAAGGTGCAATTCTGAAATTTTTTGCTTTTTCCCGCTCCTCTTAGCATGATAAAGAAGATTCAAAGAGAGTGAGGTGCCAGCTCCTTTCATTCAGTCAGTAGCTTCAAACATTTCTGGTATATGAATAACATGTTTTTCAATGGCAAAAATCAATGAATATTGTAAATGCACAAACAGTAATTTCTCCGCATTGCAAGGTGCAATTCTGAATTTTTTTGCTTTTTCCTGCTCCTCTTAGCATGATAAAGAAGATTCAAAGAGAGTGAGATGCCAGCTCCTTTCATTCAGTCAGTAGCTTCAATCATTTCTGGACGTTTTTCAATGGCAAAAATCAATGAATATTGTAAATGCACAAACAGTAATTTCTCCGCATTGCAAGGTGCAATTCTGAAATTTTTTGCTTTTTCCTGCTCCTCTTAGCATGATAAAGAAGATTCAAAGAGAGTGAGATGCCAGCTCCTTTCATTCAGTCAGTAGCTTCAATCATTTCTGGACGTTTTTCAATGGCAAAAATCAATGAATATTGTAAATGCACAAACAGTAATTTCTCCGCATTGCAAGGTGCAATTCTGAAATTTTTTGCTTTTTCCTGCTCCTCTTAGCATGATAAAGAAGATTCAAAGAGAGTGAGATGCCAGCTCCTTTGATTCAGTCAGTAGCTTCAAACATTTCTGGTATATGAATAACATGATGTTTTTCAATGGCAAAAATCAATGAATATTGTAAATGCACAAACAGTAATTTCTCCGCATTGCAAGGTGCAAGTCTGAAATTTTTTGCTTTTTCCTGCTCCTCTTAGCATGATAAAGAAGATTCAAAGAGAGTGAGATGCCAGCTACTTTCATTCAGTCAGTAGCTTCAATCATTTCTGGACGTTTTTCAATGGTAAAAATCAATGAATATTGTAAATGCACAAACAGTAATTTCTCCACATTGCAAGGTGCAATTCTGAAATTTTTTGCTTTTTCCTGCTCCTCTTAGCATGATAAAGAAGATTCAAAGAGAGTGAGATGCCAGCTCCTTTCATTCAGTCAGTAGCTTCAAACATTTCTGGTATATGAATAACATGATGTTTTTCAATGGCAAAAATCAATGAATATTGTAAATGCACAAACAGTAATTTCTCCGCATTGCAAGGTGCAAGTCTGAAATTTTTTGCTTTTTCCTGCTCCTCTTAGCATGATAAAGAAGATTCAAAGAGAGTGAGATACCAGCTACTTTCATTCAGTCAGTAGCTTCAATCATTTCTGGACGTTTTTCAATGGTAAAAATCAATGAATATTGTAAATGCACAAACAGTAATTTCTCCACATTGCAAGGTGCAATTCTGAAATTTTTTGCTTTTTCCTGCTCCTCTTAGCATGATAAAGAAGATTCAAAGAGAGTGAGATGCCAGCTCCTTTCATTCAGTCAGTAGCTTCAAACATTTCTGGTATATGAATAACATGATGTTTTTCAATGGCAAAAATCAATGAATATTGTAAATGCACAAACAGTAATTTCTCCACATTGCAAGGTGCAATTCTGAAATTTTTTGCTTTTTCCTGCTCCTCTTAGCATGATAAAGAAGATTCAAAGAGAGTGAGATGCCAGCTCCTTTCATTCAGTCAGTAGCTTCAAACATTTCTGGTATATGAATAACATGATGTTTTTCAATGGCAAAAATCAATGAATATTGTAAATGCACAAACAGTAATTTCTCCGCATTGCAAGGTGCAATTCTGAAATTTTTTGCTTTTTCCTGCTCCTCTTAGCATGATAAAGAAGATTCAAAGAGAGTGAGATGCCAGCTCCTTTCATTCAGTCAGTAGCTTCAATCATTTCTGGACGTTTTTCAATGGCAAAAATCAATGAATATTGTAAATGCACAAACAGTAATTTCTCCGCATTGCAAGGTGCAATTCTGAAATTTTTTGCTTTTTCCTGCTCCTCTTAGCATGATAAAGAAGATTCAAAGAGAGTGAGATGTCAGCTCCTTTCATTCAGTCAGTAGCTTCAAACATTTCTGGTATATGAATAACATGATGTTTTTCAATGGCAAAAATCAATGAATATTGTAAATGCACAAACAGTAATTTCTCCGCATTGCAAGGTGCAATTCTGAAATTTTTTGCTTTTTCCTGCTCCTCTTAGCATGATAAAGAAGATTCAAAGAGAGTGAGATGCCAGCTCCTTTCATTCAGTCAGTAGCTTCAATCATTTCTGGACGTTTTTCAATGGCAAAAATCAATGAATATTGTAAATGCACAAACAGTAATTTCTCCGCATTGCAAGGTGCAATTCTGAAATTTTTTGCTTTTTCCTGCTCCTCTTAGCATGATAAAGAAGATTCAAAGAGAGTGAGATGCCAGCTCCTTTCATTCAGTCAGTAGCTTCAAACATTTCTGGTATATGAATAACATGATGTTTTTCAATGGCAAAAATCAATGAATATTGTAAATGCACAAACAGTAATTTCTCCGCATTGCAAGGTGCAAGTCTGAAATTTTTTGCTTTTTCCTGCTCCTCTTAGCATGATAAAGAAGATTCAAAGAGAGTGAGATGCCAGCTACGTTCATTCAGTCAGTAGCTTCAATCATTTCTGGACGTTTTTCAATGGTAAAAATCAATGAATATTGTAAATGCACAAACAGTAATTTCTCCACATTGCAATGTGCAATTCTAAAATTTTTTGCTTTTTCCTGCTCCTCTTAGCATGATAAAGAAGATTCAAAGAGAGTGAGATGCCAGCTCCTTTCATTCAGTCAGTAGCTTCAAACATTTCTGGTATATGAATAACATGATGTTTTTCAATGGCAAAAATCAATGAATATTGTAAATGCACAAACAGTAATTTCTCCGCATTGCAAGGTGCAATTCTGAAATGTTTTGCTTTTTCCTGCTCCTCTTAGCATGATAAAGAAGATTCAAAGAGAGTGAGATGCCAACTCCTTTCATTCAGTCAGTAGCTTCAAACATTTCTGGTATATGAATAACATGATGTTTTTCAATGGCAAAAATCAATGAATATTGTAAATGCACAAACAGTAATTTCTCCGCATTGCAAGGTGCAATTCTGAAATTTTTTTCTTTTTCCTGCTCCTCTTAGCATGATAAAGAAGATTCAAAGAGAGTGAGATGCCAGCTCCTTTCATTCAGTCAGTAGCTTCAATCATTTCTGGACGTTTTTCAATGGCAAAAATCAATGAATATTGTAAATGCACAAACAGTAATTTCTCCGCATTGCAAGGTGCAATTCTGAAATTTTTTGCTTTTTCCTGCTCCTCTTAGCATGATAAAGAAGATTCAAAGAGAGTGAGATGCCAGCTCCTTTCATTCAGTCAGTACCTTCAATCATTTCTGGACGTTTTTCAATGGCAAAAATCAATGAATATTGTAAATGCACAAACAGTAATTTCTCCGCATTGCAAGGTGCAATTCTGAAATTTTTTGCTTTTTCCTGCTCCTCTTAGCATGATAAAGAAGATTCAAAGAGAGTGAGATGCCAGCTCCTTTCATTCAGTCAGTAGCTTCAATCATTTCTGGACGTTTTTCAATGGCAAAAATCAATGAATATTGTAAATGCACAAACAGTAATTTCTCCGCATTGCAAGGTGCAATTCTGAAATTTTTTGCTTTTTCCTGCTCCTCTTAGCATGATAAAGAAGATTCAAAGAGAGTGAGATGCCAGCTCCTTTCATTCAGTCAGTAGCTTCAAACATTTCTGGTATATGAATAACATGATGTTTTTCAATGGCAAAAATCAATGAATATTGTAAATGCACAAACAGTAATTTCTCCGCATTGCAAGGTGCAAGTCTGAAATTTTTTGCTTTTTCCTGCTCCTCTTAGCATGATAAAGAAGATTCAAAGAGAGTGAGATGCCAGCTACTTTCATTCAGTCAGTAGCTTCAATCATTTCTGGACGTTTTTCAATGGTAAAAATCAATGAATATTGTAAATGCACAAACAGTAATTTCTCCACATTGCAATGTGCAATTCTAAAATTTTTTGCTTTTTCCTGCTCCTCTTAGCATGATAAAGAAGATTCAAAGAGAGTGAGATGCCAGCTCCTTTCATTCAGTCAGTAGCTTCAAACATTTCTGGTATATGAATAACATGATGTTTTTCAATGGCAAAAATCAATGAATATTGTAAATGCACAAACAGTAATTTCTCCGCATTGCAAGGTGCAATTCTGAAATTTTTTGCTTTTTCCTGCTCCTCTTAGCATGATAAAGAAGATTCAAAGAGAGTGAGATGCCAACTCCTTTCATTCAGTCAGTAGCTTCAAACATTTCTGGTATATGAATAACATGATGTTTTTCAATGGCAAAAATCAATGAATATTGTAAATGCACAAACAGTAATTTCTCCGCATTGCAAGGTGCAATTCTGAAATTTTTTGCTTTTTCCTGCTCCTCTTAGCATGATAAAGAAGATTCAAAGAGAGTGAGATGCCAGCTCCTTTCATTCAGTCAGTAGCTTCAATCATTTCTGGACGTTTTTCAATGGCAAAAATCAATGAATATTGTAAATGCACAAACAGTAATTTCTCCGCATTGCAAGGTGCAATTCTGAAATTTTTTGCTTTTTCCTGCTCCTCTTAGCATGATAAAGAAGATTCAAAGAGAGTGAGATGCCAGCTCCTTTCATTCAGTCAGTACCTTCAATCATTTCTGGACGTTTTTCAATGGCAAAAATCAATGAATATTGTAAATGCACAAACAGTAATTTCTCCGCATTGCAAGGTGCAATTCTGAAATTTTTTGCTTTTTCCCGCTCCTCTTAGCATGATAAAGAAGATTCAAAGAGAGTGAGGTGCCAGCTCCTTTCATTCAGTCAGTAGCTTCAAACATTTCTGGTATATGAATAACATGTTTTTCAATGGCAAAAATCAATGAATATTGTAAATGCACAAACAGTAATTTCTCCGCATTGCAAGGTGCAATTCTGAAATTTTTTGCTTTTTCCTGCTCCTCTTAGCATGATAAAGAAGATTCAAAGAGAGTGAGATGCCAGCTCCTTTCATTCAATCAGTAGCTTCAATCATTTCTGGACGTTTTTCAATGGCAAAAATCAATGAATATTGTATATGCACAAACAGTAATTTCTCCGCATTGCAAGGTGCAATTCTGAAATTTTTTGCTTTTTCCTGCTCCTCTTAGCATGATAAAGAAGATTCAAAGAGAGTGAGGTGCCAGCTCCTTTCATTCAGTCAGTAGCTTCAAACATTTCTGGTATATGAATAACATGTTTTTCAATGGCAAAAATCAATGAATATTGTAAATGCACAAACAGTAATTTCTCCGCATTGCAAGGTGCAATTCTGAAATTTTTTGCTTTTTCCTGCTCCTCTTAGCATGATAAAGAAGATTCAAAGAGAGTGAGATGCCAGCTCCTTTCATTCAGTCAGTAGCTTCAATCATTTCTGGACGTTTTTCAATGGCAAAAATCAATGAATATTGTAAATGCACAAACAGTAATTTCTCCGCATTGCAAGGTGCAATTCTGAAATTTTTTGCTTTTTCCTGCTCCTCTTAGCATGATAAAGAAGATTCAAAGAGAGTGAGATGCCAGCTCCTTTCATTCAGTCAGTAGCTTCAATCATTTCTGGACGTTTTTCAATGGCAAAAATCAATGAATATTGTAAATGCACAAACAGTAATTTCTCCGCATTGCAAGGTGCAATTCTGAAATTTTTTGCTTTTTCCTGCTCCTCTTAGCATGATAAAGAAGATTCAAAGAGAGTGAGATGCCAGCTCCTTTGATTCAGTCAGTAGCTTCAAACATTTCTGGTATATGAATAACATGATGTTTTTCAATGGCAAAAATCAATGAATATTGTAAATGCACAAACAGTAATTTCTCCGCATTGCAAGGTGCAAGTCTGAAATTTTTTGCTTTTTCCTGCTCCTCTTAGCATGATAAAGAAGATTCAAAGAGAGTGAGATGCCAGCTACTTTCATTCAGTCAGTAGCTTCAATCATTTCTGGACGTTTTTCAATGGTAAAAATCAATGAATATTGTAAATGCACAAACAGTAATTTCTCCACATTGCAAGGTGCAATTCTGAAATTTTTTGCTTTTTCCTGCTCCTCTTAGCATGATAAAGAAGATTCAAAGAGAGTGAGATGCCAGCTCCTTTCATTCAGTCAGTAGCTTCAAACATTTCTGATATATGAATAACATGATGTTTTTCAATGGCAAAAATCAATGAATATTGTAAATGCACAAACAGTAATTTCTCCGCATTGCAAGGTGCAAGTCTGAAATTTTTTGCTTTTTCCTGCTCCTCTTAGCATGATAAAGAAGATTCAAAGAGAGTGAGATGCCAGCTACTTTCATTCAGTCAGTAGCTTCAATCATTTCTGGACGTTTTTCAATGGTAAAAATCAATGAATATTGTAAATGCACAAACAGTAATTTCTCCACATTGCAAGGTGCAATTCTGAAATTTTTTGCTTTTTCCTGCTCCTCTTAGCATGATAAAGAAGATTCAAAGAGAGTGAGATGCCAGCTCCTTTCATTCAGTCAGTAGCTTCAAACATTTCTGGTATATGAATAACATGATGTTTTTCAATGGCAAAAATCAATGAATATTGTAAATGCACAAACAGTAATTTCTCCACATTGCAAGGTGCAATTCTGAAATTTTTTGCTTTTTCCTGCTCCTCTTAGCATGATAAAGAAGATTCAAAGAGAGTGAGATGCCAGCTCCTTTCATTCAGTCAGTAGCTTCAAACATTTCTGGTATATGAATAACATGATGTTTTTCAATGGCAAAAATCAATGAATATTGTAAATGCACAAACAGTAATTTCTCCGCATTGCAAGGTGCAATTCTGAAATTTTTTGCTTTTTCCTGCTCCTCTTAGCATGATAAAGAAGATTCAAAGAGAGTGAGATGCCAGCTCCTTTCATTCAGTCAGTAGCTTCAATCATTTCTGGACGTTTTTCAATGGCAAAAATCAATGAATATTGTAAATGCACAAACAGTAATTTCTCCGCATTGCAAGGTGCAATTCTGAAATTTTTTGCTTTTTCCTGCTCCTCTTAGCATGATAAAGAAGATTCAAAGAGAGTGAGATGTCAGCTCCTTTCATTCAGTCAGTAGCTTCAAACATTTCTGGTATATGAATAACATGATGTTTTTCAATGGCAAAAATCAATGAATATTGTAAATGCACAAACAGTAATTTCTCCGCATTGCAAGGTGCAATTCTGAAATTTTTTGCTTTTTCCTGCTCCTCTTAGCATGATAAAGAAGATTCAAAGAGAGTGAGATGCCAGCTCCTTTCATTCAGTCAGTAGCTTCAATCATTTCTGGATGTTTTTCAATGGCAAAAATCAATGAATATTGTAAATGCACAAACAGTAATTTCTCCGCATTGCAAGGCGCAATTCTGAAATTTTTTGCTTTTTCCTGCTCCTCTTAGCATGATAAAGAAGATTCAAAGAGAGTGAGATGCCAGCTCCTTTCATTCAGTCAGTAGCTTCAATCATTTCTGGACGTTTTTCAATGGCAAAAATCAATGAATATTGTAAATGCACAAACAGTAATTTCTCCGCATTGCAAGGTGCAATTCTGAAATTTTTTGCTTTTTCCTGCTCCTCTTAGCATGATAAAGAAGATTCAAAGAGAGTGAGATGCCAGCTCCTTTCATTCAGTCAGTAGCTTCAAACATTTCTGGTATATGAATAACATGATGTTTTTCAATGGCAAAAATCAATGAATATTGTAAATGCACAAACAGTAATTTCTCCGCATTGCAAGGTGCAAGTCTGAAATTTTTTGCTTTTTCCTGCTCCTCTTAGCATGATAAAGAAGATTCAAAGAGAGTGAGATGCCAGCTACTTTCATTCAGTCAGTAGCTTCAATCATTTCTGGACGTTTTTCAATGGTAAAAATCAATGAATATTGTAAATGCACAAACAGTAATTTCTCCACATTGCAATGTGCAATTCTAAAATTTTTTGCTTTTTCCTGCTCCTCTTAGCATGATAAAGAAGATTCAAAGAGAGTGAGATGCCAGCTCCTTTCATTCAGTCAGTAGCTTCAATCATTTCTGGACGTTTTTCAATGGCAAAAATCAATGAATATTGTAAATGCACAAACAGTAATTTCTCCGCATTGCAAGGTGCAATTCTGAAATTTTTTGCTTTTTCCTGCTCCTCTTAGCATGATAAAGAAGATTCAAAGAGAGTGAGATGCCAGCTCCTTTGATTCAGTCAGTAGCTTCAAACATTTCTGGTATATGAATAACATGATGTTTTTCAATGGCAAAAATCAATGAATATTGTAAATGCACAAACAGTAATTTCTCCGCATTGCAAGGTGCAAGTCTGAAATTTTTTGCTTTTTCCTGCTCCTCTTAGCATGATAAAGAAGATTCAAAGAGAGTGAGATGCCAGCTACTTTCATTCAGTCAGTAGCTTCAATCATTTCTGGACGTTTTTCAATGGTAAAAATCAATGAATATTGTAAATGCACAAACAGTAATTTCTCCACATTGCAAGGTGCAATTCTGAAATTTTTTGCTTTTTCCTGCTCCTCTTAGCATGATAAAGAAGATTCAAAGAGAGTGAGATGCCAGCTCCTTTCATTCAGTCAGTAGCTTCAAACATTTCTGGTATATGAATAACATGATGTTTTTCAATGGCAAAAATCAATGAATATTGTAAATGCACAAACAGTAATTTCTCCGCATTGCAAGGTGCAAGTCTGAAATTTTTTGCTTTTTCCTGCTCCTCTTAGCATGATAAAGAAGATTCAAAGAGAGTGAGATGCCAGCTACTTTCATTCAGTCAGTAGCTTCAATCATTTCTGGACGTTTTTCAATGGTAAAAATCAATGAATATTGTAAATGCACAAACAGTAATTTCTCCACATTGCAAGGTGCAATTCTGAAATTTTTTGCTTTTTCCTGCTCCTCTTAGCATGATAAAGAAGATTCAAAGAGAGTGAGATGCCAGCTCCTTTCATTCAGTCAGTAGCTTCAAACATTTCTGGTATATGAATAACATGATGTTTTTCAATGGCAAAAATCAATGAATATTGTAAATGCACAAACAGTAATTTCTCCACATTGCAAGGTGCAATTCTGAAATTTTTTGCTTTTTCCTGCTCCTCTTAGCATGATAAAGAAAATTCAAAGAGAGTGAGATGCCAGCTCCTTTCATTCAGTCAGTAGCTTCAATCATTTCTGGATGTTTTTCAATGGCAAAAATCAATGAATATTGTAAATGCACAAACAGTAATTTCTCCGCATTGCAAGGCGCAATTCTGAAATTTTTTGCTTTTTCCTGCTCCTCTTAGCATGATAAAGAAGATTCAAAGAGAGTGAGATGCCAGCTCCTTTCATTCAGTCAGTAGCTTCAATCATTTCTGGACGTTTTTCAATGGCAAAAATCAATGAATATTGTAAATGCACAAACAGTAATTTCTCCGCATTGCAAGGTGCAATTCTGAAATTTTTTGCTTTTTCCTGCTCCTCTTAGCATGATAAAGAAGATTCAAAGAGAGTGAGATGCCAGCTCCTTTCATTCAGTCAGTAGCTTCAAACATTTCTGGTATATGAATAACATGATGTTTTTCAATGGCAAAAATCAATGAATATTGTAAATGCACAAACAGTAATTTCTCCGCATTGCAAGGTGCAAGTCTGAAATTTTTTGCTTTTTCCTGCTCCTCTTAGCATGATAAAGAAGATTCAAAGAGAGTGAGATGCCAGCTACTTTCATTCAGTCAGTAGCTTCAATCATTTCTGGACGTTTTTCAATGGTAAAAATCAATGAATATTGTAAATGCACAAACAGTAATTTCTCCACATTGCAAGGTGCAATTCTGAAATTTTTTGCTTTTTCCTGCTCCTCTTAGCATGATAAAGAAGATTCAAAGAGAGTGAGATGCCAGCTCCTTTCATTCAGTCAGTAGCTTCAAACATTTCTGGTATATGAATAACATGATGTTTTTCAATGGCAAAAATCAATGAATATTGTAAATGCACAAACAGTAATTTCTCCGCATTGCAAGGTGCAAGTCTGAAATTTTTTGCTTTTTCCTGCTCCTCTTAGCATGATAAAGAAGATTCAAAGAGAGTGAGATGCCAGCTACTTTCATTCAGTCAGTAGCTTCAATCATTTCTGGACGTTTTTCAATGGTAAAAATCAATGAATATTGTAAATGCACAAACAGTAATTTCTCCACATTGCAAGGTGCAATTCTGAAATTTTTTGCTTTTTCCTGCTCCTCTTAGCATGATAAAGAAGATTCAAAGAGAGTGAGATGCCAGCTCCTTTCATTCAGTCAGTAGCTTCAAACATTTCTGGTATATGAATAACATGATGTTTTTCAATGGCAAAAATCAATGAATATTGTAAATGCACAAACAGTAATTTCTCCACATTGCAAGGTGCAATTCTGAAATTTTTTGCTTTTTCCTGCTCCTCTTAGCATGATAAAGAAAATTCAAAGAGAGTGAGATGCCAGCTCCTTTCATTCAGTCAGTAGCTTCAATCATTTCTGGATGTTTTTCAATGGCAAAAATCAATGAATATTGTAAATGCACAAACAGTAATTTCTCCGCATTGCAAGGCGCAATTCTGAAATTTTTTGCTTTTTCCTGCTCCTCTTAGCATGATAAAGAAGATTCAAAGAGAGTGAGATGCCAGCTCCTTTCATTCAGTCAGTAGCTTCAATCATTTCTGGACGTTTTTCAATGGCAAAAATCAATGAATATTGTAAATGCACAAACAGTAATTTCTCCGCATTGCAAGGTGCAATTCTGAAATTTTTTGCTTTTTCCTGCTCCTCTTAGCATGATAAAGAAGATTCAAAGAGAGTGAGATGCCAGCTCCTTTCATTCAGTCAGTAGCTTCAAACATTTCTGGTATATGAATAACATGATGTTTTTCAATGGCAAAAATCAATGAATATTGTAAATGCACAAACAGTAATTTCTCCGCATTGCAAGGTGCAAGTCTGAAATTTTTTGCTTTTTCCTGCTCCTCTTAGCATGATAAAGAAGATTCAAAGAGAGTGAGATGCCAGCTACTTTCATTCAGTCAGTAGCTTCAATCATTTCTGGACGTTTTTCAATGGTAAAAATCAATGAATATTGTAAATGCACAAACAGTAATTTCTCCACATTGCAATGTGCAATTCTAAAATTTTTTGCTTTTTCCTGCTCCTCTTAGCATGATAAAGAAGATTCAAAGAGAGTGAGATGCCAGCTCCTTTCATTCAGTCAGTAGCTTCAATCATTTCTGGACGTTTTTCAATGGCAAAAATCAATGAAGATTGTAAATGCACAAACAGTAATTTCTCCGCATTGCAAGGTGCAATTCTGAAATTTTTTGCTTTTTCCTGCTCCTCTTAGCATGATAAAGAAGATTCAAAGAGAGTGAGATGCCAGCTCCTTTGATTCAGTCAGTAGCTTCAAACATTTCTGGTATATGAATAACATGATGTTTTTCAATGGCAAAAATCAATGAATATTGTAAATGCACAAACAGTAATTTCTCCGCATTGCAAGGTGCAAGTCTGAAATTTTTTGCTTTTTCCTGCTCCTCTTAGCATGATAAAGAAGATTCAAAGAGAGTGAGATGCCAGCTACTTTCATTCAGTCAGTAGCTTCAATCATTTCTGGACGTTTTTCAATGGTAAAAATCAATGAATATTGTAAATGCACAAACAGTAATTTCTCCACATTGCAAGGTGCAATTCTGAAATTTTTTGCTTTTTCCTGCTCCTCTTAGCATGATAAAGAAGATTCAAAGAGAGTGAGATGCCAGCTCCTTTCATTCAGTCAGTAGCTTCAAACATTTCTGGTATATGAATAACATGATGTTTTTCAATGGCAAAAATCAATGAATATTGTAAATGCACAAACAGTAATTTCTCCGCATTGCAAGGTGCAAGTCTGAAATTTTTTGCTTTTTCCTGCTCCTCTTAGCATGATAAAGAAGATTCAAAGAGAGTGAGATGCCAGCTACTTTCATTCAGTCAGTAGCTTCAATCATTTCTGGACGTTTTTCAATGGTAAAAATCAATGAATATTGTAAATGCACAAACAGTAATTTCTCCACATTGCAAGGTGCAATTCTGAAATTTTTTGCTTTTTCCTGCTCCTCTTAGCATGATAAAGAAGATTCAAAGAGAGTGAGATGCCAGCTCCTTTCATTCAGTCAGTAGCTTCAAACATTTCTGGTATATGAATAACATGATGTTTTTCAATGGCAAAAATCAATGAATATTGTAAATGCACAAACAGTAATTTCTCCACATTGCAAGGTGCAATTCTGAAATTTTTTGCTTTTTCCTGCTCCTCTTAGCATGATAAAGAAGATTCAAAGAGAGTGAGATGCCAGCTCCTTTCATTCAGTCAGTAGCTTCAAACATTTCTGGTATATGAATAACATGATGTTTTTCAATGGCAAAAATCAATGAATATTGTAAATGCACAAACAGTAATTTCTCCGCATTGCAAGGTGCAATTCTGAAATTTTTTGCTTTTTCCTGCTCCTCTTAGCATGATAAAGAAGATTCAAAGAGAGTGAGATGCCAGCTCCTTTCATTCAGTCAGTAGCTTCAATCATTTCTGGACGTTTTTCAATGGCAAAAATCAATGAATATTGTAAATGCACAAACAGTAATTTCTCCGCATTGCAAGGTGCAATTCTGAAATTTTTTGCTTTTTCCTGCTCCTCTTAGCATGATAAAGAAGATTCAAAGAGAGTGAGATGTCAGCTCCTTTCATTCAGTCAGTAGCTTCAAACATTTCTGGTATATGAATAACATGATGTTTTTCAATGGCAAAAATCAATGAATATTGTAAATGCACAAACAGTAATTTCTCCGCATTGCAAGGTGCAATTCTGAAATTTTTTTGCTTTTTCCTGCTCCTCTTAGCATGATAAAGAAGATTCAAAGAGAGTGAGATGCCAGCTCCTTTCATTCAGTCAGTAGCTTCAATCATTTCTGGACGTTTTTCAATGGCAAAAATCAATGAATATTGTAAATGCACAAACAGTAATTTCTCCGCATTGCAATGCGCAATTCTGAAATTTTTTGCTTTTTCCTGCTCCTCTTAGCATGATAAAGAAGATTCAAAGAGAGTGAGATGCCAGCTCCTTTCATTCAGTCAGTAGCTTCAATCATTTCTGGACGTTTTTCAATGGCAAAAATCAATGAATATTGTAAATGCACAAACAGTAATTTCTCCGCATTGCAAGGTGCAATTCTGAAATTTTTTGCTTTTTCCTGCTCCTCTTACCATGATAAAGAAGATTCAAAGAGAGTGAGATGCCAGCTCCTTTCATTCAGTCAGTAGCTTCAAACATTTCTGGTATATGAATAACATGATGTTTTTCAATGGCAAAAATCAATGAATATTGTAAATGCACAAACAGTAATTTCTCCGCATTGCAAGGTGCAAGTCTGAAATTTTTTGCTTTTTCCTGCTCCTCTTAGCATGATAAAGAAGATTCAAAGAGAGTGAGATGCCAGCTACTTTCATTCAGTCAGTAGCTTCAATCATTTCTGGACGTTTTTCAATGGTAAAAATCAATGAATATTGTAAATGCACAAACAGTAATTTCTCCACATTGCAATGTGCAATTCTAAAATTTTTTGCTTTTTCCTGCTCCTCTTAGCATGATAAAGAAGATTCAAAGAGAGTGAGATGCCAGCTCCTTTCATTCAGTCAGTAGCTTCAAACATTTCTGGTATATGAATAACATGATGTTTTTCAATGGCAAAAATCAATGAATATTGTAAATGCACAAACAGTAATTTCTCCGCATTGCAAGGTGCAATTCTGAAATTTTTTGCTTTTTCCTGCTCCTCTTAGCATGATAAAGAAGATTCAAAGAGAGTGAGATGCCAACTCCTTTCATTCAGTCAGTAGCTTCAAACATTTCTGGTATATGAATAACATGATGTTTTTCAATGGCAAAAATCAATGAATATTGTAAATGCACAAACAGTAATTTCTCCGCATTGCAAGGTGCAATTCTGAAATTTTTTGCTTTTTCCTGCTCCTCTTAGCATGATAAAGAAGATTCAAAGAGAGTGAGATGCCAGCTCCTTTCATTCAGTCAGTAGCTTCAATCATTTCTGGACGTTTTTCAATGGCAAAAATCAATGAATATTGTAAATGCACAAACAGTAATTTCTCCGCATTGCAAGGTGCAATTCTGAAATTTTTTGCTTTTTCCTGCTCCTCTTAGCATGATAAAGAAGATTCAAAGAGAGTGAGATGCCAGCTCCTTTCATTCAGTCAGTACCTTCAATCATTTCTGGACGTTTTTCAATGGCAAAAATCAATGAATATTGTAAATGCACAAACAGTAATTTCTCCGCATTGCAAGGTGCAATTCTGAAATTTTTTGCTTTTTCCCGCTCCTCTTAGCATGATAAAGAAGATTCAAAGAGAGTGAGGTGCCAGCTCCTTTCATTCAGTCAGTAGCTTCAAACATTTCTGGTATATGAATAACATGTTTTTCAATGGCAAAAATCAATGAATATTGTAAATGCACAAACAGTAATTTCTCCGCATTGCAAGGTGCAATTCTGAAATTTTTTGCTTTTTCCTGCTCCTCTTAGCATGATAAAGAAGATTCAAAGAGAGTGAGATGCCAGCTCCTTTCATTCAATCAGTAGCTTCAATCATTTCTGGACGTTTTTCAATGGCAAAAATCAATGAATATTGTATATGCACAAACAGTAATTTCTCCGCATTGCAAGGTGCAATTCTGAAATTTTTTGCTTTTTCCTGCTCCTCTTAGCATGATAAAGAAGATTCAAAGAGAGTGAGATGCCAGCTCCTTTCATTCAGTCAGTAGCTTCAATCATTTCTGGACGTTTTTCAATGGCAAAAATCAATGAATATTGTAAATGCACAAACAGTAATTTCTCCGCATTGCAAGGTGCAATTCTGAAATTTTTTGCTTTTTCCTGCTCCTCTTAGCATGATAAAGAAGATTCAAAGAGAGTGAGATGCCAGCTCCTTTCATTCAGTCAGTAGCTTCAAACATTTCTGGTATATGAATAACATGATGTTTTTCAATGGCAAAAATCAATGAATATTGTAAATGCACAAACAGTAATTTCTCCGCATTGCAAGGTGCAAGTCTGAAATTTTTTGCTTTTTCCTGCTCCTCTTAGCATGATAAAGAAGATTCAAAGAGAGTGAGATGCCAGCTACTTTCATTCAGTCAGTAGCTTCAATCATTTCTGGACGTTTTTCAATGGTTAAAATCAATGAATATTGTAAATGCACAAACAGTAATTTCTCCACATTGCAAGGTGCAATTCTGAAATTTTTTGCTTTTTCCTGCCCCTCTTAGCATGATAAAGAAGATTCAAAGAGAGTGAGATGCCAGCTCCTTTCATTCAGTCAGTAGCTTCAAACATTTCTGGTATATGAATAACATGATGTTTTTCAATGGCAAAAATCAATGAATATTGTAAATGCACAAACAGTAATTTCTCCGCATTGCAAGGTGCAAGTCTGAAATTTTTTGCTTTTTCCTGCTCCTCTTAGCATGATAAAGAAGATTCAAAGAGAGTGAGATGCCAGCTACTTTCATTCAGTCAGTAGCTTCAATCATTTCTGGACGTTTTTCAATGGTAAAAATCAATGAATATTGTAAATGCACAAACAGTAATTTCTCCACATTGCAAGGTGCAATTCTGAAATTTTTTGCTTTTTCCTGCTCCTCTTAGCATGATAAAGAAGATTCAAAGAGAGTGAGATGCCAGCTCCTTTCATTCAGTCAGTAGCTTCAAACATTTCTGGTATATGAATAACATGATGTTTTTCAATGGCAAAAATCAATGAATATTGTAAATGCACAAACAGTAATTTCTCCACATTGCAAGGTGCAATTCTGAAATTTTTTGCTTTTTCCTGCTCCTCTTAGCATGATAAAGAAGATTCAAAGAGAGTGAGATGCCAGCTCCTTTCATTCAGTCAGTAGCTTCAAACATTTCTGGTATATGAATAACATGATGTTTTTCAATGGCAAAAATCAATGAATATTGTAAATGCACAAACAGTAATTTCTCCGCATTGCAAGGTGCAATTCTGAAATTTTTTGCTTTTTCCTGCTCCTCTTAGCATGATAAAGAAGATTCAAAGAGAGTGAGATGCCAGCTCCTTTCATTCAGTCAGTACCTTCAATCATTTCTGGACGTTTTTCAATGGCAAAAATCAATGAATATTGTAAATGCACAAACAGTAATTTCTCCGCATTGCAAGGTGCAATTCTGAAATTTTTTGCTTTTTCCCGCTCCTCTTAGCATGATAAAGAAGATTCAAAGAGAGTGAGGTGCCAGCTCCTTTCATTCAGTCAGTAGCTTCAAACATTTCTGGTATATGAATAACATGTTTTTCAATGGCAAAAATCAATGAATATTGTAAATGCACAAACAGTAATTTCTCCGCATTGCAAGGTGCAATTCTGAAATTTTTTGCTTTTTCCTGCTCCTCTTAGCATGATAAAGAAGATTCAAAGAGAGTGAGATGCCAGCTCCTTTCATTCAATCAGTAGCTTCAATCATTTCTGGACGTTTTTCAATGGCAAAAATCAATGAATATTGTATATGCACAAACAGTAATTTCTCCGCATTGCAAGGTGCAATTCTGAAATTTTTTGCTTTTTCCTGCTCCTCTTAGCATGATAAAGAAGATTCAAAGAGAGTGAGATGCCAGCTCCTTTCATTCAGTCAGTAGCTTCAATCATTTCTGGACGTTTTTCAATGGCAAAAATCAATGAATATTGTAAATGCACAAACAGTAATTTCTCCGCATTGCAAGGTGCAATTCTGAAATTTTTTGCTTTTTCCTGCTCCTCTTAGCATGATAAAGAAGATTCAAAGAGAGTGAGATGCCAGCTCCTTTCATTCAGTCAGTAGCTTCAAACATTTCTGGTATATGAATAACATGATGTTTTTCAATGGCAAAAATCAATGAATATTGTAAATGCACAAACAGTAATTTCTCCGCATTGCAAGGTGCAAGTCTGAAATTTTTTGCTTTTTCCTGCTCCTCTTAGCATGATAAAGAAGATTCAAAGAGAGTGAGATGCCAGCTACTTTCATTCAGTCAGTAGCTTCAATCATTTCTGGACGTTTTTCAATGGTTAAAATCAATGAATATTGTAAATGCACAAACAGTAATTTCTCCACATTGCAAGGTGCAATTCTGAAATTTTTTGCTTTTTCCTGCCCCTCTTAGCATGATAAAGAAGATTCAAAGAGAGTGAGATGCCAGCTCCTTTCATTCAGTCAGTAGCTTCAAACATTTCTGGTATATGAATAACATGATGTTTTTCAATGGCAAAAATCAATGAATATTGTAAATGCACAAACAGTAATTTCTCCGCATTGCAAGGTGCAAGTCTGAAATTTTTTGCTTTTTCCTGCTCCTCTTAGCATGATAAAGAAGATTCAAAGAGAGTGAGATGCCAGCTACTTTCATTCAGTCAGTAGCTTCAATCATTTCTGGACGTTTTTCAATGGTAAAAATCAATGAATATTGTAAATGCACAAACAGTAATTTCTCCACATTGCAAGGTGCAATTCTGAAATTTTTTGCTTTTTCCTGCTCCTCTTAGCATGATAAAGAAGATTCAAAGAGAGTGAGATGCCAGCTCCTTTCATTCAGTCAGTAGCTTCAAACATTTCTGGTATATGAATAACATGATGTTTTTCAATGGCAAAAATCAATGAATATTGCAAATGCACAAACAGTAATTTCTCCACATTGCAAGGTGCAATTCTGAAATTTTTTGCTTTTTCCTGCTCCTCTTAGCATGATAAAGAAGATTCAAAGAGAGTGAGATGCCAGCTCCTTTCATTCAGTCAGTAGCTTCAAACATTTCTGGTATATGAATAACATGATGTTTTTCAATGGCAAAAATCAATGAATATTGTAAATGCACAAACAGTAATTTCTCCGCATTGCAAGGTGCAATTCTGAAATTTTTTGCTTTTTCCTGCTCCTCTTAGCATGATAAAGAAGATTCAAAGAGAGTGAGATGCCAGCTCCTTTCATTCAGTCAGTAGCTTCAATCATTTCTGGACGTTTTTCAATGGCAAAAATCAATGAATATTGTAAATGCACAAACAGTAATTTCTCCGCATTGCAAGGTGCAATTCTGAAATTTTTTGCTTTTTCCTGCTCCTCTTAGCATGATAAAGAAGATTCAAAGAGAGTGAGATGTCAGCTCCTTTCATTCAGTCAGTAGCTTCAAACATTTCTGATATATGAATAACATGATGTTTTTCAATGGCAAAAATCAATGAATATTGTAAATGCACAAACAGTAATTTCTCCGCATTGCAAGGTGCAATTCTGAAATTTTTTGCTTTTTCCTGCTCCTCTTAGCATGATAAAGAAGATTCAAAGAGAGTGAGATGCCAGCTCCTTTCATTCAGTCAGTAGCTTCAATCATTTCTGGACGTTTTTCAATGGCAAAAATCAATGAATATTGTAAATGCACAAACAGTAATTTCTCCGCATTGCAAGGTGCAATTCTGAAATTTTTTGCTTTTTCCTGCTCCTCTTAGCATGATAAAGAAGATTCATAGAGAGTGAGATGCCAGCTCCTTTCGTTCAGTCAGTAGCTTCAATCATTTCTGGACGTTTTTCAATGGCAAAAATCATTGAATATTATAAATGCACAAACAGTAATTTCTCCGCATTGCAAGGTGCAATTCTGAAATTTTTTACTTTTTCCTGCTCCTCTTAGCATGATAAAGATTCAAAGAGAGTGAGATGCCAGCTCCTTTCATTCAGTCAGTAGCTTC
The DNA here is from genome assembly GCF_046119375.1 of Phyllobates terribilis. Lineage (NCBI taxonomy): Eukaryota > Metazoa > Chordata > Amphibia > Anura > Dendrobatidae > Phyllobates > Phyllobates terribilis. Next base: position 206,544 of record NW_027363657.1, on the reverse strand, counting down.
AAACATTTCTGGTATATGAATAACATGATGTTTTTCAATGGCAAAAATCAATGAATATTGTAAATGCACAAACAGTAATTTCTCCGCATTGCAAGGTGCAAGTCTGAAATTTTTTGCTTTTTCCTGCTCCTCTTAGCATGATAAAGAAGATTCAAAGAGAGTGAGATGCCAGCTACTTTCATTCAGTCAGTAGCTTCAATCATTTCTGGACGTTTTTCAATGGTAAAAATCAATGAATATTGTAAATGCACAAACAGTAATTTCTCCACATTGCAAGGTGCAATTCTGAAATTTTTTGCTTTTTCCTGCTCCTCTTAGCATGATAAAGAAGATTCAAAGAGAGTGAGATGCCAGCTCCTTTCATTCAGTCAGTAGCTTCAAACATTTCTGGTATATGAATAACATGATGTTTTTCAATGGCAAAAATCAATGAATATTGCAAATGCACAAACAGTAATTTCTCCACATTGCAAGGTGCAATTCTGAAATTTTTTGCTTTTTCCTGCTCCTCTTAGCATGATAAAGAAGATTCAAAGAGAGTGAGATGCCAGCTCCTTTCATTCAGTCAGTAGCTTCAAACATTTCTGGTATATGAATAACATGATGTTTTTCAATGGCAAAAATCAATGAATATTGTAAATGCACAAACAGTAATTTCTCCGCATTGCAAGGTGCAATTCTGAAATTTTTTGCTTTTTCCTGCTCCTCTTAGCATGATAAAGAAGATTCAAAGAGAGTGAGATGCCAGCTCCTTTCATTCAGTCAGTAGCTTCAATCATTTCTGGACGTTTTTCAATGGCAAAAATCAATGAATATTGTAAATGCACAAACAGTAATTTCTCCGCATTGCAAGGTGCAATTCTGAAATTTTTTGCTTTTTCCTGCTCCTCTTAGCATGATAAAGAAGATTCAAAGAGAGTGAGATGTCAGCTCCTTTCATTCAGTCAGTAGCTTCAAACATTTCTGGTATATGAATAACATGATGTTTTTCAATGGCAAAAATCAATGAATATTGTAAATGCACAAACAGTAATTTCTCCGCATTGCAAGGTGCAATTCTGAAATTTTTTGCTTTTTCCTGCTCCTCTTAGCATGATAAAGAAGATTCAAAGAGAGTGAGATGCCAGCTCCTTTCATTCAGTCAGTAGCTTCAATCATTTCTGGACGTTTTTCAATGGCAAAAATCCATGAATATTGTAAATGCACAAACAGTAATTTCTCCGCATTGCAAGGTGCAATTCTGAAATTTTTTGCTTTTTCCTGCTCCTCTTAGCATGATAAAGAAGATTCATAGAGAGTGAGATGCCAGCTCCTTTCGTTCAGTCAGTAGCTTCAATCATTTCTGGACGTTTTTCAATGGCAAAAATCATTGAATATTATAAATGCACAAACAGTAATTTCTCCGCATTGCAAGGTGCAATTCTGAAATTTTTTACTTTTTCCTGCTCCTCTTAGCATGATAAAGATTCAAAGAGAGTGAGATGCCAGCTCCTTTCATTCAGTCAGTAGCTTCAATCATTTCTGGTATATGAATAACATGATGTTTTTCAATGGCAAAAATCAATGAATATTGTAAATGCACAAACAGTAATTTCTCCGCATTGCAAGGTGCAATTCTGAAATTTTTTGCTTTTTCCTGCTCCTCTTAGCATGATAAAGAAGATTCAAAGAGAGTGAGATGCCAGCTCCTTTCATTCAGTCAGTAGCTTCAATCATTTCTGGACGTTTTTCAATGGCAAAAATCAATGAATATTGTTAATGCACAAACAGTAATTTCTCCGCATTGCAAGGTGCAATTCTGAAATTTTTTGCTTTTTCCTGCTCCTCTTAGCATGATAAAGAAGATTCAAAGAGAGTGAGATGCCAGCTCCTTTCATTCAGTCAGTAGCTTCAATCATTTCTGGACGTTTTTCAATGGCAAAAATCAATGAATATTGTAAATGCACAAACAGTAATTTCTCCGCATTGCAAGGTGCAATTCTGAAATTTTTTGCTTTTTCCTGCTCCTCTTAGCATGATAAAGAAGATTCAAAGAGAGTGAGATGCCAGCTCCTTTCATTCAGTCAGTAGCTTCAAACATTTCTGGTATATGAATAACATGATGTTTTTCAATGGCAAAAATCAATGAATATTGTAAATGCACAAACAGTAATTTCTCCGCATTGCAAGGTGCAAGTCTGAAATTTTTTGCTTTTTCCTGCTCCTCTTAGCATGATAAAGAAGATTCAAAGAGAGTGAGATGCCAGCTCCTTTCATTCAGTCAGTAGCTTCAATCATTTCTGGACGTTTTTCAATGGCAAAAATCAATGAATATTGTAAATGCACAAACAGTAATTTCTCCGCATTGCAAGGTGCAATTCTGAAATTTTTTGCTTTTTCCTGCTCCTCTTAGCATGATAAAGAAGATTCAAAGAGAGTGAGATGCCAGCTCCTTTCATTCAGTCAGTAGCTTCAAACATTTCTGGTATATGAATAACATGATGTTTTTCAATGGCAAAAATCAATGAATATTGTAAATGCACAAACAGTAATTTCTCCGCATTGCAAGGTGCAAGTCTGAAATTTTTTGCTTTTTCCTGCTCCTCTTAGCATGATAAAGAAGATTCAAAGAGAGTGAGATGCCAGCTCCTTTCATTCAGTCAGTAGCTTCAATCATTTCTGGACGTTTTTCAATGGCAAAAATCAATGAATATTGTAAATGCACAAACAGTAATTTCTCCGCATTGCAAGGTGCAATTCTGAAATTTTTTGCTTTTTCCTGCTCCTCTTAGCATGATAAACAAGATTCAAAGAGAGTGAGATGCCAGCTCCTTTCATTCAGTCAGTAGCTTCAATCATTTCTGGACGTTTTTCAATGGCAATAATCAATGAATATTGTAAATGCACAAACAGTAATTTCTCCACACTGCAAGGTGCAATTCTGAAATTTTTTGCTTTTTCCTGCTCCTCTTAGCATGATAAAGAAGATTCAAAGAGAGTGAGATGCCAGCTCCTTTCATTCAGTCAGTAGCTTCAAACATTTCTGGTATATGAATAACATGATGTTTTTCAATGGCAAAAATCAATGAATATTGTAAATGCACAAACAGTAATTTCTCCACATTGCAAGGTGAAATTCTGAAATTTTTTGCTTTTTCCTGCTCCTCTTAGCATGATAAAGAAGATTCAAAGAGAGTGAGATGCCAGCTCCTTTCATTCAGTCAGTAGCTTCAAACATTTCTGGTATATGAATAACATGATGTTTTTCAATGGCAAAAATCAATGAATATTGTAAATGCACAAACAGTAATTTCTCCGCATTGCAAGGTGCAATTCTGAAATTTTTTGCTTTTTCCTGCTCCTCTTAGCATGATAAAGAAGATTCAAAGAGAGTGAGATGCCAGCTCCTTTCATTCAGTCAGTAGCTTCAATCATTTCTGGACGTTTTTCAATGGCAAAAATCAATGAATATTGTAAATGCACAAACAGTAATTTCTCCGCATTGCAAGGTGCAATTCTGAAATTTTTTGCTTTTTCCTGCTCCTCTTAGCATGATAAAGAAGATTCAAAGAGAGTGAGATGTCAGCTCCTTTCATTCAGTCAGTAGCTTCAAACATTTCTGGTATATGAATAACATGATGTTTTTCAATGGCAAAAATCAATGAATATTGTAAATGCACAAACAGTAATTTCTCCGCATTGCAAGGTGCAATTCTGAAATTTTTTGCTTTTTCCTGCTCCTCTTAGCATGATAAAGAAGATTCAAAGAGAGTGAGATGCCAGCTCCTTTCATTCAGTCAGTAGCTTCAATCATTTCTGGACGTTTTTCAATGGCAAAAATCAATGAATATTGTAAATGCACAAACAGTAATTTCTCCGCATTGCAAGGTGCAATTCTGAAATTTTTTGCTTTTTCCTGCTCCTCTTAGCATGATAAAGAAGATTCAAAGAGAGTGAGATGCCAGCTCCTTTCGTTCAGTCAGTAGCTTCAATCATTTCTGGACGTTTTTCAATGGCAAAAATCATTGAATATTATAAATGCACAAACAGTAATTTCTCCGCATTGCAAGGTGCAATTCTGAAATTTTTTACTTTTTCCTGCTCCTCTTAGCATGATAAAGAAGATTCAAAGAGAGTGAGATGCCAGCTCCTTTCATTCAGTCAGTAGCTTCAATCATTTCTGGTATATGAATAACATGATGTTTTTCAATGGCAAAAATCAATGAATATTGTAAATGCACAAACAGTAATTTCTCCGCATTGCAAGGTGCAATTCTGAAATTTTTTGCTTTTTCCTGCTCCTCTTAGCATGATAAAGAAGATTCAAAGAGAGTGAGATGCCAGCTCCTTTCATTCAGTCAGTAGCTTCAATCATTTCTGGACGTTTTTCAATGGCAAAAATCAATGAATATTGTAAATGCACAAACAGTAATTTCTCCGCATTGCAAGGTGCAATTCTGAAATTTTTTGCTTTTTCCTGCTCCTCTTAGCATGATAAACAAGATTCAAAGAGAGTGAGATGCCAGCTCCTTTCATTCAGTCAGTAGCTTCAATCATTTCTGGACGTTTTTCAATGGCAAAAATCAATGAATATTGTAAATGCACAAACAGTAATTTCTCCGCATTGCAAGGTGCAATTCTGAAATTTTTTGCTTTTTCCTGCTCCTCTTAGCATGATAAAGAAGATTCAAAGAGAGTGAGATGCCAGCTCCTTTCATTCAGTCAGTAGCTTCACACATTTCTGGTATATGAATAACATGATGTTTTTCAATGGCAAAAATCAATGAATATTGTAAATGCACAAACAGTAATTTCTCCGCATTGCAAGGTGCAAGTCTGAAATTTTTTGCTTTTTCCTGCTCCTCTTAGCATGATAAAGAAGATTCAAAGAGAGTGAGATGCCAGCTCCTTTCATTCAGTCAGTAGCTTCAATCATTTCTGGATGTTTTTCAATGGCAAAAATCAATGAATATTGTAAATGCACAAACTGTAATTTCTCCGTATTGCAAAGTGCAATTCTGAAATTTTTTGCTTTTTCCTGCTCCTCTTAGCATGATAAAGAAGATTCAAAGAGAGTGAGATGCCAGCTCCTTTCATTCAGTCAGTAGCTTCAATCATTTCTGGACGTTTTTCAATGGCAAAAATCAATGAATATTGTAAATGCACAAACAGTAATTTCTCCGCATTGCAAGGTGCAATTCTGAAATTTTTTGCTTTTTCCTGCTCCTCTTAGCATGATAAAGAAGATTCAAAGAGAGTGAGATGCCAGCTCCTTTCATTTAGTCAGTACCTTCAATCATTTCTGGACGTTTTTCAATGGCAAAAATCAATGAATATTGTAAATGCACAAACAGTAATTTCTCCGCATTGCAAGGTGCAATTCTGAAATTTTTTGCTTTTTCCCGCTCCTCTTAGCATGATAAAGAAGATTCAAAGAGAGTGAGGTGCCAGCTCCTTTCATTCAGTCAGTAGCTTCAAACATTTCTGGTATATGAATAACATGTTTTTCAATGGCAAAAATCAATGAATATTGTAAATGCACAAACAGTAATTTCTCCGCATTGCAAGGTGCAATTCTGAAATTTTTTGATTTTTCCTGCTCCTCTTAGCATGATAAAGAAGATTCAAAGAGAGTGAGATGCCAGCTCCTTTCATTCAGTCAGTAGCTTCAATCATTTCTGGACGTTTTTCAATGGCAAAAATCAATGAATATTGTAAATGCACAAACAGTAATTTCTCCGCATTGCAAGGTGCAATTCTGAAATTTTTTGCTTTTTCCTGCTCCTCTTAGCATGATAAAGAAGATTCAAAGAGAGTGAGATGCCAGCTCCTTTCATTCAGTCAGTAGCTTCAAACATTTCTGGTATATGAATAACATGATGTTTTTCAATGGCAAAAATCAATGAATATTGTAAATGCACAAACAGTAATTTCTCCGCATTGCAAGGTGCAATTCTGAAATTTTTTGCTTTTTCCTGCTCCTCTTAGCATGATAAAGAAGATTCAAAGAGAGTGAGATGCCAGCTCCTTTCATTAAGTCAGTAGCTTCAAACATTTCTGGTATATGAATAACATGATGTTTTTCAATGGCAAAAATCAATGAATATTGTAAATGCACAAACAGTAATTTCTCCGCATTGCAAGGTGCAAGTCTGAAATTTTTTGCTTTTTCCTGCTCCTCTTAGCATGATAAAGAAGATTCAAAGAGAGTGAGATGCCAGCTACTTTCATTCAGTCAGTAGCTTCAATCATTTCTGGACGTTTTTCAATGGTAAAAATCAATGAATATTGTAAATGCACAAACAGTAATTTCTCCACATTGCAAGGTGCAATTCTGAAATTTTTTGCTTTTTCCTGCTCCTCTTAGCATGATAAAGAAGATTCAAAGAGAGTGAGATGCCAGCTCCTTTCATTCAGTCAGTAGCTTCAAACATTTCTGGTATATGAATAACATGATGTTTTTCAATGGCAAAAATCAATGAATATTGTAAATGCACAAACAGTAATTTCTCCGCATTGCAAGGTGCAATTCTGAAATTTTTTGCTTTTTCCTGCTCCTCTTAGCATGATAAAGAAGATTCAAAGAGAGTGAGATGCCAGCTCCTTTCATTCAGTCAGTAGCTTCAATCATTTCTGGATGTTTTTCAATGGCAAAAATCAATAAATATTGTAAATGCACAAACTGTAATTTCTCCGCATTGCAAGGTGCAATTCTGAAATTTTTTGCTTTTTCCTGCTCCTCTTAGCATGATAAAGAAGATTCAAAGAGAGTGAGATGCCAGCTCCTTTCATTCAGTCAGTAGCTTCAATCATTTCTGGACGTTTTTCAGTGGCAAAAATCAATGAATATTGTAAATGCACAAACAGTAATTTCTCCGCATTGCAAGGTGCAATTCTGAAATTTTTTGCTTTTTCCTGCTCCTCTTAGCATGATAAAGAAGATTCAAAGAGAGTGAGATGCCAGCTCCTTTCATTCAGTCAGTACCTTCAATCATTTCTGGACATTTTTCAATGGCAAAAATCAATGAATATTGTAAATGCACAAACAGTAATTTCTCCGCATTGCAAGGTGCAAGTCTGAAATTTTTTGCTTTTTCCTGCTCCTCTTAGCATGATAAAGAAGATTCGAAGAGAGTGAGATGCCAGCTACTTTCATTCAGTCAGTAGCTTCAATCATTTCTGGACGTTTTTCAATGGAAAAAATCAATGAATATTGTAAATGCACAAACAGTAATTTCTCCACATTGCAAGGTGCAATTCTGAAATTTTTTGCTTTTTCCTGCTCCTCTTAGCATGATAAAGAAGATTCAAAGAGAGTGAGATGCCAGCTCCTTTCATTCAGTCAGTAGCTTCAAACATTTCTGGTATATGAATAACATGATGTTTTTCAATGGCAAAAATCAATGAATATTGTAAATGCACAAACAGTAATTTCTCCGCATTGCAAGGTGCAATTCTGAAATTTTTTGCTTTTTCCTGCTCCTCTTAGCATGATAAAGAAGATTCAAAGAGAGTGAGATGCCAGCTCCTTTCATTCAGTCAGTAGCTTCAATCATTTCTGGATGTTTTTCAATGGCAAAAATCAATGAATATTGTAAATGCACAAACTGTAATTTCTCCGCATTGCAAGGTGCAATTCTGAAATTTTTTGCTTTTTCCTGCTCCTCTTAGCATGATAAAGAAGATTCAAAGAGAGTGAGATGCCAGCTCCTTTCATTCAGTCAGTAGCTTCAATCATTTCTGGACGTTTTTCAATGGCAAAAATCAATGAATATTGTAAATGCACAAACAGTAATTTCTCCGCATTGCAAGGTGCAATTCTGAAATTTTTTGCTTTTTCCTGCTCCTCTTAGCATGATAAAGAAGATTCAAAGAGAGTGAGATGCCAGCTCCTTTCATTCAGTCAGTAGCTTCAAACATTTCTGGTATATGAATAACATGATGTTTTTCAATGGCAAAAATCAATGAATATTGTAAATGCACAAACAGTAATTTCTCCACATTGCAAGGTGCAATTCTGAAATTTTTTGCTTTTTCCTGCTCCTCTTAGCATGATAAAGAAGATTCAAAGAGAGTGAGATGCCAGCTCCTTTCATTCAGTCAGTAGCTTCAAACATTTCTGGTATATGAATAACATGATGTTTTTCAATGGCAAAAATCAATGAATATTGTAAATGCACAAACAGTAATTTCTCCGCATTGCAAGGTGCAATTCTGAAATTTTTTGCTTTTTCCTGCTCCTCTTAGCATGATAAAGAAGATTCAAAGAGAGTGAGATGCCAGCTCCTTTCATTCAGTCAGTAGCTTCAATCATTTCTGGACGTTTTTCAATGGCAAAAATCAATGAATATTGTAAATGCACAAACAGTAATTTCTCCGCATTGCAAGGTGCAATTCTGAAATTTTTTGCTTTTTCCTGCTCCTCTTAGCATGATAAAGAAGATTCAAAGAGAGTGAGATGTCAGCTCCTTTCATTCAGTCAGTAGCTTCAAACATTTCTGGTATATGAATAACATGATGTTTTTCAATGGCAAAAATCAATGAATATTGTAAATGCACAAACAGTAATTTCTCCGCATTGCAAGGTGCAATTCTGAAATTTTTTGCTTTTTCCTGCTCCTCTTAGCATGATAAAGAAGATTCAAAGAGAGTGAGATGCCAGCTCCTTTCATTCAGTCAGTAGCTTCAATCATTTCTGGACGTTTTTCAATGGCAAAAATCAATGAATATTGTAAATGCACAAACAGTAATTTCTCCGCATTGCAAGGTGCAATTCTGAAATTTTTTGCTTTTTCCTGCTCCTCTTAGCATGATAAAGAAGATTCAAAGAGAGTGAGATGCCAGCTCCTTTCGTTCAGTCAGTAGCTTCAATCATTTCTGGACGTTTTTCAATGGCAAAAATCATTGAATATTATAAATGCACAAACAGTAATTTCTCCGCATTGCAAGGTGCAATTCTGAAATTTTTTACTTTTTCCTGCTCCTCTTAGCATGATAAAGAAGATTCAAAGAGAGTGAGATGCCAGCTCCTTTCATTCAGTCAGTAGCTTCAATCATTTCTGGTATATGAATAACATGATGTTTTTCAATGGCAAAAATCAATGAATATTGTAAATGCACAAACAGTAATTTCTCCGCATTGCAAGGTGCAATTCTGAAATTTTTTGCTTTTTCCTGCTCCTCTTAGCATGATAAAGAAGATTCAAAGAGAGTGAGATGCCAGCTCCTTTCATTCAGTCAGTAGCTTCAATCATTTCTGGACGTTTTTCAATGGCAAAAATCAATGAATATTGTAAATGCACAAACAGTAATTTCTCCGCATTGCAAGGTGCAATTCTGAAATTTTTTGCTTTTTCCTGCTCCTCTTAGCATGATAAACAAGATTCAAAGAGAGTGAGATGCCAGCTCCTTTCATTCAGTCAGTAGCTTCAATCATTTCTGGACGTTTTTCAATGGCAAAAATCAATGAATATTGTAAATGCACAAACAGTAATTTCTCCGCATTGCAAGGTGCAATTCTGAAATTTTTTGCTTTTTCCTGCTCCTCTTAGCATGATAAAGAAGATTCAAAGAGAGTGAGATACCAGCTCCTTTCATTCAGTCAGTAGCTTCACACATTTCTGGTATATGAATAACATGATGTTTTTCAATGGCAAAAATCAATGAATATTGTAAATGCACAAACAGTAATTTCTCCGCATTGCAAGGTGCAAGTCTGAAATTTTTTGCTTTTTCCTGCTCCTCTTAGTATGATAAAGAAGATTCAAAGAGAGTGAGATGCCAGCTCCTTTCATTCAGTCAGTAGCTTCAATCATTTCTGGATGTTTTTCAATGGCAAAAATCAATGAATATTGTAAATGCACAAACTGTAATTTCTCCGTATTGCAAAGTGCAATTCTGAAATTTTTTGCTTTTTCCTGCTCCTCTTAGCATGATAAAGAAGATTCAAAGAGAGTGAGATGCCAGCTCCTTTCATTTAGTCAGTACCTTCAATCATTTCTGGACGTTTTTCAATGGCAAAAATCAATGAATATTGTAAATGCACAAACAGTAATTTCTCCGCATTGCAAGGTGCAATTCTGAAATTTTTTGCTTTTTCCCGCTCCTCTTAGCATGATAAAGAAGATTCAAAGAGAGTGAGGTGCCAGCTCCTTTCATTCAGTCAGTAGCTTCAAACATTTCTGGTATATGAATAACATGTTTTTCAATGGCAAAAATCAATGAATATTGTAAATGCACAAACAGTAATTTCTCCGCATTGCAAGGTGCAATTCTGAAATTTTTTGATTTTTCCTGCTCCTCTTAGCATGATAAAGAAGATTCAAAGAGAGTGAGATGCCAGCTCCTTTCATTCAGTCAGTAGCTTCAATCATTTCTGGATGTTTTTCAATGGCAAAAATCAATGAATATTGTAAATGCACAAACAGTAATTTCTCCGCATTGCAAGGTGCAATTCTGAAATTTTTTGCTTTTTCCTGCTCCTCTTAGCATGATAAAGAAGATTCAAAGAGAGTGAGATGCCAGCTCCTTTCATTCAGTCAGTAGCTTCAAACATTTCTGGTATATGAATAACATGATGTTTTTCAATGGCAAAAATCAATGAATATTGTAAATGCACAAACAGTAATTTCTCCGCATTGCAAGGTGCAATTCTGAAATTTTTTGCTTTTTCCTGCTCCTCTTAGCATGATAAAGAAGATTCAAAGAGAGTGAGATGCCAGCTCCTTTCATTCAGTCAGTAGCTTCAATCATTTCTGGACGTTTTTCAATGGCAAAAATCAATGAATATTGTAAATGCACAAACAGTAATTTCTCCGCATTGCAAGGTGCAATTCTGAAATTTTTTGCTTTTTCCTGCTCCTCTTAGCATGATAAAGAAGATTCAAAGAGAGTGAGATGCCAGCTCCTTTCGTTCAGTCAGTAGCTTCAATCATTTCTGGTATATGAATAACATGATGTTTTTCAATGGCAAAAATCAATGAATATTGTAAATGCACAAACAGTAATTTCTCCGCATTGCAAGGTGCAATTCTGAAATTTTTTGCTTTTTCCTGCTCCTCTTAGCATGATAAAGAAGATTCAAAGAGAGTGAGATGCCAGCTCCTTTCATTCAGTCAGTAGCTTCAATCATTTCTGGATGTTTTTCAATGGCAAAAATCAATAAATATTGTAAATGCACAAACTGTAATTTCTCCGCATTGCAAGGTGCAATTCTGAAATTTTTTGCTTTTTCCTGCTCCTCTTAGCATGATAAAGAAGATTCAAAGAGAGTGAGATGCCAGCTCCTTTCATTCAGTCAGTAGCTTCAATCATTTCTGGACGTTTTTCAGTGGCAAAAATCAATGAATATTGTAAATGCACAAACAGTAATTTCTCCGCATTGCAAGGTGCAATTCTGAAATTTTTTGCTTTTTCCTGCTCCTCTTAGCATGATAAAGAAGATTCAAAGAGAGTGAGATGCCAGCTCCTTTCATTCAGTCAGTACCTTCAATCATTTCTGGACGTTTTTCAATGGCAAAAATCAATGAATATTGTAAATGCACAAACAGTAATTTCTCCGCATTGCAAGGTGCAAGTCTGAAATTTTTTGCTTTTTCCTGCTCCTCTTAGCATGATAAAGAAGATTCGAAGAGAGTGAGATGCCAGCTACTTTCATTCAGTCAGTAGCTTCAATCATTTCTGGACGTTTTTCAATGGTAAAAATCAATGAATATTGTAAATGCACAAACAGTAATTTCTCCACATTGCAAGGTGCAATTCTGAAATTTTTTGCTTTTTCCTGCTCCTCTTAGCATGATAAAGAAGATTCAAAGAGAGTGAGATGCCAGCTCCTTTCATTCAGTCAGTAGCTTCAAACATTTCTGGTATATGAATAACATGATGTTTTTCAATGGCAAAAATCAATGAATATTGTAAATGCACAAACAGTAATTTCTCCGCATTGCAAGGTGTAATTCTGAAATTTTTTGCTTTTTCCTGCTCCTCTTAGCATGATAAAGAAGATTCAAAGAGAGTGAGATGCCAGCTCCTTTCATTCAGTCAGTAGCTTCAATCATTTCTGGATGTTTTTCAATGGCAAAAATCAATGAATATTGTAAATGCACAAACTGTAATTTCTCCGCATTGCAAGGTGCAATTCTGAAATTTTTTGCTTTTTCCTGCTCCTCTTAGCATGATAAAGAAGATTCAAAGAGAGTGAGATGCCAGCTCCTTTCATTCAGTCAGTAGCTTCAATCATTTCTGGACGTTTTTCAATGGCAAAAATCAATGAATATTGTAAATGCACAAACAGTAATTTCTCCGCATTGCAAGGTGCAATTCTGAAATTTTTTGCTTTTTCCTGCTCCTCTTAGCATGATAAAGAAGATTCAAAGAGAGTGAGATGCCAGCTCCTTTCATTCAGTCAGTAGCTTCAATCATTTCTGGACGTTTTTCAATGGCAAAAATCAATGAATATTGTAAATGCACAAACAGTAATTTCTCCGCATTGCAAGGTGCAATTCTGAAATTTTTTGCTTTTTCCCGCTCCTCTTAGCATGATAAAGAAGATTCAAAGAGAGTGAGGTGCCAGCTCCTTTCATTCAGTCAGTAGCTTCAAACATTTCTGGTATATGAATAACATGTTTTTCAATGGCAAAAATCAATGAATATTGTAAATGCACAAACAGTAATTTCTCCGCATTGCAAGGTGCAAGTCTGAAATTTTTTGCTTTTTCCTGCTCCTCTTAGTATGATAAAGAAGATTCAAAGAGAGTGAGATGCCAGCTCCTTTCATTCAGTCAGTAGCTTCAATCATTTCTGGATGTTTTTCAATGGCAAAAATCAATGAATATTGTAAATGCACAAACTGTAATTTCTCCGTATTGCAAAGTGCAATTCTGAAATTTTTTGCTTTTTCCTGCTCCTCTTAGCATGATAAAGAAGATTCAAAGAGAGTGAGATGCCAGCTCCTTTCATTCAGTCAGTAGCTTCAATCATTTCTGGACGTTTTTTAATGGCAAAAATCAATGAATATTGTAAATGCACAAACAGTAATTTCTCCGCATTGCAAGGTGCAATTCTGAAATTTTTTGCTTTTTCCTGCTTCTCTTAGCATGATAAAGAAGATTCAAAGAGAGTGAGATGCCAGCTCCTTTCATTTAGTCAGTACCTTCAATCATTTCTGGACGTTTTTCAATGGCAAAAATCAATGAATATTGTAAATGCACAAACAGTAATTTCTCCGCATTGCAAGGTGCAATTCTGAAATTTTTTGCTTTTTCCCGCTCCTCTTAGCATGATAAAGAAGATTCAAAGAGAGTGAGGTGCCAGCTCCTTTCATTCAGTCAGTAGCTTCAAACATTTCTGGTATATGAATAACATGTTTTTCAATGGCAAAAATCAATGAATATTGTAAATGCACAAACAGTAATTTCTCCGCATTGCAAGGTGCAATTCTGAAATTTTTTGATTTTTCCTGCTCCTCTTAGCATGATAAAGAAGATTCAAAGAGAGTGAGATGCCAGCTCCTTTCATTCAGTCAGTAGCTTCAATCATTTCTGGATGTTTTTCAATGGCAAAAATCAATGAATATTGTAAATGCACAAACAGTAATTTCTCCGCATTGCAAGGTGCAATTCTGAAATTTTTTGCTTTTTCCTGCTCCTCTTAGCATGATAAAGAAGATTCAAAGAGAGTGAGATGCCAGCTCCTTTCATTCAGTCAGTAGCTTCAAACATTTCTGGTATATGAATAACATGATGTTTTTCAATGGCAAAAATCAATGAATATTGTAAATGCACAAACAGTAATTTCTCCGCATTGCAAGGTGCAATTCTGAAATTTTTTGCTTTTTCCTGCTCCTCTTAGCATGATAAAGAAGATTCAAAGAGAGTGAGATGCCAGCTCCTTTCATTCAGTCAGTAGCTTCAAACATTTCTGGTATATGAATAACATGATGTTTTTCAATGGCAAAAATCAATGAATATTGTAAATGCACAAACAGTAATTTCTCCGCATTGCAAGGTGCAAGTCTGAGATTTTTTGCTTTTTCCTGCTCCTCTTAGCATGATAAAGAAGATTCAAAGAGAGTGAGATGCCAGCTACTTTCATTCAGTCAGTAGCTTCAATCATTTCTGGACGTTTTTCAATGGTAAAAATCAATGAATATTGTAAATGCACAAACAGTAATTTCTCCACATTGCAAGGTGCAATTCTGAAATTTTTTGCTTTTTCCTGCTCCTCTTAGCATGATAAAGAAGATTCAAAGAGAGTGAGATGCCAGCTCCTTTCATTCAGTCAGTAGCTTCAAACATTTCTGGTATATGAATAACATGATGTTTTTCAATGGCAAAAATCAATGAATATTGTAAATGCACAAACAGTAATTTCTCCGCATTGCAAGGTGCAATTCTGAAATTTTTTGCTTTTTCCTGCTCCTCTTAGCATGATAAAGAAGATTCAAAGAGAGTGAGATGCCAGCTCCTTTCATTCAGTCAGTAGCTTCAATCATTTCTGGATGTTTTTCAATGGCAAAAATCAATAAATATTGTAAATGCACAAACTGTAATTTCTCCGCATTGCAAGGTGCAATTCTGAAATTTTTTGCTTTTTCCTGCTCCTCTTAGCATGATAAAGAAGATTCAAAGAGAGTGAGATGCCAGCTCCTTTCATTCAGTCAGTAGCTTCAATCATTTCTGGACGTTTTTCAGTGGCAAAAATCAATGAATATTGTAAATGCACAAACAGTAATTTCTCCGCATTGCAAGGTGCAATTCTGAAATTTTTTGCTTTTTCCTGCTCCTCTTAGCATGATAAAGAAGATTCAAAGAGAGTGAGATGCCAGCTCCTTTCATTCAGTCAGTACCTTCAATCATTTCTGGACGTTTTTCAATGGCAAAAATCAATGAATATTGTAAATGCACAAACAGTAATTTCTCCGCATTGCAAGGTGCAAGTCTGAAATTTTTTGCTTTTTCCTGCTCCTCTTAGCATGATAAAGAAGATTCGAAGAGAGTGAGATGCCAGCTACTTTCATTCAGTCAGTAGCTTCAATCATTTCTGGACGTTTTTCAATGGTAAAAATCAATGAATATTGTAAATGCACAAACAGTAATTTCTCCACATTGCAAGGTGCAATTCTGAAATTTTTTGCTTTTTCCTGCTCCTCTTAGCATGATAAAGAAGATTCAAAGAGAGTGAGATGCCAGCTCCTTTCATTCAGTCAGTAGCTTCAAACATTTCTGGTATATGAATAACATGATGTTTTTCAATGGCAAAAATCAATGAATATTGTAAATGCACAAACAGTAATTTCTCCGCATTGCAAGGTGCAATTCTGAAATTTTTTGCTTTTTCCTGCTCCTCTTAGCATGATAAAGAAGATTCAAAGAGAGTGAGATGCCAGCTCCTTTCATTCAGTCAGTAGCTTCAATCATTTCTGGATGTTTTTCAATGGCAAAAATCAATGAATATTGTAAATGCACAAACTGTAATTTCTCCGCATTGCAAGGTGCAATTCTGAAATTTTTTGCTTTTTCCTGCTCCTCTTAGCATGATAAAGAAGATTCAAAGAGAGTGAGATGCCAGCTCCTTTCATTCAGTCAGTAGCTTCAATCATTTCTGGACGTTTTTCAATGGCAAAAATCAATGAATATTGTAAATGCACAAACAGTAATTTCTCCGCATTGCAAGGTGCAATTCTGAAATTTTTTGCTTTTTCCTGCTCCTCTTAGCATGATAAAGAAGATTCAAAGAGAGTGAGATGCCAGCTCCTTTCATTCAGTCAGTAGCTTCAATCATTTCTGGACGTTTTTCAATGGCAAAAATCAATGAATATTGTAAATGCACAAACAGTAATTTCTCCGCATTGCAAGGTGCAATTCTGAAATTTTTTGCTTTTTCCCGCTCCTCTTAGCATGATAAAGAAGATTCAAAGAGAGTGAGGTGCCAGCTCCTTTCATTCAGTCAGTAGCTTCAAACATTTCTGGTATATGAATAACATGTTTTTCAATGGCAAAAATCAATGAATATTGTAAATGCACAAACAGTAATTTCTCCGCATTGCAAGGTGCAATTCTGAAATTTTTTGATTTTTCCTGCTCCTCTTAGCATGATAAAGAAGATTCAAAGAGAGTGAGATGCCAGCTCCTTTCATTCAGTCAGTAGCTTCAATCATTTCTGGACGTTTTTCAATGGCAAAAATCAATGAATATTGTAAAAGCACAAAGAGTAATTTCTCCGCATTGCAAGGTGCAATTCTGAAATTTTTTGCTTTTTCCTGCTCCTCTTAGCATGATAAAGAAGATTCAAAGAGAGTGAGATGCCAGCTCCTTTCATTCAATCAGTAGCTTCAAACATTTCTGGTATATGAATAACATGATGTTTTTCGATGGCAAAAATCAATGAATATTGTAAATGCACAAACAGTAATTTCTCCGCATTGCAAGGTGCAATTCTGAAATTTTTTGCTTTTTCCTGCTCCTCTTAGCATGATAAAGAAGATTCAAAGAGAGTGAGATGCCAGCTCCTTTCATTCAGTCAGTAGCTTCAAACATTTCTGGTATATGAATAACGATGTTTTTCAATGGCAAAAATCAATGAATATTGTAAATGCACAAACAGTAATTTCTCCGCATTGCAAGGTGCAAGTCTGAAATTTTTTGCTTTTTCCTGCTCCTCTTAGCATGATAAAGAAGATTCAAAGAGAGTGAGATGCCAGCTACTTTCATTCAGTCAGTAGCTTCAATCATTTCTGGACGTTTTTCAATGGTAAAAATCAATGAATATTGTAAATGCACAAACAGTAATTTCTCCACATTGCAAGGTGCAATTCTGAAATTTTTTGCTTTTTCCTGCTCCTATTAGCATGATAAAGAAGATTCAAAGAGAGTGAGATGCCAGCTCCTTTCATTCAGTCAGTAGCTTCAATCATTTCTGGACGTTTTTCAGTGGCAAAAATCAATGAATATTGTAAATGCACAAACAGTAATTTCTCTGCATTGCAAGGTGCAATTCTGAAATTTTTTGCTTTTTCCTGCTCCTCTTAGCATGATAAAGAAGATTCAAAGAGAGTGAGATGCCAGCTCCTTTCATTCAGTCAGTACCTTCAATCATTTCTGGACGTTTTTCAATGGCAAAAATCAATGAATATTGTAAATGCACAAACAGTAATTTCTCCGCATTGCAAGGTGCAATTCTGAAATTTTTTGCTTTTTCCCGCTCCTCTTAGCATGATAAAGAAGATTCAAAGAGAGTGAGGTGCCAGCTCCTTTCATTCAGTCAGTAGCTTCAAACATTTCTGGTATATGAATAACATGTTTTTCAATGGCAAAAATCAATGAATATTGTAAATGCACAAACAGTAATTTCTCCGCATTGCAATGTGCAATTCTGAAATTTTTTGATTTTTCCTGCTCCTCTTAGCATGATAAAGAAGATTCAAAGAGAGTGAGATGCCAGCTCCTTTCATTCAGTCAGTAGCTTCAATCATTTCTGGACGTTTTTCAATGGCAAAAATCAATGAATATTGTAAATGCACAAACAGTAATTTCTCCGCATTGCAAGGTGCAATTCTGAAATTTTTTGCTTTTTCCTGCTCCTCTTAGCATGATAAAGAAGATTCCAAGAGAGTGAGATGCCAGCTCCTTTCATTCAGTCAGTAGCTTCAATCATTTCTGGACGTTTTTCAATGGCAAAAATCAATGAATATTGTAAATGCACAAACAGTAATTTCTCCGCATTGCAAGGTGCAATTCTGAAATTTTTTGCTTTTTCCTGCTCCTCTTAGCATGATAAAGAAGATTCAAAGAGAGTGAGATGCCAGCTCCTTTCATTCAGTCAGTAGCTTCAAACATTTCTGGTATATGAATAACATGATGTTTTTCAATGGCAAAAATCAATGAATATTGTAAATGCACAAACAGTAATTTCTCCGCATTGCAAGGTGCAAGTCTGAAATTTTTTGCTTTTTCCTGCTCCTCTTAGCATGATAAAGAAGATTCAAAGAGAGTGAGATGCCAGCTCCTTTCATTCAGTCAGTAGCTTCAATCATTTCTGGATGTTTTTCAATGGCAAAAATCAATGAATATTGTAAATGCACAAACAGTAATTTCTCCGCATTGCAAGGTGCAATTCTGAAATTTTTTGCTTTTTCCTGCTCCTCTTAGCATGATAAAGAAGATTCAAAGAGAGTGAGATGTCAGCTCCTTTCATTCAGTCAGTAGCTTCAAACATTTCTGGTATATGAATAACATGATGTTTTTCAATGGCAAAAATCAATGAATATTGTAAATGCACAAACAGTAATTTCTCCGCATTGCAAGGTGCAATTCTGAAATTTTTTGCTTTTTCCTGCTCCTCTTAGCATGATAAAGAAGATTCAAAGAGAGTGAGATGCCAGCTCCTTTCATTCAGTCAGTAGCTTCAAACATTTCTGGTATATGAATAACATGATGTTTTTCAATGGCAAAAATCAATGAATATTGTAAATGCACAAACAGTAATTTCTCCGCATTGCAAGGTGCAAGTCTGAAATTTTTTTGCTTTTTCCTGCTCCTCTTAGCATGATAAAGAAGATTCAAAGAGAGTGAGATGCCAGCTACTTTCATTCAGTCAGTAGCTTCAATCATTTCTGGACGTTTTTCAATGGTAAAAATCAATGAATATTGTAAATGCACAAACAGTAATTTCTCCACATTGCAAGGTGCAATTCTAAAATTTTTTGCTTTTTCCTGCTCCTCTTAGCATGATAAAGAAGATTCAAAGAGAGTGAGATGCCAGCTCCTTTCATTCAGTCAGTAGCTTCAAACATTTCTGGTATATGAATAACATGATGTTTTTCAATGGCAAAAATCAATGAATATTGTAAATGCACAAACAGTAATTTCTCCGCATTGCAAGGTGCAATTCTGAAATTTTTTGCTTTTTCCTGCTCCTCTTAGCATGATAAAGAAGATTCAAAGAGAGTGAGATGCCAGCTCCTTTCATTCAGTCAGTAGCTTCAAACATTTCTGGTATATGAATAACATGATGTTTTTCAATGGCAAAAATCAATGAATATTGTAAATGCACAAACAGTAATTTCTCCGCATTGCAAGGTGCAAGTCTGAAATTTTTTGCTTTTTCCTGCTCCTCTTAGCATGATAAAGAAGATTCAAAGAGAGTGAGATGCCAGCTACTTTCATTCAGTCAGTAGCTTCAATCATTTCTGGACGTTTTTCAATGGTAAAAATCAATGAATATTGTAAATGCACAAACAGTAATTTCTCCACATTGCAAGGTGCAATTCTGAAATGTTTTGCTTTTTCCTGCTCCTCTTAGCATGATAAAGAAGATTCAAAGAGAGTGAGATGCCAGCTCCTTTCATTCAGTCAGTAGCTTCAAACATTTCTGGTATATGAATAACATGATGTTTTTCAATGGCAAAAATCAATGAATATTGTAAATGCACAAACAGTAATTTCTCCGCATTGCAAGGTGCAATTCTGAAATTTTTTGCTTTTTCCTGCTCCTCTTAGCATGATAAAGAAGATTCAAAGAGAGTGAGATGCCAGCTCCTTTCATTCAGTCAGTAGCTTCAATCATTTCTGGACGTTTTTCAATGGCAAAAATCAATGAATATTGTAAATGCACAAACAGTAATTTCTCCGCATTGCAAGGTGCAATTCTGAAATTTTTTGCTTTTTCCTGCTCCTCTTAGCATGATAAAGAAGATTCAAAGAGAGTGAGATGTCAGCTCCTTTCATTCAGTCAGTAGCTTCAAACATTTCTGGTATATGAATAACATGATGTTTTTCAATGGCAAAAATCAATGAATATTGTAAATGCACAAACAGTAATTTCTCCGCATTGCAAGGTGCAATTCTGAAATTTTTTGCTTTTTCCTGCTCCTCTTAGCATGATAAAGAAGATTCAAAGAGAGTGAGATGCCAGCTCCTTTCGTTCAGTCAGTAGCTTCAATCATTTCTGGACGTTTTTCAATGGCAAAAACCAATGAATATTGTAAATGCACAAACAGTAATTTCTCCGCATTGCAAGGTGCAATTCTGAAATTTTTTGCTTTTTCCTGCTCCTCTTAGCATGATAAAGAAGATTCAAAGAGAGTGAGATGCCAGCTCCTTTCATTCAGTCAGTACCTTCAATCATTTCTGGACGTTTTTCAATGGCAAAAATCAATGAATATTGTAAATGCACAAACTAATTTCTCCGCATTGCAAGGTGCAATTCTGAAATTTTTTGCTTTTTCCCGCTCATCTTAGCATGATAAAGAAGATTCAAAGAGAGTGAGGTGCCAGCTCCTTTCATTCAGTCAGTAGCTTCAAACATTTCTGGTATATGAATAACATGTTTTTCAATGGCAAAAATCAATGAATATTGTAAATGCACAAACAGTAATTTCTCCGCATTGCAAGGTGCAATTCTGAAATTTTTTGCTTTTTCCTGCTCCTCTTAGCATGATAAAGAAGATTCAAAGAGAGTGAGATGCCAGCTCCTTTCATTCAGTCAGTAGCTTCAATCATTTCTGGACGTTTTTCAATGGCAAAAATCAATGAATATTGTAAATGCACAAACAGTAATTTCTCCGCATTGCAAGGTGCAATTCTGAAATTTTTTGCTTTTTCCTGCTCCTCTTAGCATGATAAAGAAGATTCAAAGAGAGTGAGATGTCAGCTCCTTTCATTCAGTCAGTAGCTTCAAACATTTCTGGTATATGAATAACATGATGTTTTTCAATGGCAAAAATCAATGAATATTGTAAATGCACAAACAGTAATTTCTCCGCATTGCAAGGTGCAATTCTGAAATTTTTTGCTTTTTCCTGCTCCTCTTAGCATGATAAAGAAGATTCAAAGAGAGTGAGATGCCAGCTCCTTTCATTCAGTCAGTAGCTTCAATCATTTCTGGATGTTTTTCAATGGCAAAAATCAATGAATATTGTAAATGCACAAACAGTAATTTCTCCGCATTGCAAGGTGCAATTCTGAAATTTTTTGCTTTTTCCTGCTCCTCTTAGCATGATAAAGAAGATTCAAAGAGAGTGAGATGCCAGCTCCTTTCATTCAGTCAGTAGCTTCAATCATTTCTGGACGTTTTTCAATGGCAAAAATCAATGAATATTGTAAATGCACAAACAGTAATTTCTCCGCATTGCAAGGTGCAATTCTGAAATTTTTTGCTTTTTCCTGCTCCTCTTAGCATGATAAAGAAGATTCAAAGAGAGTGAGATGTCAGCTCCTTTCATTCAGTCAGTAGCTTCAAACATTTCTGGTATATGAATAACATGATGTTTTTCAATGGCAAAAATCAACGAATATTGTAAATGCACAAACAGTAATTTCTCCGCATTGCAAGGTGCAATTCTGAAATTTTTTGCTTTTTCCTGCTCCTCTTAGCATGATAAAGAAGATTCAAAGAGAGTGAGATGCCAGCTCCTTTCATTCAGTCAGTAGCTTCAATCATTTCTGGATGTTTTTCAATGGCAAAAATCAATGAATATTGTAAATGCACAAACAGTAATTTCTCCGCATTGCAAGGTGCAATTCTGAAATTTTTTGCTTTTTCCTGCTCCTCTTAGCATGATAAAGAAGATTCAAAGAGAGTGAGATGCCAGCTCCTTTCGTTCAGTCAGTAGCTTCAATCATTTCTGGACGTTTTTCAATGGCAAAAATCATTGAATATTATAAATGCACAAACAGTAATTTCTCCGCATTGCAAGGTGCAATTCTGAAATTTTTTACTTTTTCCTGCTCCTCTTAGCATGATAAAGAAGATTCAAAGAGAGTGAGATGCCAGCTCCTTTCATTCAGTCAGTAGCTTCAATCATTTCTGGTATATGAATAACATGATGTTTTTCAATGGCAAAAATCAATGAATATTGTAAATGCACAAACAGTAATTTCTCCGCATTGCAAGGTGCAATTCTGAAATTTTTTGCTTTTTCCTGCTCCTCTTAGCATGATAAAGAAGATTCAAAGAGAGTGAGATGCCAGCTCCTTTCATTCAGTCAGTAGCTTCAAACATTTCTGGTATATGAATAACATGATGTTTTTCAATGGCAAAAATCAATGAATATTGTAAATGCACAAACAGTAATTTCTCCGCATTGCAAGGTGCAAGTCTGAGATTTTTTGCTTTTTCCTGCTCCTGTTAGCATGATAAAGAAGATTCAAAGAGAGTGAGATGCCAGCTACTTTCATTCAGTCAGTAGCTTCAATCATTTCTGGACGTTTTTCAATGGTAAAAATCAATGAATATTGTAAATGCACAAACAGTAATTTCTCCACATTGCAAGGTGCAATTCTGAAATTTTTTGCTTTTTCCTGCTCCTCTTAGCATGATAAAGAAGATTCAAAGAGAGTGAGATGCCAGCTCCTTTCATTCAGTCAGTAGCTTCAAACATTTCTGGTATATGAATAACATGATGTTTTTCAATGGCAAAAATCAATGAATATTGTAAATGCACAAACAGTAATTTCTCCGCATTGCAAGGTGCAATTCTGAAATTTTTTGCTTTTTCCTGCTCCTCTTAGCATGATAAAGAAGATTCAAAGAGAGTGAGATGCCAGCTCCTTTCATTCAGTCAGTAGCTTCAATCATTTCTGGATGTTTTTCAATGGCAAAAATCAATAAATATTGTAAATGCACAAACTGTAATTTCTCCGCATTGCAAGGTGCAATTCTGAAATTTTTTGCTTTTTCCTGCTCCTCTTAGCATGATAAAGAAGATTCAAAGAGAGTGAGATGCCAGCTCCTTTCATTCAGTCAGTAGCTTCAATCATTTCTGGACGTTTTTCAGTGGCAAAAATCAATGAATATTGTAAATGCACAAACAGTAATTTCTCCGCATTGCAAGGTGCAATTCTGAAATTTTTTGCTTTTTCCTGCTCCTCTTAGCATGATAAAGAAGATTCAAAGAGAGTGAGATGCCAGCTCCTTTCATTCAGTCAGTACCTTCAATCATTTCTGGACGTTTTTCAATGGCAAAAATCAATGAATATTGTAAATGCACAAACAGTAATTTCTCCGCATTGCAAGGTGCAAGTCTGAAATTTTTTGCTTTTTCCTGCTCCTCTTAGCATGATAAAGAAGATTCGAAGAGAGTGAGATGCCAGCTACTTTCATTCAGTCAGTAGCTTCAATCATTTCTGGACGTTTTTCAATGGTAAAAATCAATGAATATTGTAAATGCACAAACAGTAATTTCTCCACATTGCAAGGTGCAATTCTGAAATTTTTTGCTTTTTCCTGCTCCTCTTAGCATGATAAAGAAGATTCAAAGAGAGTGAGATGCCAGCTCCTTTCATTCAGTCAGTAGCTTCAAACATTTCTGGTATATGAATAACATGATGTTTTTCAATGGCAAAAATCAATGAATATTGTAAATGCACAAACAGTAATTTCTCCGCATTGCAAGGTGCAATTCTGAAATTTTTTGCTTTTTCCTGCTCCTCTTAGCATGATAAAGAAGATTCAAAGAGAGTGAGATGCCAGCTCCTTTCATTCAGTCAGTAGCTTCAATCATTTCTGGATGTTTTTCAATGGCAAAAATCAATGAATATTGTAAATGCACAAACTGTAATTTCTCCGCATTGCAAGGTGCAATTCTGAAATTTTTTGCTTTTTCCTGCTCCTCTTAGCATGATAAAGAAGATTCAAAGAGAGTGAGATGCCAGCTCCTTTCATTCAGTCAGTAGCTTCAATCATTTCTGGACGTTTTTCAATGGCAAAAATCAATGAATATTGTAAATGCACAAACAGTAATTTCTCCGCATTGCAAGGTGCAATTCTGAAATTTTTTGCTTTTTCCTGCTCCTCTTAGCATGATAAAGAAGATTCAAAGAGAGTGAGATGCCAGCTCCTTTCATTCAGTCAGTAGCTTCAATCATTTCTGGACGTTTTTCAATGGCAAAAATCAATGAATATTGTAAATGCACAAACAATAATTTCTCCGCATTGCAAGGTGCAATTCTGAAATTTTTTGCTTTTTCCCGCTCCTCTTAGCATGATAAAGAAGATTCAAAGAGAGTGAGGTGCCAGCTCCTTTCATTCAGTCAGTAGCTTCAAACATTTCTGGTATATGAATAACATGTTTTTCAATGGCAAAAATCAATGAATATTGTAAATGCACAAACAGTAATTTCTCCGCATTGCAAGGTGCAATTCTGAAATTTTTTGATTTTTCCTGCTCCTCTTAGCATGATAAAGAAGATTCAAAGAGAGTGAGATGCCAGCTCCTTTCATTCAGTCAGTAGCTTCAATCATTTCTGGACGTTTTTCAATGGCAAAAATCAATGAATATTGTAAAAGCACAAAGAGTAATTTCTCCGCATTGCAAGGTGCAATTCTGAAATTTTTTGCTTTTTCCTGCTCCTCTTAGCATGATAAAGAAGATTCAAAGAGAGTGAGATGCCAGCTCCTTTCATTCAGTCAGTAGCTTCAAACATTTCTGGTATATGAATAACATGATGTTTTTCAATGGCAAAAATCAATGAATATTGTAAATGCACAAACAGTAATTTCTCCGCATTGCAAGGTGCAATTCTGAAATTTTTTGCTTTTTCCTGCTCCTCTTAGCATGATAAAGAAGATTCAAAGAGAGTGAGATGCCAGCTCCTTTCATTCAGTCAGTAGCTTCAAACATTTCTGGTATATGAATAACGATGTTTTTCAATGGCAAAAATCAATGAATATTGTAAATGCACAAACAGTAATTTCTCCGCATTGCAAGGTGCAAGTCTGAAATTTTTTGCTTTTTCCTGCTCCTCTTAGCATGATAAAGAAGATTCAAAGAGAGTGAGATGCCAGCTACTTTCATTCAGTCAGTAGCTTCAATCATTTCTGGACGTTTTTCAATGGTAAAAATCAATGAATATTGTAAATGCACAAACAGTAATTTCTCCACATTGCAAGGTGCAATTCTGAAATTTTTTGCTTTTTCCTGCTCCTATTAGCATGATAAAGAAGATTCAAAGAGAGTGAGATGCCAGCTCCTTTCATTCAGTCAGTAGCTTCAATCATTTCTGGACGTTTTTCAGTGGCAAAAATCAATGAATATTGTAAATGCACAAACAGTAATTTCTCCGCATTGCAAGGTGCAATTCTGAAATTTTTTGCTTTTTCCTGCTCCTCTTAGCATGATAAAGAAGATTCAAAGAGAGTGAGATGCCAGCTCCTTTCATTCAGTCAGTACCTTCAATCATTTCTGGACGTTTTTCAATGGCAAAAATCAATGAATATTGTAAATGCACAAACAGTAATTTCTCCGCATTGCAAGGTGCAATTCTGAAATTTTTTGCTTTTTCCCGCTCCTCTTAGCATGATAAAGAAGATTCAAAGAGAGTGAGGTGCCAGCTCCTTTCATTCAGTCAGTAGCTTCAAACATTTCTGGTATATGAATAACATGTTTTTCAATGGCAAAAATCAATGAATATTGTAAATGCACAAACAGTAATTTCTCCGCATTGCAAGGTGCAATTCTGAAATTTTTTGATTTTTCCTGCTCCTCTTAGCATGATAAAGAAGATTCAAAGAGAGTGAGATGCCAGCTCCTTTCATTCAGTCAGTAGCTTCAATCATTTCTGGACGTTTTTCAATGGCAAAAATCAATGAATATTGTAAATGCACAAACAGTAATTTCTCCGCATTGCAAGGTGCAATTCTGAAATTTTTTGCTTTTTCCTGCTCCTCTTAGCATGATAAAGAAGATTCCAAGAGAGTGAGATGCCAGCTCCTTTCATTCAGTCAGTAGCTTCAATCATTTCTGGACGTTTTTCAATGGCAAAAATCAATGAATATTGTAAATGCACAAACAGTAATTTCTCCGCATTGCAAGGTGCAATTCTGAAATTTTTTGCTTTTTCCTGCTCCTCTTAGCATGATAAAGAAGATTCAAAGAGAGTGAGATGCCAGCTCCTTTCATTCAGTCAGTAGCTTCAAACATTTCTGGTATATGAATAACATGATGTTTTTCAATGGCAAAAATCAATGAATATTGTAAATGCACAAACAGTAATTTCTCCGCATTGCAAGGTGCAAGTCTGAAATTTTTTGCTTTTTCCTGCTCCTCTTAGCATGATAAAGAAGATTCAAAGAGAGTGAGATGCCAGTTACTTTCATTCAGTCAGTAGCTTCAATCATTTCTGGTCGTTTTTCAATGGTAAAAATCAATGAATATTGTAAATGCACAAACAGTAATTTCTCCACATTGCAAGGTGCAATTCTGAAATTTTTTGCTTTTTCCTGCTCCTCTTAGCATGATAAAGAAGATTCAAAGAGAGTGAGATGCCAGCTCCTTTCATTCAGTCAGTAGCTTCAAACATTTCTGGTATATGAATAACATGATGTTTTTCAATGGCAAAAATCAATGAATATTGTAAATGCACAAACAGTAATTTCTCCGCATTGCAAGGTGCAATTCTGAAATTTTTTGCTTTTTCCTGCTCCTCTTAGCATGATAAAGAAGATTCAAAGAGAGTGAGATGCCAGCTCCTTTCATTCAGTCAGTAGCTTCAAACATTTCTGGTATATGAATAACATGATGTTTTTCAATGGCAAAAATCAATGAATATTGTAAATGCACAAACAGTAATTTCTCCGCATTGCAAGGTGCAATTCTGAAATTTTTTGCTTTTTCCTGCTCCTCTTAGCATGATAAAGAAGATTCAAAGAGAGTGAGATGCCAGCTCCTTTCATTCAGTCAGTAGCTTCAATCATTTCTGGATGTTTTTCAATGGCAAAAATCAATGAATATTGTAAATGCACAAACAGTAATTTCTCCGCATTGCAAGGTGCAATTCTGAAATTTTTTGCTTTTTCCTGCTCCTCTTAGCATGATAAAGAAGATTCAAAGAGAGTGAGATGTCAGCTCCTTTCATTCAGTCAGTAGCTTCAAACATTTCTGGTATATGAATAACATGATGTTTTTCAATGGCAAAAATCAATGAATATTGTAAATGCACAAACAGTAATTTCTCCGCATTGCAAGGTGCAATTCTGAAATTTTTTGCTTTTTCCTGCTCCTCTTAGCATGATAAAGAAGATTCAAAGAGAGTGAGATGCCAGCTCCTTTCATTCAGTCAGTAGCTTCAAACATTTCTGGTATATGAATAACATGATGTTTTTCAATGGCAAAAATCAATGAGTATTGTAAATGCACAAACAGTAATTTCTCCGCATTGCAAGGTGCAAGTCTGAAATTTTTTTGCTTTTTCCTGCTCCTCTTAGCATGATAAAGAAGATTCAAAGAGAGTGAGATGCCAGCTACTTTCATTCAGTCAGTAGCTTCAATCATTTCTGGACGTTTTTCAATGGTAAAAATCAATGAATATTGTAAATGCACAAACAGTAATTTCTCCACATTGCAAGGTGCAATTCTGAAATTTTTTGCTTTTTCCTGCTCCTCTTAGCATGATAAAGAAGATTCAAAGAGAGTGAGATGCCAGCTCCTTTCATTCAGTCAGTAGCTTCAAACATTTCTGGTATATGAATAACATGATGTTTTTCAATGGCAAAAATCAATGAATATTGTAAATGCACAAACAGTAATTTCTCCGCATTGCAAGGTGCAATTCTGAAATTTTTTGCTTTTTCCTGCTCCTCTTAGCATGATAAAGAAGATTCAAAGAGAGTGAGATGCCAGCTCCTTTCATTCAGTCAGTAGCTTCAAACATTTCTGGTATATGAATAACATGATGTTTTTCAATGGCAAAAATCAATGAATATTGTAAATGCACAAACAGTAATTTCTCCGCATTGCAAGGTGCAAGTCTGAAATTTTTTGCTTTTTCCTGCTCCTCTTAGCATGATAAAGAAGATTCAAAGAGAGTGAGATGCCAGCTACTTTCATTCAGTCAGTAGCTTCAATCATTTCTGGACGTTTTTCAATGGTAAAAATCAATGAATATTGTAAATGCACAAACAGTAATTTCTCCACATTGCAAGGTGCAATTCTGAAATTTTTTGCTTTTTCCTGCTCCTCTTAGCATGATAAAGAAGATTCAAAGAGAGTGAGATGCCAGCTCCTTTCATTCAGTCAGTAGCTTCAAACATTTCTGGTATATGAATAACATGATGTTTTTCAATGGCAAAAATCAATGAATATTGTAAATGCACAAACAGTAATTTCTCCGCATTGCAAGGTGCAATTCTGAAATTTTTTGCTTTTTCCTGCTCCTCTTAGCATGATAAAGAAGATTCAAAGAGAGTGAGATGCCAGCTCCTTTCATTCAGTCAGTAGCTTCAATCATTTCTGGATGTTTTTCAATGGCAAAAATCAATGAATATTGTAAATGCACAAACTGTAATTTCTCCGCATTGCAAGGTGCAATTCTGAAATTTTTTGCTTTTTCCTGCTCCTCTTAGCATGATAAAGAAGATTCAAAGAGAGTGAGATGCCAGCTCCTTTCATTCAGTCAGTAGCTTCAATCATTTCTGGACGTTTTTCAATGGCAAAAACCAATGAATATTGTAAATGCACAAACAGTAATTTCTCCGCATTGCAAGGTGCAATTCTGAAATTTTTTGCTTTTTCCTGCTCCTCTTAGCATGATAAAGAAGATTCAAAGAGAGTGAGATGCCAGCTCCTTTCATTCAGTCAGTACCTTCAATCATTTCTGGACGTTTTTCAATGGCAAAAATCAATGAATATTGTAAATGCACAAACAGTAATTTCTCCGCATTGCAAGGTGCAATTCTGAAATTTTTTGCTTTTTCCCGCTCCTCTTAGCATGATAAAGAAGATTCAAAGAGAGTGAGGTGCCAGCTCCTTTCATTCAGTCAGTAGCTTCAAACATTTCTGGTATATGAATAACATGTTTTTCAATGGCAAAAATCAATGAATATTGTAAATGCACAAACAGTAATTTCTCCGCATTGCAAGGTGCAATTCTGAAATTTTTTGCTTTTTCCTGCTCCTCTTAGCATGATAAAGAAGATTCAAAGAGAGTGAGATGCCAGCTCCTTTCATTCAGTCAGTAGCTTCAATCATTTCTGGACGTTTTTCAATGGCAAAAATCAATGAATATTGTAAATGCACAAACAGTAATTTCTCCGCATTGCAAGGTGCAATTCTGAAATTTTTTGCTTTTTCCTGCTCCTCTTAGCATGATAAAGAAGATTCAAAGAGAGTGAGATGTCAGCTCCTTTCATTCAGTCAGTAGCTTCAAACATTTCTGGTATATGAATAACATGATGTTTTTCAATGGCAAAAATCAATGAATATTGTAAATGCACAAACAGTAATTTCTCCGCATTGCAAGGTGCAATTCTGAAATTTTTTGCTTTTTCCTGCTCCTCTTAGCATGATAAAGAAGATTCAAAGAGAGTGAGATGCCAGCTCCTTTCGTTCAGTCAGTAGCTTCAATCATTTCTGGACGTTTTTCAATGGCAAAAACCAATGAATATTGTAAATGCACAAACAGTAATTTCTCCGCATTGCAAGGTGCAATTCTGAAATTTTTTGCTTTTTCCTGCTCCTCTTAGCATGATAAAGAAGATTCAAAGAGAGTGAGATGCCAGCTCCTTTCATTCAGTCAGTACCTTCAATCATTTCTGGACGTTTTTCAATGGCAAAAATCAATGAATATTGTAAATGCACAAACTAATTTCTCCGCATTGCAAGGTGCAATTCTGAAATTTTTTGCTTTTTCCCGCTCCTCTTAGCATGATAAAGAAGATTCAAAGAGAGTGAGGTGCCAGCTCCTTTCATTCAGTCAGTAGCTTCAAACATTTCTGGTATATGAATAACATGTTTTTCAATGGCAAAAATCAATGAATATTGTAAATGCACAAACAGTAATTTCTCCGCATTGCAAGGTGCAATTCTGAAATTTTTTGCTTTTTCCTGCTCCTCTTAGCATGATAAAGAAGATTCAAAGAGAGTGAGATGCCAGCTCCTTTCATTCAGTCAGTAGCTTCAATCATTTCTGGACGTTTTTCAATGGCAAAAATCAATGAATATTGTAAATGCACAAACAGTAATTTCTCCGCATTGCAAGGTGCAATTCTGAAATTTTTTGCTTTTTCCTGCTCCTCTTAGCATGATAAAGAAGATTCAAAGAGAGTGAGATGTCAGCTCCTTTCATTCAGTCAGTAGCTTCAAACATTTCTGGTATATGAATAACATGATGTTTTTCAATGGCAAAAATCAATGAATATTGTAAATGCACAAACAGTAATTTCTCCGCATTGCAAGGTGCAATTCTGAAATTTTTTGCTTTTTCCTGCTCCTCTTAGCATGATAAAGAAGATTCAAAGAGAGTGAGATGCCAGCTCCTTTCATTCAGTCAGTAGCTTCAATCATTTCTGGATGTTTTTCAATGGCAAAAATCAATGAATATTGTAAATGCACAAACAGTAATTTCTCCGCATTGCAAGGTGCAATTCTGAAATTTTTTGCTTTTTCCTGCTCCTCTTAGCATGATAAAGAAGATTCAAAGAGAGTGAGATGCCAGCTCCTTTCATTCAGTCAGTAGCTTCAATCATTTCTGGACGTTTTTCAATGGCAAAAATCAATGAATATTGTAAATGCACAAACAGTAATTTCTCCGCATTGCAAGGTGCAATTCTGAAATTTTTTGCTTTTTCCTGCTCCTCTTAGCATGATAAAGAAGATTCAAAGAGAGTGAGATGTCAGCTCCTTTCATTCAGTCAGTAGCTTCAAACATTTCTGGTATATGAATAACATGATGTTTTTCAATGGCAAAAATCAATGAATATTGTAAATGCACAAACAGTAATTTCTCCGCATTGCAAGGTGCAATTCTGAAATTTTTTGCTTTTTCCTGCTCCTCTTAGCATGATAAAGAAGATTCAAAGAGAGTGAGATGCCAGCTCCTTTCATTCAGTCAGTAGCTTCAATCATTTCTGGATGTTTTTCAATGGCAAAAATCAATGAATATTGTAAATGCACAAACAGTAATTTCTCCGCATTGCAAGGTGCAATTCTGAAATTTTTTGCTTTTTCCTGCTCCTCTTAGCATGATAAAGAAGATTCAAAGAGAGTGAGATGCCAGCTCCTTTCGTTCAGTCAGTAGCTTCAATCATTTCTGGACGTTTTTCAATGGCAAAAATCATTGAATATTATAAATGCACAAACAGTAATTTCTCCGCATTGCAAGGTGCAATTCTGAAATTTTTTACTTTTTCCTGCTCCTCTTAGCATGATAAAGAAGATTCAAAGAGAGTGAGATGCCAGCTCCTTTCATTCAGTCAGTAGCTTCAATCATTTCTGGTATATGAATAACATGATGTTTTTCAATGGCAAAAATCAATGAATATTGTAAATGCACAAACAGTAATTTCTCCGCATTGCAAGGTGCAATTCTGAAATTTTTTGCTTTTTCCTGCTCCTCTTAGCATGATAAAGAAGATTCAAAGAGAGTGAGATGCCAGCTCCTTTCATTCAGTCAGTAGCTTCAAACATTTCTGGTATATGAATAACATGTTTTTCAATGGCAAAAATCAATGAATATTGTAAATGCACAAACAGTAATTTCTCCGCATTGCAAGGTGCAAGTCTGAAATTTTTTGCTTTTTCCTGCTCCTCTTAGCATGATAAAGAAGATTCAAAGAGAGTGAGATGCCAGCTACTTTCATTCAGTCAGTAGCTTCAATCATTTCTGGACGTTTTTCAATGGTAAAAATCAATGAATATTGTAAATGCACAAACAGAAATTTCTCCACATTGCAAGGTGCAATTCTGAAATTTTTTGCTTTTTCCTGCTCCTCTTAGCATGATAAAGAAGATTCAAAGAGAGTGAGATGCCAGCTCCTTTCATTCAGTCAGTAGCTTCAAACATTTCTGGTATATGAATAACATGATGTTTTTCAATGGCAAAAATCAATGAATATTGTAAATGCACAAACAGTAATTTCTCCACATTGCAAGGTGCAATTCTGAAATTTTTTGCTTTTTCCTGCTCCTCTTAGCATGATAAAGAAGATTCAAAGAGAGTGAGATGCCAGCTCCTTTCATTCAGTCAGTAGCTTCAAACATTTCTGGTATATGAATAACATGATGTTTTTCAATGGCAAAAATCAATGAATATTGTAAATGCACAAACAGTAATTTCTCCGCATTGCAAGGTGCAATTCTGAAATTTTTTGCTTTTTCCTGCTCCTCTTAGCATGATAAAGAAGATTCAAAGAGAGTGAGATGCCAGCTCCTTTCATTCAGTCAGTAGCTTCAATCATTTCTGGACGTTTTTCAATGGCAAAAATCAATGAATATTGTAAATGCACAAACAGTAATTTCTCCGCATTGCAAGGTGCAATTCTGAAATTTTTTGCTTTTTCCTGCTCCTCTTAGCATGATAAAGAAGATTCAAAGAGAGTGAGATGTCAGCTCCTTTCATTCAGTCAGTAGCTTCAAACATTTCTGGTATATGAATAACATGATGTTTTTCAATGGCAAAAATCAATGAATATTGTAAATGCACAAACAGTAATTTCTCCGCATTGCAAGGTGCAATTCTGAAATTTTTTGCTTTTTCCTGCTCCTCTTAGCATGATAAAGAAGATTCAAAGAGAGTGAGATGCCAGCTCCTTTCATTCAGTCAGTAGCTTCAATCATTTCTGGACGTTTTTCAATGGCAAAAATCAATGAATATTGTAAATGCACAAACAGTAATTTCTCCGCATTGCAAGGTGCAATTCTGAAATTTTTTGCTTTTTCCTGCTCCTCTTAGCATGATAAAGAAGATTCAAAGAGAGTGAGATGCCAGCTCCTTTCGTTCAGTCAGTAGCTTCAATCATTTCTGGACGTTTTTCAATGGCAAAAATCATTGAATATTATAAATGCACAAACAGTAATTTCTCCGCATTGCAAGGTGCAATTCTGAAATTTTTTACTTTTTCCTGCTCCTCTTAGCATGATAAAGAAGATTCAAAGAGAGTGAGATGCCAGCTCCTTTCATTCAGTCAGTAGCTTCAATCATTTCTGGTATATGAATAACATGATGTTTTTCAATGGCAAAAATCAATGAATATTGTAAATGCACAAACAGTAATTTCTCCGCATTGCAAGGTGCAATTCTGAAATTTTTTGCTTTTTCCTGCTCCTCTTAGCATGATAAAGAAGATTCAAAGAGAGTGAGATGCCAGCTCCTTTCATTCAGTCAGTAGCTTCAATCATTTCTGGACGTTTTTCAATGGCAAAAATCAATGAATATTGTAAATGCACAAACAGTAATTTCTCCGCATTGCAAGGTGCAATTCTGAAATTTTTTGCTTTTTCCTGCTCCTCTTAGCATGATAAACAAGATTCAAAGAGAGTGAGATGCCAGCTCCTTTCATTCAGTCAGTAGCTTCAATCATTTCTGGACGTTTTTCAATGGCAAAAATCAATGAATATTGTAAATGCACAAACAGTAATTTCTCCGCATTGCAAGGTGCAATTCTGAAATTTTTTGCTTTTTCCTGCTCCTCTTAGCATGATAAAGAAGATTCAAAGAGAGTGAGATGCCAGCTCCTTTCATTCAGTCAGTAGCTTCACACATTTCTGGTATATGAATAACATGATGTTTTTCAATGGCAAAAATCAATGAATATTGTAAATGCACAAACAGTAATTTCTCCGCATTGCAAGGTGCAAGTCTGAAATTTTTTGCTTTTTCCTGCTCCTCTTAGTATGATAAAGAAGATTCAAAGAGAGTGAGATGCCAGCTCCTTTCATTCAGTCAGTAGCTTCAATCATTTCTGGATGTTTTTCAATGGCAAAAATCAATGAATATTGTAAATGCACAAACTGTAATTTCTCCGTATTGCAAAGTGCAATTCTGAAATTTTTTGCTTTTTCCTGCTCCTCTTAGCATGATAAAGAAGATTCAAAGAGAGTGAGATGCCAGCTCCTTTCATTCAGTCAGTAGCTTCAATCATTTCTGGACGTTTTTCAATGGCAAAAATCAATGAATATTGTAAATGCACAAACAGTAATTTCTCCGCATTGCAAGGTGCAATTCTGAAATTTTTTGCTTTTTCCTGCTCCTCTTAGCATGATAAAGAAGATTCAAAGAGAGTGAGATGCCAGCTCCTTTCATTTAGTCAGTACCTTCAATCATTTCTGGACGTTTTTCAATGGCAAAAATCAATGAATATTGTAAATG
Source organism: Phyllobates terribilis (assembly GCF_046119375.1). Lineage (NCBI taxonomy): Eukaryota > Metazoa > Chordata > Amphibia > Anura > Dendrobatidae > Phyllobates > Phyllobates terribilis. The sequence continues at coordinate 172,486 of NW_027363657.1, read as the reverse complement.
CACAAACAGTAATTTCTCCGCATTGCAAGGTGCAATTCTGAAATTTTTTGCTTTTTCCCGCTCCTCTTAGCATGATAAAGAAGATTCAAAGAGAGTGAGGTGCCAGCTCCTTTCATTCAGTCAGTAGCTTCAAACATTTCTGGTATATGAATAACATGTTTTTCAATGGCAAAAATCAATGAATATTGTAAATGCACAAACAGTAATTTCTCCGCATTGCAAGGTGCAATTCTGAAATTTTTTGATTTTTCCTGCTCCTCTTAGCATGATAAAGAAGATTCAAAGAGAGTGAGATGCCAGCTCCTTTCATTCAGTCAGTAGCTTCAATCATTTCTGGATGTTTTTCAATGGCAAAAATCAATGAATATTGTAAATGCACAAACAGTAATTTCTCCGCATTGCAAGGTGCAATTCTGAAATTTTTTGCTTTTTCCTGCTCCTCTTAGCATGATAAAGAAGATTCAAAGAGAGTGAGATGCCAGCTCCTTTCATTCAGTCAGTAGCTTCAAACATTTCTGGTATATGAATAACATGATGTTTTTCAATGGCAAAAATCAATGAATATTGTAAATGCACAAACAGTAATTTCTCCGCATTGCAAGGTGCAATTCTGAAATTTTTTGCTTTTTCCTGCTCCTCTTAGCATGATAAAGAAGATTCAAAGAGAGTGAGATGCCAGCTCCTTTCATTCAGTCAGTAGCTTCAAACATTTCTGGTATATGAATAACATGATGTTTTTCAATGGCAAAAATCAATGAATATTGTAAATGCACAAACAGTAATTTCTCCGCATTGCAAGGTGCAAGTCTGAAATTTTTTGCTTTTTCCTGCTCCTCTTAGCATGATAAAGAAGATTCAAAGAGAGTGAGATGCCAGCTACTTTCATTCAGTCAGTAGCTTCAATCATTTCTGGACGTTTTTCAATGGTAAAAATCAATGAATATTGTAAATGCACAAACAGTAATTTCTCCACATTGCAAGGTGCAATTCTGAAATTTTTTGCTTTTTCCTGCTCCTCTTAGCATGATAAAGAAGATTCAAAGAGAGTGAGATGCCAGCTCCTTTCATTCAGTCAGTAGCTTCAAACATTTCTGGTATATGAATAACATGATGTTTTTCAATGGCAAAAATCAATGAATATTGTAAATGCACAAACAGTAATTTCTCCGCATTGCAAGGTGCAATTCTGAAATTTTTTGCTTTTTCCTGCTCCTCTTAGCATGATAAAGAAGATTCAAAGAGAGTGAGATGCCAGCTCCTTTCATTCAGTCAGTAGCTTCAATCATTTCTGGACGTTTTTCAATGGCAAAAATCAATGAATATTGTAAATGCACAAACAGTAATTTCTCCGCATTGCAAGGTGCAATTCTGAAATTTTTTGCTTTTTCCTGCTCCTCTTCGCATGATAAAGAAGATTCAAAGAGAGTGAGATGTCAGCTCCTTTCATTCAGTCAGTAGCTTCAAACATTTCTGGTATATGAATAACATGATGTTTTTCAATGGCAAAAATCAATGAATATTGTAAATGCACAAACAGTAATTTCTCCGCATTGCAAGGTGCAATTCTGAAATTTTTTGCTTTTTCCTGCTCCTCTTAGCATGATAAAGAAGATTCAAAGAGAGTGAGATGCCAGCTCCTTTCGTTCAGTCAGTAGCTTCAATCATTTCTGGACGTTTTTCAATGGCAAAAACCAATGAATATTGTAAATGCACAAACAGTAATTTCTCCGCATTGCAAGGTGCAATTCTGAAATTTTTTGCTTTTTCCTGCTCCTCTTAGCATGATAAAGAAGATTCAAAGAGAGTGAGATGCCAGCTCCTTTCATTCAGTCAGTACCTTCAATCATTTCTGGACGTTTTTCAATGGCAAAAATCAATGAATATTGTAAATGCACAAACTAATTTCTCCGCATTGCAAGGTGCAATTCTGAAATTTTTTGCTTTTTCCCGCTCCTCTTAGCATGATAAAGAAGATTCAAAGAGAGTGAGGTGCCAGCTCCTTTCATTCAGTCAGTAGCTTCAAACATTTCTGGTATATGAATAACATGTTTTTCAATGGCAAAAATCAATGAATATTGTAAATGCACAAACAGTAATTTCTCCGCATTGCAAGGTGCAATTCTGAAATTTTTTGCTTTTTCCTGCTCCTCTTAGCATGATAAAGAAGATTCAAAGAGAGTGAGATGCCAGCTACTTTCATTCAGTCAGTAGCTTCAATCATTTCTGGACGTTTTTCAATGGTAAAAATCAATGAATATTGTAAATGCACAAACAGTAATTTCTCCACATTGCAAGGTGCAATTCTGAAATTTTTTGCTTTTTCCTGCTCCTCTTAGCATGATAAAGAAGATTCAAAGAGAGTGAGATGCCAGCTACTTTCATTCAGTCAGTAGCTTCAATCATTTCTGGACGTTTTTCAATGGCAAAAATCAATGAATATTGTAAATGCACAAACAGTAATTTCTCCGCATTGCAAGGTGCAATTCTGAAATTTTTTGCTTTTTCCTGCTCCTCTTAGCATGATAAAGAAGATTCAAAGAGAGTGAGATGTCAGCTCCTTTCATTCAGTCAGTAGCTTCAAACATTTCTGGTATATGAATAACATGATGTTTTTCAATGGCAAAAATCAATGAATATTGTAAATGCACAAACAGTAATTTCTCCGCATTGCAAGGTGCAATTCTGAAATTTTTTGCTTTTTCCTGCTCCTCTTAGCATGATAAAGAAGATTCAAAGAGAGTGAGATGCCAGCTCCTTTCATTCAGTCAGTAGCTTCAATCATTTCTGGATGTTTTTCAATGGCAAAAATCAATGAATATTGTAAATGCACAAACAGTAATTTCTCCGCATTGCAAGGTGCAATTCTGAAATTTTTTGCTTTTTCCTGCTCCTCTTAGCATGATAAAGAAGATTCAAAGAGAGTGAGATGCCAGCTCCTTTCGTTCAGTCAGTAGCTTCAATCATTTCTGGACGTTTTTCAATGGCAAAAATCATTGAATATTATAAATGCACAAACAGTAATTTCTCCGCATTGCAAGGTGCAATTCTGAAATTTTTTACTTTTTCCTGCTCCTCTTAGCATGATAAAGAAGATTCAAAGAGAGTGAGATGCCAGCTCCTTTCATTCAGTCAGTAGCTTCAATCATTTCTGGTATATGAATAACATGATGTTTTTCAATGGCAAAAATCAATGAATATTGTAAATGCACAAACAGTAATTTCTCCGCATTGCAAGGTGCAAGTCTGAAATTTTTTGCTTTTTCCTGCTCCTCTTAGCATGATAAAGAAGATTCAAAGAGAGTGAGATGCCAGCTACTTTCATTCAGTCAGTAGCTTCAATCATTTCTGGACGTTTTTCAATGGTAAAAATCAATGAATATTGTAAATGCACAAACAGTAATTTCTCCACATTGCAAGGTGCAATTCTGAAATTTTTTGCTTTTTCCTGCTCCTCTTAGCATGATAAAGAAGATTCAAAGAGAGTGAGATGCCAGCTCCTTTCATTCAGTCAGTAGCTTCAAACATTTCTGGTATATGAATAACATGATGTTTTTCAATGGCAAAAATCAATGAATATTGTAAATGCACAAACAGTAATTTCTCCACATTGCAAGGTGCAATTCTGAAATTTTTTGCTTTTTCCTGCTCCTCTTAGCATGATAAAGAAGATTCAAAGAGAGTGAGATGCCAGCTCCTTTCATTCAGTCAGTAGCTTCAAACATTTCTGGTATATGAATAACATGATGTTTTTCAATGGCAAAAATCAATGAATATTGTAAATGCACAAACAGTAATTTCTCCGCATTGCAAGGTGCAATTCTGAAATTTTTTGCTTTTTCCTGCTCCTCTTAGCATGATAAAGAAGATTCAAAGAGAGTGAGATGCCAGCTCCTTTCATTCAGTCAGTAGCTTCAATCATTTCTGGACGTTTTTCAATGGCAAAAATCAATGAATATTGTAAATGCACAAACAGTAATTTCTCCGCATTGCAAGGTGCAATTCTGAAATTTTTTGCTTTTTCCTGCTCCTCTTAGCATGATAAAGAAGATTCAAAGAGAGTGAGATGTCAGCTCCTTTCATTCAGTCAGTAGCTTCAAACATTTCTGGTATATGAATAACATGATGTTTTTCAATGGCAAAAATCAATGAATATTGTAAATGCACAAACAGTAATTTCTCCGCATTGCAAGGTGCAATTCTGAAATTTTTTGCTTTTTCCTGCTCCTCTTAGCATGATAAAGAAGATTCAAAGAGAGTGAGTTGCCAGCTCCTTTCATTCAGTTAGTAGCTTCAATCATTTCTGGACGTTTTTCAATGGCAAAAATCAATGAATATTGTAAATGCACAAACAGTAATTTCTCCGCATTGCAAGGTGCAATTCTGAAATTTTTTGCTTTTTCCTGCTCCTCTTAGCATGATAAAGAAGATTCAAAGAGAGTGAGATGCCAGCTCCTTTCGTTCAGTCAGTAGCTTCAATCATTTCTGGACGTTTTTCAATGGCAAAAATCATTGAATATTATAAATGCACAAACAGTAATTTCTCCGCATTGCAAGGTGCAATTCTGAAATTTTTTACTTTTTCCTGCTCCTCTTAGCATGATAAAGAAGATTCAAAGAGAGTGAGATGCCAGCTCCTTTCATTCAGTCAGTAGCTTCAATCATTTCTGGTATATGAATAACATGATGTTTTTCAATGGCAAAAATCAATGAATATTGTAAATGCACAAACAGTAATTTCTCCGCATTGCAAGGTGCAATTCTGAAATTTTTTGCTTTTTCCTGCTCCTCTTAGCATGATAAAGAAGATTCAAAGAGAGTGAGATGCCAGCTCCTTTCATTCAGTCAGTAGCTTCAATCATTTCTGGACGTTTTTCAATGGCAAAAATCAATGAATATTGTAAATGCACAAACAGTAATTTCTCCGCATTGCAAGGTGCAATTCTGAAATTTTTTGCTTTTTCCTGCTCCTCTTAGCATGATAAACAAGATTCAAAGAGAGTGAGATGCCAGCTCCTTTCATTCAGTCAGTAGCTTCAATCATTTCTGGACGTTTTTCAATGGCAAAAATCAATGAATATTGTAAATGCACAAACAGTAATTTCTCCGCATTGCAAGGTGCAATTCTGAAATTTTTTGCTTTTTCCTGCTCCTCTTAGCATGATAAAGAAGATTCAAAGAGAGTGAGATGCCAGCTCCTTTCATTCAGTCAGTAGCTTCAATCATTTCTGGTATATGAATAACATGATGTTTTTCAATGGCAAAAATCAATGAATATTGTAAATGCACAAACAGTAATTTCTCCGCATTGCAAGGTGCAATTCTGAAATTTTTTACTTTTTCCTGCTCCTCTTAGCATGATAAAGAAGATTCAAAGAGAGTGAGATGCCAGCTCCTTTCATTCAGTCAGTAGCTTCAATCATTTCTGGTATATGAATAACATGATGTTTTTCAATGGCAAAAATCAATGAATATTGTAAATGCACAAACAGTAATTTCTCCGCATTGCAAGGTGCAAGTCTGAAATTTTTTGCTTTTTCCTGCTCCTCTTAGCATGATAAAGAAGATTCAAAGAGAGTGAGATGCCAGCTACTTTCATTCAGTCAGTAGCTTCAATCATTTCTGGACGTTTTTCAATGGTAAAAATCAATGAATATTGTAAATGCACAAACAGTAATTTCTCCACATTGCAAGGTGCAATTCTGAAATTTTTTGCTTTTTCCTGCTCCTCTTAGCATGATAAAGAAGATTCAAAGAGAGTGAGATGCCAGCTCCTTTCATTCAGTCAGTAGCTTCAAACATTTCTGGTATATGAATAACATGATGTTTTTCAATGGCAAAAATCAATGAATATTGTAAATGCACAAACAGTAATTTCTCCACATTGCAAGGTGCAATTCTGAAATTTTTTGCTTTTTCCTGCTCCTCTTAGCATGATAAAGAAGATTCAAAGAGAGTGAGATGCCAGCTCCTTTCATTCAGTCAGTAGCTTCAAACATTTCTGGTATATGAATAACATGATGTTTTTCAATGGCAAAAATCAATGAATATTGTAAATGCACAAACAGTAATTTCTCCGCATTGCAAGGTGCAATTCTGAAATTTTTTGCTTTTTCCTGCTCCTCTTAGCATGATAAAGAAGATTCAAAGAGAGTGAGATGCCAGCTCCTTTCATTCAGTCAGTAGCTTCAATCATTTCTGGACGTTTTTCAATGGCAAAAATCAATGAATATTGTAAATGCACAAACAGTAATTTCTCCGCATTGCAAGGTGCAATTCTGAAATTTTTTGCTTTTTCCTGCTCCTCTTAGCATGATAAAGAAGATTCAAAGAGAGTGAGATGTCAGCTCCTTTCATTCAGTCAGTAGCTTCAAACATTTCTGGTATATGAATAACATGATGTTTTTCAATGGCAAAAATCAATGAATATTGTAAATGCACAAACAGTAATTTCTCCGCATTGCAAGGTGCAATTCTGAAATTTTTTGCTTTTTCCTGCTCCTCTTAGCATGATAAAGAAGATTCAAAGAGAGTGAGATGCCAGCTCCTTTCATTCAGTCAGTAGCTTCAATCATTTCTGGACGTTTTTCAATGGCAAAAATCAATGAATATTGTAAATGCACAAACAGTAATTTCTCCGCATTGCAAGGTGCAATTCTGAAATTTTTTGCTTTTTCCTGCTCCTCTTAGCATGATAAAGAAGATTCAAAGAGAGTGAGATGCCAGCTCCTTTCGTTCAGTCAGTAGCTTCAATCATTTCTGGACGTTTTTCAATGGCAAAAATCATTGAATATTATAAATGCACAAACAGTAATTTCTCCGCATTGCAAGGTGCAATTCTGAAATTTTTTACTTTTTCCTGCTCCTCTTAGCATGATAAAGAAGATTCAAAGAGAGTGAGATGCCAGCTCCTTTCATTCAGTCAGTAGCTTCAATCATTTCTGGTATATGAATAACATGATGTTTTTCAATGGCAAAAATCAATGAATATTGTAAATGCACAAACAGTAATTTCTCCGCATTGCAAGGTGCAATTCTGAAATTTTTTGCTTTTTCCTGCTCCTCTTAGCATGATAAAGAAGATTCAAAGAGAGTGAGATGCCAGCTCCTTTCATTCAGTCAGTAGCTTCAATCATTTCTGGACGTTTTTCAATGGCAAAAATCAATGAATATTGTAAATGCACAAACAGTAATTTCTCCGCATTGCAAGGTGCAATTCTGAAATTTTTTGCTTTTTCCTGCTCCTCTTAGCATGATAAACAAGATTCAAAGAGAGTGAGATGCCAGCTCCTTTCATTCAGTCAGTAGCTTCAATCATTTCTGGACGTTTTTCAATGGCAAAAATCAATGAATATTGTAAATGCACAAACAGTAATTTCTCCGCATTGCAAGGTGCAATTCTGAAATTTTTTGCTTTTTCCTGCTCCTCTTAGCATGATAAAGAAGATTCAAAGAGAGTGAGATGCCAGCTCCTTTCATTCAGTCAGTAGCTTCACACATTTCTGGTATATGAATAACATGATGTTTTTCAATGGCAAAAATCAATGAATATTGTAAATGCACAAACAGTAATTTCTCCGCATTGCAAGGTGCAAGTCTGAAATTTTTTGCTTTTTCCTGCTCCTCTTAGTATGATAAAGAAGATTCAAAGAGAGTGAGATGCCAGCTCCTTTCATTCAGTCAGTAGCTTCAATCATTTCTGGATGTTTTTCAATGGCAAAAATCAATGAATATTGTAAATGCACAAACTGTAATTTCTCCGTATTGCAAAGTGCAATTCTGAAATTTTTTGCTTTTTCCTGCTCCTCTTAGCATGATAAAGAAGATTCAAAGAGAGTGAGATGCCAGCTCCTTTCATTCAGTCAGTAGCTTCAATCATTTCTGGACGTTTTTCAATGGCAAAAATCAATGAATATTGTAAATGCACAAACAGTAATTTCTCCGCATTGCAAGGTGCAATTCTGAAATTTTTTGCTTTTTCCTGCTCCTCTTAGCATGATAAAGAAGATTCAAAGAGAGTGAGATGCCAGCTCCTTTCATTTAGTCAGTACCTTCAATCATTTCTGGACGTTTTTCAATGGCAAAAATCAATGAATATTGTAAATGCACAAACAGTAATTTCTCCGCATTGCAAGGTGCAATTCTGAAATTTTTTGCTTTTTCCCGCTCCTCTTAGCATGATAAAGAAGATTCAAAGAGAGTGAGGTGCCAGCTCCTTTCATTCAGTCAGTAGCTTCAAACATTTCTGGTATATGAATAACATGTTTTTCAATGGCAAAAATCAATGAATATTGTAAATGCACAAACAGTAATTTCTCCGCATTGCAAGGTGCAATTCTGAAATTTTTTGATTTTTCCTGCTCCTCTTAGCATGATAAAGAAGATTCAAAGAGAGTGAGATGCCAGCTCCTTTCATTCAGTCAGTAGCTTCAAACATTTCTGGATGTTTTTCAATGGCAAAAATCAATGAATATTGTAAATGCACAAACAGTAATTTCTCCGCATTGCAAGGTGCAATTCTGAAATTTTTTGCTTTTTCCTGCTCCTCTTAGCATGATAAAGAAGATTCAAAGAGAGTGAGATGCCAGCTCCTTTCATTCAGTCAGTAGCTTCAAACATTTCTGGTATATGAATAACATGATGTTTTTCAATGGCAAAAATCAATGAATATTGTAAATGCACAAACAGTAATTTCTCCGCATTGCAAGGTGCAATTCTGAAATTTTTTGCTTTTTCCTGCTCCTCTTAGCATGATAAAGAAGATTCAAAGAGAGTGAGATGCCAGCTCCTTTCATTCAGTCAGTAGCTTCAAACATTTCTGGTATATGAATAACATGATGTTTTTCAATGGCAAAAATCAATGAATATTGTAAATGCACAAACAGTAATTTCTCCGCATTGCAAGGTGCAAGTCTGAGATTTTTTGCTTTTTCCTGCTCCTCTTAGCATGATAAAGAAGATTCAAAGAGAGTGAGATGCCAGCTACTTTCATTCAGTCAGTAGCTTCAATCATTTCTGGACGTTTTTCAATGGTAAAAATCAATGAATATTGTAAATGCACAAACAGTAATTTCTCCACATTGCAAGGTGCAATTCTGAAATTTTTTGCTTTTTCCTGCTCCTCTTAGCATGATAAAGAAGATTCAAAGAGAGTGAGATGCCAGCTCCTTTCATTCAGTCAGTAGCTTCAAACATTTCTGGTATATGAATAACATGATGTTTTTCAATGGCAAAAATCAATGAATATTGTAAATGCACAAACAGTAATTTCTCCGCATTGCAAGGTGCAATTCTGAAATTTTTTGCTTTTTCCTGCTCCTCTTAGCATGATAAAGAAGATTCAAAGAGAGTGAGATGCCAGCTCCTTTCATTCAGTCAGTAGCTTCAATCATTTCTGGATGTTTTTCAATGGCAAAAATCAATAAATATTGTAAATGCACAAACTGTAATTTCTCCGCATTGCAAGGTGCAATTCTGAAATTTTTTGCTTTTTCCTGCTCCTCTTAGCATGATAAAGAAGATTCAAAGAGAGTGAGATGCCAGCTCCTTTCATTCAGTCAGTAGCTTCAATCATTTCTGGACGTTTTTCAGTGGCAAAAATCAATGAATATTGTAAATGCACAAACAGTAATTTCTCCGCATTGCAAGGTGCAATTCTGAAATTTTTTGCTTTTTCCTGCTCCTCTTAGCATGATAAAGAAGATTCAAAGAGAGTGAGATGCCAGCTCCTTTCATTCAGTCAGTACCTTCAATCATTTCTGGACGTTTTTCAATGGCAAAAATCAATGAATATTGTAAATGCACAAACAGTAATTTCTCCGCATTGCAAGGTGCAAGTCTGAAATTTTTTGCTTTTTCCTGCTCCTCTTAGCATGATAAAGAAGATTCGAAGAGAGTGAGATGCCAGCTACTTTCATTCACTCAGTAGCTTCAATCATTTCTGGACGTTTTTCAATGGTAAAAATCAATGAATATTGTAAATGCACAAACAGTAATTTCTCCACATTGCAAGGTGCAATTCTGAAATTTTTTGCTTTTTCCTGCTCCTCTTAGCATGATAAAGAAGATTCAAAGAGAGTGAGATGCCAGCTCCTTTCATTGAGTCAGTAGCTTCAAACATTTCTGGTATATGAATAACATGATGTTTTTCAATGGCAAAAATCAATGAATATTGTAAATGCACAAACAGTAATTTCTCCGCATTGCAAGGTGCAATTCTGAAATTTTTTGCTTTTTCCTGCTCCTCTTAGCATGATAAAGAAGATTCAAAGAGAGTGAGATGCCAGCTCCTTTCATTCAGTCAGTAGCTTCAATCATTTCTGGATGTTTTTCAATGGCAAAAATCAATGAATATTGTAAATGCACAAACTGTAATTTCTCCGCATTGCAAGGTGCAATTCTGAAATTTTTTGCTTTTTCCTGCTCCTCTTAGCATGATAAAGAAGATTCAAAGAGAGTGAGATGCCAGCTCCTTTCATTCAGTCAGTAGCTTCAATCATTTCTGGACGTTTTTCAATGGCAAAAATCAATGAATATTGTAAATGCACAAACAGTAATTTCTCCGCATTGCAAGGTGCAATTCTGAAATTTTTTGCTTTTTCCTGCTCCTCTTAGCATGATAAAGAAGATTCAAAGAGAGTGAGATGCCAGCTCCTTTCATTCAGTCAGTAGCTTCAATCATTTCTGGACGTTTTTCAATGGCAAAAATCAATGAATATTGTAAATGCACAAACAGCAATTTCTCCGCATTGCAAGGTGCAATTCTGAAATTTTTTGCTTTTTCCCGCTCCTCTTAGCATGATAAAGAAGATTCAAAGAGAGTGAGGTGCCAGCTCCTTTCATTCAGTCAGTAGCTTCAAACATTTCTGGTATATGAATAACATGTTTTTCAATGGCAAAAATCAATGAATATTGTAAATGCACAAACAGTAATTTCTCCGCATTGCAAGGTGCAAGTCTGAAATTTTTTGCTTTTTCCTGCTCCTCTTAGTATGATAAAGAAGATTCAAAGAGAGTGAGATGCCAGCTCCTTTCATTCAGTCAGTAGCTTCAATCATTTCTGGATGTTTTTCAATGGCAAAAATCAATGAATATTGTAAATGCACAAACTGTAATTTCTCCGTATTGCAAAGTGCAATTCTGAAATTTTTTGCTTTTTCCTGCTCCTCTTAGCATGATAAAGAAGATTCAAAGAGAGTGAGATGCCAGCTCCTTTCATTCAGTCAGTAGCTTCAATCATTTCTGGACGTTTTTCAATGGCAAAAATCAATGAATATTGTAAATGCACAAACAGTAATTTCTCCGCATTGCAAGGTGCAATTCTGAAATTTTTTGCTTTTTCCTGCTCCTCTTAGCATGATAAAGAAGATTCAAAGAGAGTGAGATGCCAGTTCCTTTCATTTAGTCAGTACCTTCAATCATTTCTGGACGTTTTTCAATGGCAAAAATCAATGAATATTGTAAATGCACAAACAGTAATTTCTCCGCATTGCAAGGTGCAATTCTGAAATTTTTTGCTTTTTCCCGCTCCTCTTAGCATGATAAAGAAGATTCAAAGAGAGTGAGGTGCCAGCTCCTTTCATTCAGTCAGTAGCTTCAAACATTTCTGGTATATGAATAACATGTTTTTCAATGGCAAAAATCAATGAATATTGTAAATGCACAAACAGTAAGTTCTCCGCATTGCAAGGTGCAAGTCTGAAATTTTTTGCTTTTTCCTGCTCCTCTTAGTATGATAAAGAAGATTCAAAGAGAGTGAGATGCCAGCTCCTTTCATTCAGTCAGTAGCTTCAATCATTTCTGGATGTTTTTCAATGGCAAAAATCAATGAATATTGTAAATGCACAAACTGTAATTTCTCCGTATTGCAAAGTGCAATTCTGAAATTTTTTGCTTTTTCCTGCTCCTCTTAGCATGATAAAGAAGATTCAAAGAGAGTGAGATGCCAGCTCCTTTCATTCAGTCAGTAGCTTCAATCATTTCTGGACGTTTTTCAATGGCAAAAATCAATGAATATTGTAAATGCACAAACAGTAATTTCTCCGCATTGCAAGGTGCAATTCTGAAATTTTTTGCTTTTTCCTGCTCCTCTTAGCATGATAAAGAAGATTCAAAGAGAGTGAGATGCCAGTTCCTTTCATTTAGTCAGTACCTTCAATCATTTCTGGACGTTTTTCAATGGCAAAAATCAATGAATATTGTAAATGCACAAACAGTAATTTCTCCGCATTGCAAGGTGCAATTCTGAAATTTTTTGCTTTTTCCCGCTCCTCTTAGCATGATAAAGAAGATTCAAAGAGAGTGAGGTGCCAGCTCCTTTCATTCAGTCAGTAGCTTCAAACATTTCTGGTATATGAATAACATGTTTTTCAATGGCAAAAATCAATGAATATTGTAAATGCACAAACAGTAATTTCTCCGCATTGCAAGGTGCAATTCTGAAATTTTTTGATTTTTCCTGCTCCTCTTAGCATGATAAAGAAGATTCAAAGAGAGTGAGATGCCAGCTCCTTTCATTCAGTCAGTAGCTTCAATCATTTCTGGATGTTTTTCAATGGCAAAAATCAATGAATATTGTAAATGCACAAACAGTAATTTCTCCGCATTGCAAGGTGCAATTCTGAAATTTTTTGCTTTTTCCTGCTCCTCTTAGCATGATAAAGAAGATTCAAAGAGAGTGAGATGCCAGCTCCTTTCATTCAGTCAGTAGCTTCAAACATTTCTGGTATATGAATAACATGATGTTTTTCAATGGCAAAAATCAATGAATATTGTAAATGCACAAACAGTAATTTCTCCGCATTGCAAGGTGCAATTCTGAAATTTTTTGCTTTTTCCTGCTCCTCTTAGCATGATAAAGAAGATTCAAAGAGAGTGAGATGCCAGCTCCTTTCATTCAGTCAGTAGCTTCAAACATTTCTGGTATATGAATAACATGATGTTTTTCAATGGCAAAAATCAATGAATATTGTAAATGCACAAACAGTAATTTCTCCGCATTGCAAGGTGCAAGTCTGAGATTTTTTGCTTTTTCCTGCTCCTCTTAGCATGATAAAGAAGATTCAAAGAGAGTGAGATGCCAAGCTACTTTCATTCAGTCAGTAGCTTCAATCATTTCTGGACGTTTTTCAATGGTAAAAATCAATGAATATTGTAAATGCACAAACAGTAATTTCTCCACATTGCAAGGTGCAATTCTGAAATTTTTTGCTTTTTCCTGCTCCTCTTAGCATGATAAAGAAGATTCAAAGAGAGTGAGATGCCAGCTCCTTTCATTCAGTCAGTAGCTTCAAACATTTCTGGTATATGAATAACATGATGTTTTTCAATGGCAAAAATCAATGAATATTGTAAATGCACAAACAGTAATTTCTCCGCATTGCAAGGTGCAATTCTGAAATTTTTTGCTTTTTCCTGCTCCTCTTAGCATGATAAAGAAGATTCAAAGAGAGTGAGATGTCAGCTCCTTTCATTCAGTCAGTAGCTTCAAACATTTCTGGTATATGAATAACATGATGTTTTTCAATGGCAAAAATCAATGAATATTGTAAATGCACAAACAGTAATTTCTCCGCATTGCAAGGTGCAATTCTGAAATTTTTTGCTTTTTCCTGCTCCTCTTAGCATGATAAAGAAGATTCAAAGAGAGTGAGATGCCAGCTCCTTTCATTCAGTCAGTAGCTTCAATCATTTCTGGATGTTTTTCAATGGCAAAAATCAATGAATATTGTAAATGCACAAACAGTAATTTCTCCGCATTGCAAGGTGCAATTCTGAAATTTTTTGCTTTTTCCTGCTCCTCTTAGCATGATAAAGAAGATTCAAAGAGAGTGAGATGCCAGCTTGTTTCATTCAGTCAGTAGCTTCAATCATTTCTGGACGTTTTTCAATGGCAAAAATCAATGAATATTGTAAATGCACAAACAGTAATTTCTCCGCATTGCAAGGTGCAATTCTGAAATTTTTTGCTTTTTCCTGCTCCTCTTAGCATGATAAAGAAGATTCAAAGAGAGTGAGATGTCAGCTCCTTTCATTCAGTCAGTAGCTTCAAACATTTCTGGTATATGAATAACATGATGTTTTTCAATGGCAAAAATCAATGAATATTGTAAATGCACAAACAGTAATTTCTCCGCATTGCAAGGTGCAATTCTGAAATTTTTTGCTTTTTCCTGCTCCTCTTAGCATGATAAAGAAGATTCAAAGAGAGTGAGATGCCAGCTCCTTTCATTCAGTCAGTAGCTTCAATCATTTCTGGATGTTTTTCAATGGCAAAAATCAATGAATATTGTAAATGCACAAACAGTAATTTCTCCGCATTGCAAGGTGCAATTCTGAAATTTTTTGCTTTTTCCTGCTCCTCTTAGCATGATAAAGAAGATTCAAAGAGAGTGAGATGCCAGCTCCTTTCGTTCAGTCAGTAGCTTCAATCATTTCTGGACGTTTTTCAATGGCAAAAATCATTGAATATTATAAATGCACAAACAGTAATTTCTCCGCATTGCAAGGTGCAATTCTGAAATTTTTTACTTTTTCCTGCTCCTCTTAGCATGATAAAGAAGATTCAAAGAGAGTGAGATGCCAGCTCCTTTCATTCAGTCAGTAGCTTCAATCATTTCTGGTATATGAATAACATGATGTTTTTCAATGGCAAAAATCAATGAATATTGTAAATGCACAAACAGTAATTTCTCCGCATTGCAAGGTGCAATTCTGAAATTTTTTGCTTTTTCCTGCTCCTCTTAGCATGATAAAGAAGATTCAAAGAGAGTGAGATGCCAGCTCCTTTCATTCAGTCAGTAGCTTCAAACATTTCTGGTATATGAATAACATGATGTTTTTCAATGGCAAAAATCAATGAATATTGTAAATGCACAAACAGTAATTTCTCCGCATTGCAAGGTGCAAGTCTGAAATTTTTTGCTTTTTCCTGCTCCTCTTAGCATGATAAAGAAGATTCAAAGAGAGTGAGATGCCAGCTACTTTCATTCAGTCAGTAGCTTCAATCATTTCTGGACGTTTTTCAATGGTAAAAATCAATGAATATTGTAAATGCACAAACAGTAATTTCTCCACATTGCAAGGTGCAATTCTGAAATTTTTTGCTTTTTCCTGCTCCTCTTAGCATGATAAAGAAGATTCAAAGAGAGTGAGATGCCAGCTCCTTTCATTCAGTCAGTAGCTTCAAACATTTCTGGTATATGAATAACATGATGTTTTTCAATGGCAAAAATCAATGAATATTGTAAATGCACAAACAGTAATTTCTCCACATTGCAAGGTGCAATTCTGAAATTTTTTGCTTTTTCCTGCTCCTCTTAGCATGATAAAGAAGATTCAAAGAGAGTGAGATGCCAGCTCCTTTCATTCAGTCAGTAGCTTCAAACATTTCTGGTATATGAATAACATGATGTTTTTCAATGGCAAAAATCAATGAATATTGTAAATGCACAAACAGTAATTTCTCCGCATTGCAAGGTGCAATTCTGAAATTTTTTGCTTTTTCCTGCTCCTCTTAGCATGATAAAGAAGATTCAAAGAGAGTGAGATGCCAGCTCCTTTCATTCAGTCAGTAGCTTCAATCATTTCTGGACGTTTTTCAATGGCAAAAATCAATGAATATTGTAAATGCACAAACAGTAATTTCTCCGCATTGCAAGGTGCAATTCTGAAATTTTTTGCTTTTTCCTGCTCCTCTTAGCATGATAAAGAAGATTCAAAGAGAGTGAGATGTCAGCTCCTTTCATTCAGTCAGTAGCTTCAAACATTTCTGGTATATGAATAACATGATGTTTTTCAATGGCAAAAATCAATGAATATTGTAAATGCACAAACAGTAATTTCTCCGCATTGCAAGGTGCAATTCTGAAATTTTTTGCTTTTTCCTGCTCCTCTTAGCATGATAAAGAAGATTCAAAGAGAGTGAGATGCCAGCTCCTTTCATTCAGTCAGTAGCTTCAATCATTTCTGGACGTTTTTCAATGGCAAAAATCAATGAATATTGTAAATGCACAAACAGTAATTTCTCCGCATTGCAAGGTGCAATTCTGAAATTTTTTGCTTTTTCCTGCTCCTCTTAGCATGATAAAGAAGATTCAAAGAGAGTGAGATGCCAGCTCCTTTCGTTCAGTCAGTAGCTTCAATCATTTCTGGACGTTTTTCAATGGCAAAAATCATTGAATATTATAAATGCACAAACAGTAATTTCTCCGCATTGCAAGGTGCAATTCTGAAATTGTTTACTTTTTCCTGCTCCTCTTAGCATGATAAAGAAGATTCAAAGAGAGTGAGATGCCAGCTCCTTTCATTCAGTCAGTAGCTTCAATCATTTCTGGTATATGAATAACATGATGTTTTTCAATGGCAAAAATCAATGAATATTGTAAATGCACAAACAGTAATTTCTCCGCATTGCAAGGTGCAATTCTGAAATTTTTTGCTTTTTCCTGCTCCTCTTAGCATGATAAAGAAGATTCAAAGAGAGTGAGATGCCAGCTCCTTTCATTCAGTCAGTAGCTTCAATCATTTCTGGACGTTTTTCAATGGCAAAAATCAATGAATATTGTAAATGCACAAACAGTAATTTCTCCGCATTGCAAGGTGCAATTCTGAAATTTTTTGCTTTTTCCTGCTCCTCTTAGCATGATAAACAAGATTCAAAGAGAGTGAGATGCCAGCTCCTTTCATTCAGTCAGTAGCTTCAATCATTTCTGGACGTTTTTCAATGGCAAAAATCAATGAATATTGTAAATGCACAAACAGTAATTTCTCCGCATTGCAAGGTGCAATTCTGAAATTTTTTGCTTTTTCCTGCTCCTCTTAGCATGATAAAGAAGATTCAAAGAGAGTGAGATGCCAGCTCCTTTCATTCAGTCAGTAGCTTCACACATTTCTGGTATATGAATAACATGATGTTTTTCAATGGCAAAAATCAATGAATATTGTAAATGCACAAACAGTAATTTCTCCGCATTGCAAGGTGCAAGTCTGAAATTTTTTGCTTTTTCCTGCTCCTCTTAGTATGATAAAGAAGATTCAAAGAGAGTGAGATGCCAGCTCCTTTCATTCAGTCAGTAGCTTCAATCATTTCTGGATGTTTTTCAATGGCAAAAATCAATGAATATTGTAAATGCACAAACTGTAATTTCTCCGTATTGCAAAGTGCAATTCTGAAATTTTTTGCTTTTTCCTGCTCCTCTTAGCATGATAAAGAAGATTCAAAGAGAGTGAGATGCCAGCTCCTTTCATTCAGTCAGTAGCTTCAATCATTTCTGGACGTTTTTCAATGGCAAAAATCAATGAATATTGTAAATGCACAAACAGTAATTTCTCCGCATTGCAAGGTGCAATTCTGAAATTTTTTGCTTTTTCCTGCTCCTCTTAGCATGATAAAGAAGATTCAAAGAGAGTGAGATGCCAGCTCCTTTCATTTAGTCAGTACCTTCAATCATTTCTGGACGTTTTTCAATGGCAAAAATCAATGAATATTGTAAATGCACAAACAGTAATTTCTCCGCATTGCAAGGTGCAATTCTGAAATTTTTTGCTTTTTCCCGCTCCTCTTAGCATGATAAAGAAGATTCAAAGAGAGTGAGGTGCCAGCTCCTTTCATTCAGTCAGTAGCTTCAAACATTTCTGGTATATGAATAACATGTTTTTCAATGGCAAAAATCAATGAATATTGTAAATGCACAAACAGTAATTTCTCCGCATTGCAAGGTGCAATTCTGAAATTTTTTGATTTTTCCTGCTCCTCTTAGCATGATAAAGAAGATTCAAAGAGAGTGAGATGCCAGCTCCTTTCATTCAGTCAGTAGCTTCAATCATTTCTGGATGTTTTTCAATGGCAAAAATCAATGAATATTGTAAATGCACAAACAGTAATTTCTCCGCATTGCAAGGTGCAATTCTGAAATTTTTTGCTTTTTCCTGCTCCTCTTAGCATGATAAAGAAGATTCAAAGAGAGTGAGATGCCAGCTCCTTTCATTCAGTCAGTAGCTTCAAACATTTCTGGTATATGAATAACATGATGTTTTTCAATGGCAAAAATCAATGAATATTGTAAATGCACAAACAGTAATTTCTCCGCATTGCAAGGTGCAATTCTGAAATTTTTTGCTTTTTCCTGCTCCTCTTAGCATGATAAAGAAGATTCAAAGAGAGTGAGATGCCAGCTCCTTTCATTCAGTCAGTAGCTTCAAACATTTCTGGTATATGAATAACATGATGTTTTTCAATGGCAAAAATCAATGAATATTGTAAATGCACAAACAGTAATTTCTCCGCATTGCAAGGTGCAAGTCTGAAATTTTTTGCTTTTTCCTGCTCCTCTTAGCATGATAAAGAAGATTCAAAGAGAGTGAGATGCCAGCTACTTTCATTCAGTCAGTAGCTTCAATCATTTCTGGACGTTTTTCAATGGTAAAAATCAATGAATATTGTAAATGCACAAACAGTAATTTCTCCACATTGCAAGGTGCAATTCTGAAATTTTTTGCTTTTTCCTGCTCCTCTTAGCATGATAAAGAAGATTCAAAGAGAGTGAGATGCCAGCTCCTTTCATTCAGTCAGTAGCTTCAAACATTTCTGGTATATGAATAACATGATGTTTTTCAATGGCAAAAATCAATGAATATTGTAAATGCACAAACAGTAATTTCTCCGCATTGCAAGGTGCAATTCTGAAATTTTTTGCTTTTTCCTGCTCCTCTTAGCATGATAAAGAAGATTCAAAGAGAGTGAGATGCCAGCTCCTTTCATTCAGTCAGTAGCTTCAATCATTTCTGGATGTTTTTCAATGGCAAAAATCAATGAATATTGTAAATGCACAAACTGTAATTTCTCCGCATTGCAAGGTGCAATTCTGAAATTTTTTGCTTTTTCCTGCTCCTCTTAGCATGATAAAGAAGATTCAAAGAGAGTGAGATGCCAGCTCCTTTCATTCAGTCAGTAGCTTCAATCATTTCTGGACGTTTTTCAATGGCAAAAACCAATGAATATTGTAAATGCACAAACAGTAATTTCTCCGCATTGCAAGGTGCAATTCTGAAATTTTTTGCTTTTTCCTGCTCCTCTTAGCATGATAAAGAAGATTCAAAGAGAGTGAGATGCCAGCTCCTTTCATTCAGTCAGTACCTTCAATCATTTCTGGACGTTTTTCAATGGCAAAAATCAATGAATATTGTAAATGCACAAACAGTAATTTCTCCGCATTGCAAGGTGCAATTCTGAAATTTTTTGCTTTTTCCCGCTCCTCTTTGCATGATAAAGAAGATTCAAAGAGAGTGAGGTGCCAGCTCCTTTCATTCAGTCAGTAGCTTCAAACATTTCTGGTATATGAATAACATGTTTTTCAATGGCAAAAATCAATGAATATTGTAAATGCACAAACAGTAATTTCTCCGCATTGCAAGGTGCAATTCTGAAATTTTTTGCTTTTTCCTGCTCCTCTTAGCATGATAAAGAAGATTCAAAGAGAGTGAGATGCCAGCTCCTTTCATTCAGTCAGTAGCTTCAATCATTTCTGGACGTTTTTCAATGGCAAAAATCAATGAATATTGTAAATGCACAAACAGTAATTTCTCCGCATTGCAAGGTGCAATTCTGAAATTTTTTGCTTTTTCCTGCTCCTCTTAGCATGATAAAGAAGATTCAAAGAGAGTGAGATGTCAGCTCCTTTCATTCAGTCAGTAGCTTCAAACATTTCTGGTATATGAATAACATGATGTTTTTCAATGGCAAAAATCAATGAATATTGTAAATGCACAAACAGTAATTTCTCCGCATTGCAAGGTGCAATTCTGAAATTTTTTGCTTTTTCCTGCTCCTCTTAGCATGATAAAGAAGATTCAAAGAGAGTGAGATGCCAGCTCCTTTCGTTCACTCAGTAGCTTCAATCATTTCTGGACGTTTTTCAATGGCAAAAACCAGTGAATATTGTAAATGCACAAACAGTAATTTCTCCGCATTGCAAGGTGCAATTCTGAAATTTTTTGCTTTTTCCTGCTCCTCTTAGCATGATAAAGAAGATTCAAAGAGAGTGAGATGCCAGCTCCTTTCATTCAGTCAGTACCTTCAATCATTTCTGGACGTTTTTCAATGGCAAAAATCAATGAATATTGTAAATGCACAAACTAATTTCTCCGCATTGCAAGGTGCAATTCTGAAATTTTTTGCTTTTTCCCGCTCCTCTTAGCATGATAAAGAAGATTCAAAGAGAGTGAGGTGCCAGCTCCTTTCATTCAGTCAGTAGCTTCAAACATTTCTGGTATATGAATAACATGTTTTTCAATGGCAAAAATCAATGAATATTGTAAATGCACAAACAGTAATTTCTCCGCATTGCAAGGTGCAATTCTGAAATTTTTTGCTTTTTCCTGCTCCTCTTAGCATGATAAAGAAGATTCAAAGAGAGTGAGATGCCAGCTCCTTTCATTCAGTCAGTAGCTTCAATCATTTCTGGACGTTTTTCAATGGCAAAAATCAATGAATATTGTAAATGCACAAACAGTAATTTCTCCGCATTGCAAGGTGCAATTCTGAAATTTTTTGCTTTTTCCTGCTCCTCTTAGCATGATAAAGAAGATTCAAAGAGAGTGAGATGTCAGCTCCTTTCATTCAGTCAGTAGCTTCAAACATTTCTGGTATATGAATAACATGATGTTTTTCAATGGCAAAAATCAATGAATATTGTAAATGCACAAACAGTAATTTCTCCGCATTGCAAGGTGCAATTCTGAAATTTTTTGCTTTTTCCTGCTCCTCTTAGCATGATAAAGAAGATTCAAAGAGAGTGAGATGCCAGCTCCTTTCATTCAGTCAGTAGCTTCAATCATTTCTGGATGTTTTTCAATGGCAAAAATCAATGAATATTGTAAATGCACAAACAGTAATTTCTCCGCATTGCAAGGTGCAATTCTGAAATTTTTTGCTTTTTCCTGCTCCTCTTAGCATGATAAAGAAGATTCAAAGAGAGTGAGATGCCAGCTCCTTTCATTCAGTCAGTAGCTTCAATCATTTCTGGACGTTTTTCAATGGCAAAAATCAATGAATATTGTAAATGCACAAACAGTAATTTCTCCGCATTGCAAGGTGCAATTCTGAAATTTTTTGCTTTTTCCTGCTCCTCTTAGCATGATAAAGAAGATTCAAAGAGAGTGAGATGTCAGCTCCTTTCATTCAGTCAGTAGCTTCAAACATTTCTGGTATATGAATAACATGATGTTTTTCAATGGCAAAAATCAATGAATATTGTAAATGCACAAACAGTAATTTCTCCGCATTGCAAGGTGCAATTCTGAAATTTTTTGCTTTTTCCTGCTCCTCTTAGCATGATAAAGAAGATTCAAAGAGAGTGAGATGCCAGCTCCTTTCATTCAGTCAGTAGCTTCAATCATTTCTGGATGTTTTTCAATGGCAAAAATCAATGAATATTGTAAATGCACAAACAGTAATTTCTCCGCATTGCAAGGTGCAATTCTGAAATTTTTTGCTTTTTCCTGCTCCTCTTAGCATGATAAAGAAGATTCAAAGAGAGTGAGATGCCAGCTCCTTTCGTTCAGTCAGTAGCTTCAATCATTTCTGGACGTTTTTCAATGGCAAAAATCATTGAATATTATAAATGCACAAACAGTAATTTCTCCGCATTGCAAGGTGCAATTCTGAAATTTTTTACTTTTTCCTGCTCCTCTTAGCATGATAAAGAAGATTCAAAGAGAGTGAGATGCCAGCTCCTTTCATTCAGTCAGTAGCTTCAATCATTTCTGGTATATGAATAACATGATGTTTTTCAATGGCAAAAATCAATGAATATTGTAAATGCACAAACAGTAATTTCTCCGCATTGCAAGGTGCAATTCTGAAATTTTTTGCTTTTTCCTGCTCCTCTTAGCATGATAAAGAAGATTCAAAGAGAGTGAGATGCCAGCTCCTTTCATTCAGTCAGTAGCTTCAAACATTTCTGGTATATGAATAACATGATGTTTTTCAATGGCAAAAATCAATGAATATTGTAAATGCACAAACAGTAATTTCTCCGCATTGCAAGGTGCAAGTCTGAAATTTTTTGCTTTTTCCTGCTCCTCTTAGCATGATAAAGAAGATTCAAAGAGAGTGAGATGCCAGCTACTTTCATTCAGTCAGTAGCTTCAATCATTTCTGGACGTTTTTCAATGGTAAAAATCAATGAATATTGTAAATGCACAAACAGTAATTTCTCCACATTGCAAGGTGCAATTCTGAAATTTTTTGCTTTTTCCTGCTCCTCTTAGCATGATAAAGAAGATTCAAAGAGAGTGAGATGCCAGCTCCTTTCATTCAGTCAGTAGCTTCAAACATTTCTGGTATATGAATAACATGATGTTTTTCAATGGCAAAAATCAATGAATATTGTAAATGCACAAACAGTAATTTCTCCACATTGCAAGGTGCAATTCTGAAATTTTTTGCTTTTTCCTGCTCCTCTTAGCATGATAAAGAAGATTCAAAGAGAGTGAGATGCCAGCTCCTTTCATTCAGTCAGTAGCTTCAAACATTTCTGGTATATGAATAACATGATGTTTTTCAATGGCAAAAATCAATGAATATTGTAAATGCACAAACAGTAATTTCTCCGCATTGCAAGGTGCAATTCTGAAATTTTTTGCTTTTTCCTGCTCCTCTTAGCATGATAAAGAAGATTCAAAGAGAGTGAGATGCCAGCTCCTTTCATTCAGTCAGTAGCTTCAATCATTTCTGGACGTTTTTCAATGGCAAAAATCAATGAATATTGTAAATGCACAAACAGTAATTTCTACGCATTGCAAGGTGCAATTCTGAAATTTTTTGCTTTTTCCTGCTCCTCTTAGCATGATAAAGAAGATTCAAAGAGAGTGAGATGTCAGCTCCTTTCATTCAGTCAGTAGCTTCAAACATTTCTGGTATATGAATAACATGATGTTTTTCAATGGCAAAAATCAATGAATATTGTAAATGCACAAACAGTAATTTCTCCGCATTGCAAGGTGCAATTCTGAAATTTTTTGCTTTTTCCTGCTCCTCTTAGCATGATAAAGAAGATTCAAAGAGAGTGAGATGCCAGCTCCTTTCATTCAGTCAGTAGCTTCAATCATTTCTGGACGTTTTTCAATGGCAAAAATCAATGAATATTGTAAATGCACAAACAGTAATTTCTCCGCATTGCAAGGTGCAATTCTGAAATTTTTTGCTTTTTCCTGCTCCTCTTAGCATGATAAAGAAGATTCA
This sequence comes from Phyllobates terribilis, assembly GCF_046119375.1. Lineage (NCBI taxonomy): Eukaryota > Metazoa > Chordata > Amphibia > Anura > Dendrobatidae > Phyllobates > Phyllobates terribilis. Next base: position 149,247 of record NW_027363657.1, on the reverse strand, counting down.
AAGAGAGTGAGATGCCAGCTCCTTTCGTTCAGTCAGTAGCTTCAATCATTTCTGGACGTTTTTCAATGGCAAAAATCATTGAATATTATAAATGCACAAACAGTAATTTCTCCGCATTGCAAGGTGCAATTCTGAAATTTTTTACTTTTTCCTGCTCCTCTTAGCATGATAAAGAAGATTCAAAGAGAGTGAGATGCCAGCTCCTTTCATTCAGTCAGTAGCTTCAATCATTTCTGGTATATGAATAACATGATGTTTTTCAATGGCAAAAATCAATGAATATTGTAAATGCACAAACAGTAATTTCTCCGCATTGCAAGGTGCAATTCTGAAATTTTTTGCTTTTTCCTGCTCCTCTTAGCATGATAAAGAAGATTCAAAGAGAGTGAGATGCCAGCTCCTTTCATTCAGTCAGTAGCTTCAATCATTTCTGGACGTTTTTCAATGGCAAAAATCAATGAATATTGTAAATGCACAAACAGTAATTTCTCCGCATTGCAAGGTGCAATTCTGAAATTTTTTGCTTTTTCCTGCTCCTCTTAGCATGATAAACAAGATTCAAAGAGAGTGAGATGCCAGCTCCTTTCATTCAGTCAGTAGCTTCAATCATTTCTGGACGTTTTTCAATGGCAAAAATCAATGAATATTGTAAATGCACAAACAGTAATTTCTCCGCATTGCAAGGTGCAATTCTGAAATTTTTTGCTTTTTCCTGCTCCTCTTAGCATGATAAAGAAGATTCAAAGAGAGTGAGATGCCAGCTCCTTTCATTCAGTCAGTAGCTTCACACATTTCTGGTATATGAATAACATGATGTTTTTCAATGGCAAAAATCAATGAATATTGTAAATGCACAAACAGTAATTTCTCCGCATTGCAAGGTGCAAGTCTGAAATTTTTTGCTTTTTCCTGCTCCTCTTAGTATGATAAAGAAGATTCAAAGAGAGTGAGATGCCAGCTCCTTTCATTCAGTCAGTAGCTTCAATCATTTCTGGATGTTTTTCAATGGCAAAAATCAATGAATATTGTAAATGCACAAACTGTAATTTCTCCGTATTGCAAAGTGCAATTCTGAAATTTTTTGCTTTTTCCTGCTCCTCTTAGCATGATAAAGAAGATTCAAAGAGAGTGAGATGCCAGCTCCTTTCATTCAGTCAGTAGCTTCAATCATTTCTGGACGTTTTTCAATGGCAAAAATCAATGAATATTGTAAATGCACAAACAGTAATTTCTCCGCATTGCAAGGTGCAATTCTGAAATTTTTTGCTTTTTCCTGCTCCTCTTAGCATGATAAAGAAGATTCAAAGAGAGTGAGATGCCAGCTCCTTTCATTTAGTCAGTACCTTCAATCATTTCTGGACGTTTTTCAATGGCAAAAATCAATGAATATTGTAAATGCACAAACAGTAATTTCTCCGCATTGCAAGGTGCAATTCTGAAATTTTTTGCTTTTTCCCGCTCCTCTTAGCATGATAAAGAAGATTCAAAGAGAGTGAGGTGCCAGCTCCTTTCATTCAGTCAGTAGCTTCAAACATTTCTGGTATATGAATAACATGTTTTTCAATGGCAAAAATCAATGAATATTGTAAATGCACAAACAGTAATTTCTCCGCATTGCAAGGTGCAATTCTGAAATTTTTTGATTTTTCCTGCTCCTCTTAGCATGATAAAGAAGATTCAAAGAGAGTGAGATGCCAGCTCCTTTCATTCAGTCAGTAGCTTCAATCATTTCTGGATGTTTTTCAATGGCAAAAATCAATGAATATTGTAAATGCACAAACAGTAATTTCTCCGCATTGCAAGGTGCAATTCTGAAATTTTTTGCTTTTTCCTGCTCCTCTTAGCATGATAAAGAAGATTCAAAGAGAGTGAGATGCCAGCTCCTTTCATTCAGTCAGTAGCTTCAAACATTTCTGGTATATGAATAACATGATGTTTTTCAATGGCAAAAATCAATGAATATTGTAAATGCACAAACAGTAATTTCTCCGCATTGCAAGGTGCAATTCTGAAATTTTTTGCTTTTTCCTGCTCCTCTTAGCATGATAAAGAAGATTCAAAGAGAGTGAGATGCCAGCTCCTTTCATTCAGTCAGTAGCTTCAAACATTTCTGGTATATGAATAACATGATGTTTTTCAATGGCAAAAATCAATGAATATTGTAAATGCACAAACAGTAATTTCTCCGCATTGCAAGGTGCAAGTCTGAGATTTTTTGCTTTTTCCTGCTCCTCTTAGCATGATAAAGAAGATTCAAAGAGAGTGAGATGCCAGCTACTTTCATTCAGTCAGTAGCTTCAATCATTTCTGGACGTTTTTCAATGGTAAAAATCAATGAATATTGTAAATGCACAAACAGTAATTTCTCCACATTGCAAGGTGCAATTCTGAAATTTTTTGCTTTTTCCTGCTCCTCTTAGCATGATAAAGAAGATTCAAAGAGAGTGAGATGCCAGCTCCTTTCATTCAGTCAGTAGCTTCAAACATTTCTGGTATATGAATAACATGATGTTTTTCAATGGCAAAAATCAATGAATATTGTAAATGCACAAACAGTAATTTCTCCGCATTGCAAGGTGCAATTCTGAAATTTTTTGCTTTTTCCTGCTCCTCTTAGCATGATAAAGAAGATTCAAAGAGAGTGAGATGCCAGCTCCTTTCATTCAGTCAGTAGCTTCAATCATTTCTGGATGTTTTTCAATGGCAAAAATCAATAAATATTGTAAATGCACAAACTGTAATTTCTCCGCATTGCAAGGTGCAATTCTGAAATTTTTTGCTTTTTCCTGCTCCTCTTAGCATGATAAAGAAGATTCAAAGAGAGTGAGATGCCAGCTCCTTTCATTCAGTCAGTAGCTTCAATCATTTCTGGACGTTTTTCAGTGGCAAAAATCAATGAATATTGTAAATGCACAAACAGTAATTTCTCCGCATTGCAAGGTGCAATTCTGAAATTTTTTGCTTTTTCCTGCTCCTCTTAGCATGATAAAGAAGATTCAAAGAGAGTGAGATGCCAGCTCCTTTCATTCAGTCAGTACCTTCAATCATTTCTGGACGTTTTTCAATGGCAAAAATCAATGAATATTGTAAATGCACAAACAGTAATTTCTCCGCATTGCAAGGTGCAAGTCTGAAATTTTTTGCTTTTTCCTGCTCCTCTTAGCATGATAAAGAAGATTCGAAGAGAGTGAGATGCCAGCTACTTTCATTCAGTCAGTAGCTTCAATCATTTCTGGACGTTTTTCAATGGTAAAAATCAATGAATATTGTAAATGCACAAACAGTAATTTCTCCACATTGCAAGGTGCAATTCTGAAATTTTTTGCTTTTTCCTGCTCCTCTTAGCATGATAAAGAAGATTCAAAGAGAGTGAGATGCCAGCTCCTTTCATTGAGTCAGTAGCTTCAAACATTTCTGGTATATGAATAACATGATGTTTTTCAATGGCAAAAATCAATGAATATTGTAAATGCACAAACAGTAATTTCTCCGCATTGCAAGGTGCAATTCTGAAATTTTTTGCTTTTTCCTGCTCCTCTTAGCATGATAAAGAAGATTCAAAGAGAGTGAGATGCCAGCTCCTTTCATTCAGTCAGTAGCTTCAATCATTTCTGGATGTTTTTCAATGGCAAAAATCAATGAATATTGTAAATGCACAAACTGTAATTTCTCCGCATTGCAAGGTGCAATTCTGAAATTTTTTGCTTTTTCCTGCTCCTCTTAGCATGATAAAGAAGATTCAAAGAGAGTGAGATGCCAGCTCCTTTCATTCAGTCAGTAGCTTCAATCATTTCTGGACGTTTTTCAATGGCAAAAATCAATGAATATTGTAAATGCACAAACAGTAATTTCTCCGCATTGCAAGGTGCAATTCTGAAATTTTTTGCTTTTTCCTGCTCCTCTTAGCATGATAAAGAAGATTCAAAGAGAGTGAGATGCCAGCTCCTTTCATTCAGTCAGTAGCTTCAATCATTTCTGGACGTTTTTCAATGGCAAAAATCAATGAATATTGTAAATGCACAAACAGTAATTTCTCCGCATTGCAAGGTGCAATTCTGAAATTTTTTGCTTTTTCCCGCTCCTCTTAGCATGATAAAGAAGATTCAAAGAGAGTGAGGTGCCAGCTCCTTTCATTCAGTCAGTAGCTTCAAACATTTCTGGTATATGAATAACATGTTTTTCAATGGCAAAAATCAATGAATATTGTAAATGCACAAACAGTAATTTCTCCGCATTGCAAGGTGCAAGTCTGAAATTTTTTGCTTTTTCCTGCTCCTCTTAGTATGATAAAGAAGATTCAAAGAGAGTGAGATGCCAGCTCCTTTCATTCAGTCAGTAGCTTCAATCATTTCTGGATGTTTTTCAATGGCAAAAATCAATGAATATTGTAAATGCACAAACTGTAATTTCTCCGTATTGCAAAGTGCAATTCTGAAATTTTTTGCTTTTTCCTGCTCCTCTTAGCATGATAAAGAAGATTCAAAGAGAGTGAGATGCCAGCTCCTTTCATTCAGTCAGTAGCTTCAATCATTTCTGGACGTTTTTCAATGGCAAAAATCAATGAATATTGTAAATGCACAAACAGTAATTTCTCCGCATTGCAAGGTGCAATTCTGAAATTTTTTGCTTTTTCCTGCTCCTCTTAGCATGATAAAGAAGATTCAAAGAGAGTGAGATGCCAGTTCCTTTCATTTAGTCAGTACCTTCAATCATTTCTGGACGTTTTTCAATGGCAAAAATCAATGAATATTGTAAATGCACAAACAGTAATTTCTCCGCATTGCAAGGTGCAATTCTGAAATTTTTTGCTTTTTCCCGCTCCTCTTAGCATGATAAAGAAGATTCAAAGAGAGTGAGGTGCCAGCTCCTTTCATTCAGTCAGTAGCTTCAAACATTTCTGGTATATGAATAACATGTTTTTCAATGGCAAAAATCAATGAATATTGTAAATGCACAAACAGTAATTTCTCCGCATTGCAAGGTGCAATTCTGAAATTTTTTGATTTTTCCTGCTCCTCTTAGCATGATAAAGAAGATTCAAAGAGAGTGAGATGCCAGCTCCTTTCATTCAGTCAGTAGCTTCAATCATTTCTGGATGTTTTTCAATGGCAAAAATCAATGAATATTGTAAATGCACAAACAGTAATTTCTCCGCATTGCAAGGTGCAATTCTGAAATTTTTTGCTTTTTCCTGCTCCTCTTAGCATGATAAAGAAGATTCAAAGAGAGTGAGATGCCAGCTCCTTTCATTCAGTCAGTAGCTTCAAACATTTCTGGTATATGAATAACATGATGTTTTTCAATGGCAAAAATCAATGAATATTGTAAATGCACAAACAGTAATTTCTCCGCATTGCAAGGTGCAATTCTGAAATTTTTTGCTTTTTCCTGCTCCTCTTAGCATGATAAAGAAGATTCAAAGAGAGTGAGATGCCAGCTCCTTTCATTCAGTCAGTAGCTTCAAACATTTCTGGTATATGAATAACATGATGTTTTTCAATGGCAAAAATCAATGAATATTGTAAATGCACAAACAGTAATTTCTCCGCATTGCAAGGTGCAAGTCTGAGATTTTTTGCTTTTTCCTGCTCCTCTTAGCATGATAAAGAAGATTCAAAGAGAGTGAGATGCCAGCTACTTTCATTCAGTCAGTAGCTTCAATCATTTCTGGACGTTTTTCAATGGTAAAAATCAATGAATATTGTAAATGCACAAACAGTAATTTCTCCACATTGCAAGGTGCAATTCTGAAATTTTTTGCTTTTTCCTGCTCCTCTTAGCATGATAAAGAAGATTCAAAGAGAGTGAGATGCCAGCTCCTTTCATTCAGTCAGTAGCTTCAAACATTTCTGGTATATGAATAACATGATGTTTTTCAATGGCAAAAATCAATGAATATTGTAAATGCACAAACAGTAATTTCTCCGCATTGCAAGGTGCAATTCTGAAATTTTTTGCTTTTTCCTGCTCCTCTTAGCATGATAAAGAAGATTCAAAGAGAGTGAGATGCCAGCTCCTTTCATTCAGTCAGTAGCTTCAATCATTTCTGGATGTTTTTCAATGGCAAAAATCAATAAATATTGTAAATGCACAAACTGTAATTTCTCCGCATTGCAAGGTGCAATTCTGAAATTTTTTGCTTTTTCCTGCTCCTCTTAGCATGATAAAGAAGATTCAAAGAGAGTGAGATGCCAGCTCCTTTCATTCAGTCAGTAGCTTCAATCATTTCTGGACGTTTTTCAGTGGCAAAAATCAATGAATATTGTAAATGCACAAACAGTAATTTCTCCGCATTGCAAGGTGCAATTCTGAAATTTTTTGCTTTTTCCTGCTCCTCTTAGCATGATAAAGAAGATTCAAAGAGAGTGAGATGCCAGCTCCTTTCATTCAGTCAGTACCTTCAATCATTTCTGGACGTTTTTCAATGGCAAAAATCAATGAATATTGTAAATGCACAAACAGTAATTTCTCCGCATTGCAAGGTGCAAGTCTGAAATTTTTTGCTTTTTCCTGCTCCTCTTAGCATGATAAAGAAGATTCGAAGAGAGTGAGATGCCAGCTACTTTCATTCAGTCAGTAGCTTCAATCATTTCTGGACGTCTTTCAATGGTAAAAATCAATGAATATTGTAAATGCACAAACAGTAATTTCTCCACATTGCAAGGTGCAATTCTGAATTTTTTTGCTTTTTCCTGCTCCTCTTAGCATGATAAAGAAGATTCAAAGAGAGTGAGATGCCAGCTCCTTTCATTCAGTCAGTAGCTTCAAACATTTCTGGTATATGAATAACATGATGTTTTTCAATGGCAAAAATCAATGAATATTGTAAATGCACAAACAGTAATTTCTCCGCATTGCAAGGTGCAATTCTGAAATTTTTTGCTTTTTCCTGCTCCTCTTAGCATGATAAAGAAGATTCAAAGAGAGTGAGATGCCAGCTCCTTTCATTCAGTCAGTAGCTTCAATCATTTCTGGATGTTTTTCAATGGCAAAAATCAATGAATATTGTAAATGCACAAACTGTAATTTCTCCGCATTGCAAGGTGCAATTCTGAAATTTTTTGCTTTTTCCTGCTCCTCTTAGCATGATAAAGAAGATTCAAAGAGAGTGAGATGCCAGCTCCTTTCATTCAGTCAGTAGCTTCAATCATTTCTGGACGTTTTTCAATGGCAAAAATCAATGAATATTGTAAATGCACAAACAGTAATTTCTCCGCATTGCAAGGTGCAATTCTGAAATTTTTTGCTTTTTCCTGCTCCTCTTAGCATGATAAAGAAGATTCAAAGAGAGTGAGATGCCAGCTCCTTTCATTCAGTCAGTAGCTTCAATCATTTCTGGACGTTTTTCAATGGCAAAAATCAATGAATATTGTAAATGCACAAACAGTAATTTCTCCGCATTGCAAGGTGCAATTCTGAAATTTTTTGCTTTTTCCCGCTCCTCTTAGCATGATAAAGAAGATTCAAAGAGAGTGAGGTGCCAGCTCCTTTCATTCAGTCAGTAGCTTCAAACATTTCTGGTATATGAATAACATGTTTTTCAATGGCAAAAATCAATGAATATTGTAAATGCACAAACAGTAATTTCTCCGCATTGCAAGGTGCAATTCTGAAATTTTTTGATTTTTCCTGCTCCTCTTAGCATGATAAAGAAGATTCAAAGAGAGTGAGATGCCAGCTCCTTTCATTCAGTCAGTAGCTTCAATCATTTCTGGACGTTTTTCAATGGCAAAAATCAATGAATATTGTAAAAGCACAAAGAGTAATTTCTCCGCATTGCAAGGTGCAATTCTGAAATTTTTTGCTTTTTCCTGCTCCTCTTAGCATGATAAAGAAGATTCAAAGAGAGTGAGATGCCAGCTCCTTTCATTCAGTCAGTAGCTTCAAACATTTCTGGTATATGAATAACATGATGTTTTTCAATGGCAAAAATCAATGAATATTGTAAATGCACAAACAGTAATTTCTCCGCATTGCAAGGTGCAATTCTGAAATTTTTTGCTTTTTCCTGCTCCTCTTAGCATGATAAAGAAGATTCAAAGAGAGTGAGATGCCAGCTCCTTTCATTCAGTCAGTAGCTTCAAACATTTCTGGTATATGAATAACATGATGTTTTTCAATGGCAAAAATCAATGAATATTGTAAATGCACAAACAGTAATTTCTCCGCATTGCAAGGTGCAATTCTGAAATTTTTTGCTTTTTCCTGCTCCTCTTAGCATGATAAAGAAGATTCAAAGAGAGTGAGATGCCAGCTCCTTTCATTCAGTCAGTAGCTTCAATCATTTCTGGATGTTTTTCAATGGCAAAAATCAATAAATATTGTAAATGCACAAACTGTAATTTCTCCGCATTGCAAGGTGCAATTCTGAAATTTTTTGCTTTTTCCTGCTCCTCTTAGCATGATAAAGAAGATTCAAAGAGAGTGAGATGCCAGCTCCTTTCATTCAGTCAGTAGCTTCAAACATTTCTGGTATATGAATAACATGATGTTTTTCAATGGCAAAAATCAATGAATATTGTAAATGCACAAACAGTAATTTCTCCGCATTGCAAGGTGCAATTCTGAAATTTTTTGCTTTTTCCTGCTCCTCTTAGCATGATAAAGAAGATTCAAAGAGAGTGAGATGCCAGCTCCTTTCATTCAGTCAGTAGCTTCAATCATTTCTGGATGTTTTTCAATGGCAAAAATCAATAAATATTGTAAATGCACAAACTGTAATTTCTCCGCATTGCAAGGTGCAATTCTGAAATTTTTTGCTTTTTCCTGCTCCTCTTAGCATGATAAAGAAGATTCAAAGAGAGTGAGATGCCAGCTCCTTTCATTCAGTCAGTAGCTTCAATCATTTCTGGACGTTTTTCAGTGGCAAAAATCAATGAATATTGTAAATGCACAAACAGTAATTTCTCCGCATTGCAAGGTGCAATTCTGAAATTTTTTGCTTTTTCCTGCTCCTCTTAGCATGATAAAGAAGATTCAAAGAGAGTGAGATGCCAGCTCCTTTCATTCAGTCAGTACCTTCAATCATTTCTGGACGTTTTTCAATGGCAAAAATCAATGAATATTGTAAATGCACAAACAGTAATTTCTCCGCATTGCAAGGTGCAAGTCTGAAATTTTTTGCTTTTTCCTGCTCCTCTTAGCATGATAAAGAAGATTCGAAGAGAGTGAGATGCCAGCTACTTTCATTCAGTCAGTAGCTTCAATCATTTCTGGACGTCTTTCAATGGTAAAAATCAATGAATATTGTAAATGCACAAACCGTAATTTCTCCACATTGCAAGGTGCAATTCTGAAATTTTTTGCTTTTTCCTGCTCCTCTTAGCATGATAAAGAAGATTCAAAGAGAGTGAGATGCCAGCTCCTTTCATTCAGTCAGTAGCTTCAAACATTTCTGGTATATGAATAACATGATGTTTTTCAATGGCAAAAATCAATGAATATTGTAAATGCACAAACAGTAATTTCTCCGCATTGCAAGGTGCAATTCTGAAATTTTTTGCTTTTTCCTGCTCCTCTTAGCATGATAAAGAAGATTCAAAGAGAGTGAGATGCCAGCTCCTTTCATTCAGTCAGTAGCTTCAATCATTTCTGGATGTTTTTCAATGGCAAAAATCAATGAATATTGTAAATGCACAAACTGTAATTTCTCCGCATTGCAAGGTGCAATTCTGAAATTTTTTGCTTTTTCCTGCTCCTCTTAGCATGATAAAGAAGATTCAAAGAGAGTGAGATGCCAGCTCCTTTCATTCAGTCAGTAGCTTCAATCATTTCTGGACGTTTTTCAATGGCAAAAATCAATGAATATTGTAAATGCACAAACAGTAATTTCTCCGCATTGCAAGGTGCAATTCTGAAATTTTTTGCTTTTTCCTGCTCCTCTTAGCATGATAAAGAAGATTCAAAGAGAGTGAGATGCCAGCTCCTTTCATTCAGTCAGTAGCTTCAATCATTTCTGGACGTTTTTCAATGGCAAAAATCAATGAATATTGTAAATGCACAAACAGTAATTTCTCCGCATTGCAAGGTGCAATTCTGAAATTTTTTGCTTTTTCCCGCTCCTCTTAGCATGATAAAGAAGATTCAAAGAGAGTGAGGTGCCAGCTCCTTTCATTCAGTCAGTAGCTTCAAACATTTCTGGTATATGAATAACATGTTTTTCAATGGCAAAAATCAATGAATATTGTAAATGCACAAACAGTAATTTCTCCGCATTGCAAGGTGCAATTCTGAAATTTTTTGATTTTTCCTGCTCCTCTTAGCATGATAAAGAAGATTCAAAGAGAGTGAGATTCCAGCTCCTTTCATTCAGTCAGTAGCTTCAATCATTTCTGGACGTTTTTCAATGGCAAAAATCAATGAATATTGTAAAAGCACAAAGAGTAATTTCTCCGCATTGCAAGGTGCAATTCTGAAATTTTTTGCTTTTTCCTGCTCCTCTTAGCATGATAAAGAAGATTCAAAGAGAGTGAGATGCCAGCTCCTTTCATTCAGTCAGTAGCTTCAAACATTTCTGGTATATGAATAACATGATGTTTTTCAATGGCAAAAATCAATGAATATTGTAAATGCACAAACAGTAATTTCTCCGCATTGCAAGGTGCAATTCTGAAATTTTTTGCTTTTTCCTGCTCCTCTTAGCATGATAAAGAAGATTCAAAGAGAGTGAGATGCCAGCTCCTTTCATTCAGTCAGTAGCTTCAAACATTTCTGGTATATGAATAACGATGTTTTTCAATGGCAAAAATCAATGAATATTGTAAATGCACAAACAGTAATTTCTCCGCATTGCAAGGTGCAAGTCTGAAATTTTTTGCTTTTTCCTGCTCCTCTTAGCATGATAAAGAAGATTCAAAGAGAGTGAGATGCCAGCTACTTTCATTCAGTCAGTAGCTTCAATCATTTCTGGACGTTTTTCAATGGTAAAAATCAATGAATATTGTAAATGCACAAACAGTAATTTCTCCACATTGCAAGGTGCAATTCTGAAATTTTTTGCTTTTTCCTGCTCCTATTAGCATGATAAAGAAGATTCAAAGAGAGTGAGATGCCAGCTCCTTTCATTCAGTCAGTAGCTTCAATCATTTCTGGACGTTTTTCAGTGGCAAAAATCAATGAATATTGTAAATGCACAAACAGTAATTTCTCCGCATTGCAAGGTGCAATTCTGAAATTTTTTGCTTTTTCCTGCTCCTCTTAGCATGATAAAGAAGATTCAAAGAGAGTGAGATGCCAGCTCCTTTCATTCAGTCAGTACCTTCAATCATTTCTGGACGTTTTTCAATGGCAAAAATCAATGAATATTGTAAATGCACAAACAGTAATTTCTCCGCATTGCAAGGTGCAATTCTGAAATTTTTTGCTTTTTCCCGCTCCTCTTAGCATGATAAAGAAGATTCAAAGAGAGTGAGGTGCCAGCTCCTTTCATTCAGTCAGTAGCTTCAAACATTTCTGGTATATGAATAACATGTTTTTCAATGGCAAAAATCAATGAATATTGTAAATGCACAAACAGTAATTTCTCCGCATTGCAAGGTGCAATTCTGAAATTTTTTGATTTTTCCTGCTCCTCTTAGCATGATAAAGAAGATTCAAAGAGAGTGAGATGCCAGCTCCTTTCATTCAGTCAGTAGCTTCAATCATTTCTGGATGTTTTTCAATGGCAAAAATCAATGAATATTGTAAATGCACAAACAGTAATTTCTCCGCATTGCAAGGTGCAATTCTGAAATTTTTTGCTTTTTCCTGCTCCTCTTAGCATGATAAAGAAGATTCCAAGAGAGTGAGATGCCAGCTCCTTTCATTCAGTCAGTAGCTTCAATCATTTCTGGACGTTTTTCAATGGCAAAAATCAATGAATATTGTAAATGCACAAACAGTAATTTCTCCGCATTGCAAGGTGCAATTCTGAAATTTTTTGCTTTTTCCTGCTCCTCTTAGCATGATAAAGAAGATTCAAAGAGAGTGAGATGCCAGCTCCTTTCATTCAGTCAGTAGCTTCAAACATTTCTGGTATATGAATAACATGATGTTTTTCAATGGCAAAAATCAATGAATATTGTAAATGCACAAACAGTAATTTCTCCGCATTGCAAGGTGCAATTCTGAAATTTTTTGCTTTTTCCTGCTCCTCTTAGCATGATAAAGAAGATTCAAAGAGAGTGAGATGCCAGCTCCTTTCATTCAGTCAGTAGCTTCAAACATTTCTGGTATATGAATAACATGATGTTTTTCAATGGCAAAAATCAATGAATATTGTAAATGCACAAACAGTAATTTCTCCGCATTGCAAGGTGCAAGTCTGAGATTTTTTGCTTTTTCCTGCTCCTCTTAGCATGATAAAGAAGATTCAAAGAGAGTGAGATGCCAGCTACTTTCATTCAGTCAGTAGCTTCAATCATTTCTGGACGTTTTTCAATGGTAAAAATCAATGAATATTGTAAATGCACAAACAGTAATTTCTCCACATTGCAAGGTGCAATTCTGAAATTTTTTGCTTTTTCCTGCTCCTCTTAGCATGATAAAGAAGATTCAAAGAGAGTGAGATGCCAGCTCCTTTCATTCAGTCAGTAGCTTCAAACATTTCTGGTATATGAATAACATGATGTTTTTCAATGGCAAAAATCAATGAATATTGTAAATGCACAAACAGTAATTTCTCCGCATTGCAAGGTGCAATTCTGAAATTTTTTGCTTTTTCCTGCTCCTCTTAGCATGATAAAGAAGATTCAAAGAGAGTGAGATGCCAGCTCCTTTCATTCAGTCAGTAGCTTCAATCATTTCTGGATGTTTTTCAATGGCAAAAATCAATAAATATTGTAAATGCACAAACTGTAATTTCTCCGCATTGCAAGGTGCAATTCTGAAATTTTTTGCTTTTTCCTGCTCCTCTTAGCATGATAAAGAAGATTCAAAGAGAGTGAGATGCCAGCTCCTTTCATTCAGTCAGTAGCTTCAATCATTTCTGGACGTTTTTCAGTGGCAAAAATCAATGAATATTGTAAATGCACAAACAGTAATTTCTCCGCATTGCAAGGTGCAATTCTGAAATTTTTGCTTTTTCCTGCTCCTCTTAGCATGATAAAGAAGATTCAAAGAGAGTGAGATGCCAGCTCCTTTCATTCAGTCAGTACCTTCAATCATTTCTGGACGTTTTTCAATGGCAAAAATCAATGAATATTGTAAATGCACAAACAGTAATTTCTCCGCATTGCAAGGTGCAAGTCTGAAATTTTTTGCTTTTTCCTGCTCCTCTTAGCATGATAAAGAAGATTCGAAGAGAGTGAGATGCCAGCTACTTTCATTCAGTCAGTAGCTTCAATCATTTCTGGACGTCTTTCAATGGTAAAAATCAATGAATATTGTAAATGCACAAACAGTAATTTCTCCACATTGCAAGGTGCAATTCTGAAATTTTTTGCTTTTTCCTGCTCCTCTTAGCATGATAAAGAAGATTCAAAGAGAGTGAGATGCCAGCTCCTTTCATTCAGTCAGTAGCTTCAAACATTTCTGGTATATGAATAACATGATGTTTTTCAATGGCAAAAATCAATGAATATTGTAAATGCACAAACAGTAATTTCTCCGCATTGCAAGGTGCAATTCTGAAATTTTTTGCTTTTTCCTGCTCCTCTTAGCATGATAAAGAAGATTCAAAGAGAGTGAGATGCCAGCTCCTTTCATTCAGTCAGTAGCTTCAATCATTTCTGGATGTTTTTCAATGGCAAAAATCAATGAATATTGTAAATGCACAAACTGTAATTTCTCCGCATTGCAAGGTGCAATTCTGAAATTTTTTGCTTTTTCCTGCTCCTCCTAGCATGATAAAGAAGATTCAAAGAGAGTGAGATGCCAGCTCCTTTCATTCAGTCAGTAGCTTCAATCATTTCTGGACGTTTTTCAATGGCAAAAATCAATGAATATTGTAAATGCACAAACAGTAATTTCTCCGCATTGCAAGGTGCAATTCTGAAATTTTTTGCTTTTTCCTGCTCCTCTTAGCATGATAAAGAAGATTCAAAGAGAGTGAGATGCCAGCTCCTTTCATTCAGTCAGTAGCTTCAATCATTTCTGGACGTTTTTCAATGGCAAAAATCAATGAATATTGTAAATGCACAAACAGTAATTTCTCCGCATTGCAAGGTGCAATTCTGAAATTTTTTGCTTTTTCCCGCTCCTCTTAGCATGATAAAGAAGATTCAAAGAGAGTGAGGTGCCAGCTCCTTTCATTCAGTCAGTAGCTTCAAACATTTCTGGTATATGAATAACATGTTTTTCAATGGCAAAAATCAATGAATATTGTAAATGCACAAACAGTAATTTCTCCGCATTGCAAGGTGCAATTCTGAAATTTTTTGATTTTTCCTGCTCCTCTTACCATGATAAAGAAGATTCAAAGAGAGTGAGATGCCAGCTCCTTTCATTCAGTCAGTAGCTTCAATCATTTCTGGACGTTTTTCAATGGCAAAAATCAATGAATTTTGTAAAAGCACAAAGAGTAATTTCTCCGCATTGCAAGGTGCAATTCTGAAATTTTTTGCTTTTTCCTGCTCCTCTTAGCATGATAAAGAAGATTCAAAGAGAGTGAGATGCCAGCTCCTTTCATTCAGTCAGTAGCTTCAAACATTTCTGGTATATGAATAACATGATGTTTTTCAATGGCAAAAATCAATGAATATTGTAAATGCACAAACAGTAATTTCTCCGCATTGCAAGGTGCAATTCTGAAATTTTTTGCTTTTTCCTGCTCCTCTTAGCATGATAAAGAAGATTCAAAGAGAGTGAGATGCCAGCTCCTTTCATTCAGTCAGTAGCTTCAAACATTTCTGGTATATGAATAACGATGTTTTTCAATGGCAAAAATCAATGAATATTGTAAATGCACAAACAGTAATTTCTCCGCATTGCAAGGTGCAATTCTGAAATTTTTTGCTTTTTCCTGCTCCTCTTAGCATGATAAAGAAGATTCAAAGAGAGTGAGATGCCAGCTCCTTTCATTCAGTCAGTAGCTTCAATCATTTCTGGATGTTTTTCAATGGCAAAAATCAATGAATATTGTAAATGCACAAACTGTAATTTCTCCGCATTGCAAGGTGCAATTCTGAAATTTTTTGCTTTTTCCTGCTCCTCCTAGCATGATAAAGAAGATTCAAAGAGAGTGAGATGCCAGCTCCTTTCATTCAGTCAGTAGCTTCAATCATTTCTGGACGTTTTTCAATGGCAAAAATCAATGAATATTGTAAATGCACAAACAGTAATTTCTCCGCATTGCAAGGTGCAATTCTGAAATTTTTTGCTTTTTCCTGCTCCTCTTAGCATGATAAAGAAGATTCAAAGAGAGTGAGATGCCAGCTCCTTTCATTCAGTCAGTAGCTTCAATCATTTCTGGACGTTTTTCAATGGCAAAAATCAATGAATATTGTAAATGCACAAACAGTAATTTCTCCGCATTGCAAGGTGCAATTCTGAAATTTTTTGCTTTTTCCCGCTCCTCTTAGCATGATAAAGAAGATTCAAAGAGAGTGAGGTGCCAGCTCCTTTCATTCAGTCAGTAGCTTCAAACATTTCTGGTATATGAATAACATGTTTTTCAATGGCAAAAATCAATGAATATTGTAAATGCACAAACAGTAATTTCTCCGCATTGCAAGGTGCAATTCTGAAATTTTTTGATTTTTCCTGCTCCTCTTACCATGATAAAGAAGATTCAAAGAGAGTGAGATGCCAGCTCCTTTCATTCAGTCAGTAGCTTCAATCATTTCTGGACGTTTTTCAATGGCAAAAATCAATGAATTTTGTAAAAGCACAAAGAGTAATTTCTCCGCATTGCAAGGTGCAATTCTGAAATTTTTTGCTTTTTCCTGCTCCTCTTAGCATGATAAAGAAGATTCAAAGAGAGTGAGATGCCAGCTCCTTTCATTCAGTCAGTAGCTTCAAACATTTCTGGTATATGAATAACATGATGTTTTTCAATGGCAAAAATCAATGAATATTGTAAATGCACAAACAGTAATTTCTCCGCATTGCAAGGTGCAATTCTGAAATTTTTTGCTTTTTCCTGCTCCTCTTAGCATGATAAAGAAGATTCAAAGAGAGTGAGATGCCAGCTCCTTTCATTCAGTCAGTAGCTTCAAACATTTCTGGTATATGAATAACGATGTTTTTCAATGGCAAAAATCAATGAATATTGTAAATGCACAAACAGTAATTTCTCCGCATTGCAAGGTGCAAGTCTGAAATTTTTTGCTTTTTCCTGCTCCTCTTAGCATGATAAAGAAGATTCAAAGAGAGTGAGATGCCAGCTACTTTCATTCAGTCAGTAGCTTCAATCATTTCTGGACGTTTTTCAATGGTAAAAATCAATGAATATTGTAAATGCACAAACAGTAATTTCTCCACATTGCAAGGTGCAATTCTGAAATTTTTTGCTTTTTCCTGCTCCTATTAGCATGATAAAGAAGATTCAAAGAGAGTGAGATGCCAGCTCCTTTCATTCAGTCAGTAGCTTCAATCATTTCTGGACGTTTTTCAGTGGCAAAAATCAATGAATATTGTAAATGCACAAACAGTAATTTCTCCGCATTGCAAGGTGCAATTCTGAAATTTTTTGCTTTTTCCTGCTCCTCTTAGCATGATAAAGAAGATTCAAAGAGAGTGAGATGCCAGCTCCTTTCATTCAGTCAGTACCTTCAATCATTTCTGGACGTTTTTCAATGGCAAAAATCAATGAATATTGTAAATGCACAAACAGTAATTTCTCCGCATTGCAAGGTGCAATTCTGAAATTTTTTGCTTTTTCCCGCTCCTCTTAGCATGATAAAGAAGATTCAAAGAGAGTGAGGTGCCAGCTCCTTTCATTCAGTCAGTAGCTTCAAACATTTCTGGTATATGAATAACA
Source organism: Phyllobates terribilis (assembly GCF_046119375.1). Lineage (NCBI taxonomy): Eukaryota > Metazoa > Chordata > Amphibia > Anura > Dendrobatidae > Phyllobates > Phyllobates terribilis. The sequence goes on along the minus strand of NW_027363657.1, from coordinate 132,350 downwards.
TGTTTTTCAATGGCAAAAATCAATGAATATTGTAAATGCACAAACAGTAATTTCTCCGCATTGCAAGGTGCAATTCTGAAATTTTTTGATTTTTCCTGCTCCTCTTAGCATGATAAAGAAGATTCAAAGAGAGTGAGATGCCAGCTCCTTTCATTCAGTCAGTAGCTTCAATCATTTCTGGATGTTTTTCAATGGCAAAAATCAATGAATATTGTAAATGCACAAACAGTAATTTCTCCGCATTGCAAGGTGCAATTCTGAAATTTTTTGCTTTTTCCTGCTCCTCTTAGCATGATAAAGAAGATTCCAAGAGAGTGAGATGCCAGCTCCTTTCATTCAGTCAGTAGCTTCAATCATTTCTGGACGTTTTTCAATGGCAAAAATCAATGAATATTGTAAATGCACAAACAGTAATTTCTCTGCATTGCAAGGTGCAATTCTGAAATTTTTTGCTTTTTCCTGCTCCTCTTAGCATGATAAAGAAGATTCAAAGAGAGTGAGATGCCAGCTCCTTTCATTCAGTCAGTAGCTTCAAACATTTCTGGTATATGAATAACATGATGTTTTTCAATGGCAAAAATCAATGAATATTGTAAATGCACAAACAGTAATTTCTCCGCATTGCAAGGTGCAAGTCTGAAATTTTTTGCTTTTTCCTGCTCCTCTTAGCATGATAAAGAAGATTCAAAGAGAGTGAGATGCCAGTTACTTTCATTCAGTCAGTAGCTTCAATCATTTCTGGACGTTTTTCAATGGTAAAAATCAATGAATATTGTAAATGCACAAACAGTAATTTCTCCACATTGCAAGGTGCAATTCTGAAATTTTTTGCTTTTTCCTGCTCCTCTTAGCATGATAAAGAAGATTCAAAGAGAGTGAGATGCCAGCTCCTTTCATTCAGTCAGTAGCTTCAAACATTTCTGGTATATGAATAACATGATGTTTTTCAATGGCAAAAATCAATGAATATTGTAAATGCACAAACAGTAATTTCTCCGCATTGCAAGGTGCAATTCTGAAATTTTTTGCTTTTTCCTGCTCCTCTTAGCATGATAAAGAAGATTCAAAGAGAGTGAGATGCCAGCTCCTTTCATTCAGTCAGTAGCTTCAAACATTTCTGGTATATGAATAACCAGATGTTTTTCAATGGCAAAAATCAATGAATATTGTAAATGCACAAACAGTAATTTCTCCGCATTGCAAGGTGCAATTCTGAAATTTTTTGCTTTTTCCTGCTCCTCTTAGCATGATAAAGAAGATTCAAAGAGAGTGAGATGCCAGCTCCTTTCATTCAGTCAGTAGCTTCAATCATTTCTGGATGTTTTTCAATGGCAAAAATCAATGAATATTGTAAATGCACAAACAGTAATTTCTCCGCATTGCAAGGTGCAATTCTGAAATTTTTTGCTTTTTCCTGCTCCTCTTAGCATGATAAAGAAGATTCAAAGAGAGTGAGATGTCAGCTCCTTTCATTCAGTCAGTGGCTTCAAACATTTCTGGTATATGAATAACATGATGTTTTTCAATGGCAAAAATCAATGAATATTGTAAATGCACAAACAGTAATTTCTCCGCATTGCAAGGTGCAATTCTGAAATTTTTTGCTTTTTCCTGCTCCTCTTAGCATGATAAAGAAGATTCAAAGAGAGTGAGATGCCAGCTCCTTTCATTCAGTCAGTAGCTTCAAACATTTCTGGTATATGAATAACATGATGTTTTTCAATGGCAAAAATCAATGAATATTGTAAATGCACAAACAGTAATTTCTCCGCATTGCAAGGTGCAAGTCTGAAATTTTTTTGCTTTTTCCTGCTCCTCTTAGCATGATAAAGAAGATTCAAAGAGAGTGAGATGCCAGCTACTTTCATTCAGTCAGTAGCTTCAATCATTTCTGGACGTTTTTCAATGGTAAAAATCAATGAATATTGTAAATGCACAAACAGTAATTTCTCCACATTGCAAGGTGCAATTCTGAAATTTTTTGCTTTTTCCTGCTCCTCTTAGCATGATAAAGAAGATTCAAAGAGAGTGAGATGCCAGCTCCTTTCATTCAGTCAGTAGCTTCAAACATTTCTGGTATATGAATAACATGATGTTTTTCAATGGCAAAAATCAATGAATATTGTAAATGCACAAACAGTAATTTCTCCGCATTGCAAGGTGCAATTCTGAAATTTTTTGCTTTTTCCTGCTCCTCTTAGCATGATAAAGAAGATTCAAAGAGAGTGAGATGCCAGCTCCTTTCATTCAGTCAGTAGCTTCAAACATTTCTGGTATATGAATAACATGATGTTTTTCAATGGCAAAAATCAATGAATATTGTAAATGCACAAACAGTAATTTCTCCGCATTGCAAGGTGCAAGTCTGAAATTTTTTGCTTTTTCCTGCTCCTCTTAGCATGATAAAGAAGATTCAAAGAGAGTGAGATGCCAGCTACTTTCATTCAGTCAGTAGCTTCAATCATTTCTGGACGTTTTTCAATGGTAAAAATCAATGAATATTGTAAATGCACAAACAGTAATTTCTCCACATTGCAAGGTGCAATTCTGAAATTTTTTGCTTTTTCCTGCTCCTCTTAGCATGATAAAGAAGATTCAAAGAGAGTGAGATGCCAGCTCCTTTCATTCAGTCAGTAGCTTCAAACATTTCTGGTATATGAATAACATGATGTTTTTCAATGGCAAAAATCAATGAATATTGTAAATGCACAAACAGTAATTTCTCCGCATTGCAAGGTGCAATTCTGAAATTTTTTGCTTTTTCCTGCTCCTCTTAGCATGATAAAGAAGATTCAAAGAGAGTGAGATGCCAGCTCCTTTCATTCAGTCAGTAGCTTCAATCATTTCTGGATGTTTTTCAATGGCAAAAATCAATGAATATTGTAAATGCACAAACTGTAATTTCTCCGCATTGCAAGGTGCAATTCTGAAATTTTTTGCTTTTTCCTGCTCCTCTTAGCATGATAAAGAAGATTCAAAGAGAGTGAGATGCCAGCTCCTTTCATTCAGTCAGTAGCTTCAATCATTTCTGGACGTTTTTCAATGGCAAAAACCAATGAATATTGTAAATGCACAAACAGTAATTTCTCCGCATTGCAAGGTGCAATTCTGAAATTTTTTGCTTTTTCCTGCTCCTCTTAGCATGATAAAGAAGATTCAAAGAGAGTGAGATGCCAGCTCCTTTCATTCAGTCAGTACCTTCAATCATTTCTGGACGTTTTTCAATGGCAAAAATCAATGAATATTGTAAATGCACAAACAGTAATTTCTCCGCATTGCAAGGTGCAATTCTGAAATTTTTTGCTTTTTCCCGCTCCTCTTAGCATGATAAAGAAGATTCAAAGAGAGTGAGGTGCCAGCTCCTTTCATTCAGTCAGTAGCTTCAAACATTTCTGGTATATGAATAACATGTTTTTCAATGGCAAAAATCAATGAATATTGTAAATACACAAACAGTAATTTCTCCGCATTGCAAGGTGCAATTCTGAAATTTTTTGCTTTTTCCTGCTCCTCTTAGCATGATAAAGAAGATTCAAAGAGAGTGAGATGCCAGCTCCTTTCATTCAGTCAGTAGCTTCAATCATTTCTGGACGTTTTTCAATGGCAAAAATCAATGAATATTGTAAATGCACAAACAGTAATTTCTCCGCATTGCAAGGTGCAATTCTGAAATTTTTTGCTTTTTCCTGCTCCTCTTAGCATGATAAAGAAGATTCAAAGAGAGTGAGATGTCAGCTCCTTTCATTCAGTCAGTAGCTTCAAACATTTCTGGTATATGAATAACATGATGTTTTTCAATGGCAAAAATCAATGAATATTGTAAATGCACAAACAGTAATTTCTCCGCATTGCAAGGTGCAATTCTGAAATTTTTTGCTTTTTCCTGCTCCTCTTAGCATGATAAAGAAGATTCAAAGAGAGTGAGATGCCAGCTCCTTTCGTTCAGTCAGTAGCTTCAATCATTTCTGGACGTTTTTCAATGGCAAAAACCAATGAATATTGTAAATGCACAAACAGTAATTTCTCCGCATTGCAAGGTGCAATTCTGAAATTTTTTGCTTTTTCCTGCTCCTCTTAGCATGATAAAGAAGATTCAAAGAGAGTGAGATGCCAGCTCCTTTCATTCAGTCAGTACCTTCAATCATTTCTGGACGTTTTTCAATGGCAAAAATCAATGAATATTGTAAATGCACAAACTAATTTCTCCGCATTGCAAGGTGCAATTCTGAAATTTTTTGCTTTTTCCCGCTCCTCTTAGCATGATAAAGAAGATTCAAAGAGAGTGAGGTGCCAGCTCCTTTCATTCAGTCAGTAGCTTCAAACATTTCTGGTATATGAATAACATGATGTTTTTCAATGGCAAAAATCAATGAATATTGTAAATGCACAAACAGTAATTTCTCCGCATTGCAAGGTGCAATTCTGAAATTTTTTGCTTTTTCCTGCTCCTCTTAGCATGATAAAGAAGATTCAAAGAGAGTGAGATGCCAGCTCCTTTCATTCAGTCAGTAGCTTCAAACATTTCTGGTATATGAATAACATGATGTTTTTCAATGGCAAAAATCAATGAATATTGTAAATGCACAAACAGTAATTTCTCCGCATTGCAAGGTGCAATTCTGAAATTTTTTGCTTTTTCCTGCTCCTCTTAGCATGATAAAGAAGATTCAAAGAGAGTGAGATGCCAGCTCCTTTCATTCAGTCAGTAGCTTCAATCATTTCTGGATGTTTTTCAATGGCAAAAATCAATGAATATTGTAAATGCACAAACAGTAATTTCTCCGCATTGCAAGGTGCAATTCTGAAATTTTTTGCTTTTTCCTGCTCCTCTTAGCATGATAAAGAAGATTCAAAGAGAGTGAGATGTCAGCTCCTTTCATTCAGTCAGTAGCTTCAAACATTTCTGGTATATGAATAACATGATGTTTTTCAATGGCAAAAATCAATGAATATTGTAAATGCACAAACAGTAATTTCTCCGCATTGCAAGGTGCAATTCTGAAATTTTTTGCTTTTTCCTGCTCCTCTTAGCATGATAAAGAAGATTCAAAGAGAGTGAGATGCCAGCTCCTTTCATTCAGTCAGTAGCTTCAAACATTTCTGGTATATGAATAACATGATGTTTTTCAATGGCAAAAATCAATGAATATTGTAAATGCACAAACAGTAATTTCTCCGCATTGCAAGGTGCAAGTCTGAAATTTTTTTGCTTTTTCCTGCTCCTCTTAGCATGATAAAGAAGATTCAAAGAGAGTGAGATGCCAGCTACTTTCATTCAGTCAGTAGCTTCAATCATTTCTGGACGTTTTTCAATGGTAAAAATCAATGAATATTGTAAATGCACAAACAGTAATTTCTCCACATTGCAAGGTGCAATTCTGAAATTTTTTGCTTTTTCCTGCTCCTCTTAGCATGATAAAGAAGATTCAAAGAGAGTGAGATGCCAGCTCCTTTCATTCAGTCAGTAGCTTCAAACATTTCTGGTATATGAATAACATGATGTTTTTCAATGGCAAAAATCAATGAATATTGTAAATGCACAAACAGTAATTTCTCCGCATTGCAAGGTGCAATTCTGAAATTTTTTGCTTTTTCCTGCTCCTCTTAGCATGATAAAGAAGATTCAAAGAGAGTGAGATGCCAGCTCCTTTCATTCAGTCAGTAGCTTCAAACATTTCTGGTATATGAATAACATGATGTTTTTCAATGGCAAAAATCAATGAATATTGTAAATGCACAAACAGTAATTTCTCAGCATTGCAAGGTGCAAGTCTGAAATTTTTTGCTTTTTCCTGCTCCTCTTAGCATGATAAAGAAGATTCAAAGAGAGTGAGATGCCAGCTACTTTCATTCAGTCAGTAGCTTCAATCATTTCTGGACGTTTTTCAATGGTAAAAATCAATGAATATTGTAAATGCACAAACAGTAATTTCTCCACATTGCAAGGTGCAATTCTGAAATTTTTTGCTTTTTCCTGCTCCTCTTAGCATGATAAAGAAGATTCAAAGAGAGTGAGATGCCAGCTCCTTTCATTCAGTCAGTAGCTTCAAACATTTCTGGTATATGAATAACATGATGTTTTTCAATGGCAAAAATCAATGAATATTGTAAATGCACAAACAGTAATTTCTCCGCATTGCAAGGTGCAATTCTGAAATTTTTTGCTTTTTCCTGCTCCTCTTAGCATGATAAAGAAGATTCAAAGAGAGTGAGATGCCAGCTCCTTTCATTCAGTCAGTAGCTTCAATCATTTCTGGATGTTTTTCAATGGCAAAAATCAATGAATATTGTAAATGCACAAACTGTAATTTCTCCGCATTGCAACGTGCAATTCTGAAATTTTTTGCTTTTTCCTGCTCCTCTTAGCATGATAAAGAAGATTCAAAGAGAGTGAGATGCCAGCTCCTTTCATTCAGTCAGTAGCTTCAATCATTTCTGGACGTTTTTCAATGGCAAAAACCAATGAATATTGTAAATGCACAAACAGTAATTTCTCCGCATTGCAAGGTGCAATTCTGAAATTTTTTGCTTTTTCCTGCTCCTCTTAGCATGATAAAGAAGATTCAAAGAGAGTGAGATGCCAGCTCCTTTCATTCAGTCAGTACCTTCAATCATTTCTGGACGTTTTTCAATGGCAAAAATCAATGAATATTGTAAATGCACAAACAGTAATTTCTCCGCATTGCAAGGTGCAATTCTGAAATTTTTTGCTTTTTCCCGCTCCTCTTAGCATGATAAAGAAGATTCAAAGAGAGTGAGGTGCCAGCTCCTTTCATTCAGTCAGTAGCTTCAAACATTTCTGGTATATGAATAACATGTTTTTCAATGGCAAAAATCAATGAATATTGTAAATGCACAAACAGTAATTTCTCCGCATTGCAAGGTGCAATTCAGAAATTTTTTGCTTTTTCCTGCTCCTCTTAGCATGATAAAGAAGATTCAAAGAGAGTGAGATGCCAGCTCCTTTCATTCAGTCAGTAGCTTCAATCATTTCTGGACGTTTTTCAATGGCAAAAATCAATGAATATTGTAAATGCACAAACAGTAATTTCTCCGCATTGCAAGGTGCAATTCTGAAATTTTTTGCTTTTTCCTGCTCCTCTTAGCATGATAAAGAAGATTCAAAGAGAGTGAGATGTCAGCTCCTTTCATTCAGTCAGTAGCTTCAAACATTTCTGGTATATGAATAACATGATGTTTTTCAATGGCAAAAATCAATGAATATTGTAAATGCACAAACAGTAATTTCTCCGCATTGCAAGGTGCAATTCTGAAATTTTTTGCTTTTTCCTGCTCCTCTTAGCATGATAAAGAAGATTCAAAGAGAGTGAGATGCCAGCTCCTTTCGTTCAGTCAGTAGCTTCAATCATTTCTGGACGTTTTTCAATGGCAAAAACCAATGAATATTGTAAATGCACAAACAGTAATTTCTCCGCATTGCAAGGTGCAATTCTGAAATTTTTTGCTTTTTCCTGCTCCTCTTAGCATGATAAAGAAGATTCAAAGAGAGTGAGATGCCAGCTCCTTTCATTCAGTCAGTACCTTCAATCATTTCTGGACGTTTTTCAATGGCAAAAATCAATGAATATTGTAAATGCACAAACTAATTTCTCCGCATTGCAAGGTGCAATTCTGAAATTTTTTGCTTTTTCCCGCTCCTCTTAGCATGATAAAGAAGATTCAAAGAGAGTGAGGTGCCAGCTCCTTTCATTCAGTCAGTAGCTTCAAACATTTCTGGTATATGAATAACATGTTTTTCAATGGCAAAAATCAATGAATATTGTAAATGCACAAACAGTAATTTCTCCGCATTGCAAGGTGCAATTCTGAAATTTTTTGCTTTTTCCTGCTCCTCTTAGCATGATAAAGAAGATTCAAAGAGAGTGAGATGCCAGCTCCTTTCATTCAGTCAGTAGCTTCAATCATTTCTGGACGTTTTTCAATGGCAAAAATCAATGAATATTGTAAATGCACAAACAGTAATTTCTCCGCATTGCAAGGTGCAATTCTGAAATTTTTTGCTTTTTCCTGCTCCTCTTAGCATGATAAAGAAGATTCAAAGAGAGTGAGATGTCAGCTCCTTTCATTCAGTCAGTAGCTTCAAACATTTCTGGTATATGAATAACATGATGTTTTTCAATGGCAAAAATCAATGAATATTGTAAATGCACAAACAGTAATTTCTCCGCATTGCAAGGTGCAATTCTGAAATTTTTTGCTTTTTCCTGCTCCTCTTAGCATGATAAAGAAGATTCAAAGAGAGTGAGATGCCAGCTCCTTTCATTCAGTCAGTAGCTTCAATCATTTCTGGATGTTTTTCAATGGCAAAAATCAATGAATATTGTAAATGCACAAACAGTAATTTCTCCGCATTGCAAGGTGCAATTCTGAAATTTTTTGCTTTTTCCTGCTCCTCTTAGCATGATAAAGAAGATTCAAAGAGAGTGAGATGCCAGCTCCTTTCATCCAGTCAGTAGCTTCAATCATTTCTGGACGTTTTTCAATGGCAAAAATCAATGAATATTGTAAATGCACAAACAGTAATTTCTCCGCATTGCAAGGTGCAATTCTGAAATTTTTTGCTTTTTCCTGCTCCTCTTAGCATGATAAAGAAGATTCAAAGAGAGTGAGATGTCAGCTCCTTTCATTCAGTCAGTAGCTTCAAACATTTCTGGTATATGAATAACATGATGTTTTTCAATGGCAAAAATCAATGAATATTGTAAATGCACAAACAGTAATTTCTCCGCATTGCAAGGTGCAATTCTGAAATTTTTTGCTTTTTCCTGCTCCTCTTAGCATGATAAAGAAGATTCAAAGAGAGTGAGATGCCAGCTCCTTTCGTTCAGTCAGTAGCTTCAATCATTTCTGGACGTTTTTCAATGGCAAAAATCATTGAATATTATAAATGCACAAACAGTAATTTCTCCGCATTGCAAGGTGCAATTCTGAAATTTTTTACTTTTTCCTGCTCCTCTTAGCATGATAAAGAAGATTCAAAGAGAGTGAGATGCCAGCTCCTTTCATTCAGTCAGTAGCTTCAATCATTTCTGGTATATGAATAACATGATGTTTTTCAATGGCAAAAATCAATGAATATTGTAAATGCACAAACAGTAATTTCTCCGCATTGCAAGGTGCAATTCTGAAATTTTTTGCTTTTTCCTGCTCCTCTTAGCATGATAAAGAAGATTCAAAGAGAGTGAGATGCCAGCTCCTTTCATTCAGTCAGTAGCTTCAAACATTTCTGGTATATGAATAACATGATGTTTTTCAATGGCAAAAATCAATGAATATTGTAAATGCACAAACAGTAATTTCTCCGCATTGCAAGGTGCAAGTCTGAAATTTTTTGCTTTTTCCTGCTCCTCTTAGCATGATAAAGAAGATTCAAAGAGAGTGAGATGCCATCTACTTTCATTCAGTCAGTAGCTTCAATCATTTCTGGACGTTTTTCAATGGTAAAAATCAATGAATATTGTAAATGCACAAACAGTAATTTCTCCACATTGCAAGGTGCAATTCTGAAATTTTTTGCTTTTTCCTGCTCCTCTTAGCATGATAAAGAAGATTCAAAGAGAGTGAGATGCCAGCTCCTTTCATTCAGTCAGTAGCTTCAAACATTTCTGGTATATGAATAACATGATGTTTTTCAATGGCAAAAATCAATGAATATTGTAAATGCACAAACAGTAATTTCTCCGCATTGCAAGGTGCAATTCTGAAATTTTTTGCTTTTTCCTGCTCCTCTTAGCATGATAAAGAAGATTCAAAGAGAGTGAGATGCCAGCTCCTTTCATTCAGTCAGTAGCTTCAAACATTTCTGGTATATGAATAACATGATGTTTTTCAATGGCAAAAATCAATGAATATTGTAAATGCACAAACAGTAATTTCTCCGCATTGCAAGGTGCAAGTCTGAAATTTTTTGCTTTTTCCTGCTCCTCTTAGCATGATAAAGAAGATTCAAAGAGAGTGAGATGCCAGCTACTTTCATTCAGTCAGTAGCTTCAATCATTTCTGGACGTTTTTCAATGGTAAAAATCAATGAATATTGTAAATGCACAAACAGTAATTTCTCCGCATTGCAAGGTGCAATTCTGAAATTTTTTGCTTTTTCCTGCTCCTCTTAGCATGATAAAGAAGATTCAAAGAGAGTGAGATGCCAGCTCCTTTCATTCAGTCAGTAGCTTCAATCATTTCTGGACGTTTTTCAATGGCAAAAACCAATGAATATTGTAAATGCACAAACAGTAATTTCTCCGCATTGCAAGGTGCAATTCTGAAATTTTTTGCTTTTTCCTGCTCCTCTTAGCATGATAAAGAAGATTCAAAGAGAGTGAGATGCCAGCTCCTTTCATTCAGTCAGTACCTTCAATCATTTCTGGACGTTTTTCAATGGCAAAAATCAATGAATATTGTAAATGCACAAACAGTAATTTCTCCGCATTGCAAGGTGCAATTCTGAAATTTTTTGCTTTTTCCTGCTCCTCTTAGCATGATAAAGAAGATTCAAAGAGAGTGAGATGCCAGCTCCTTTCATTCAGTCAGTAGCTTCAAACATTTCTGGTATATGAATAACATGATGTTTTTCAATGGCAAAAATCAATGAATATTGTAAATGCACAAACAGTAATTTCTCCGCATTGCAAGGTGCAATTCTGAAATTTTTTGCTTTTTCCTGCTCCTCTTAGCATGATAAAGAAGATTCAAAGAGAGTGAGATGCCAGCTCCTTTCATTCAGTCAGTAGCTTCAATCATTTCTGGATGTTTTTCAATGGCAAAAATCAATGAATATTGTAAATGCACAAACAGTAATTTCTCCGCATTGCAAGGTGCAATTCTGAAATTTTTTGCTTTTTCCTGCTCCTCTTAGCATGATAAAGAAGATTCAAAGAGAGTGAGATGTCAGCTCCTTTCATTCAGTCAGTAGCTTCAAACATTTCTGGTATATGAATAACATGATGTTTTTCAATGGCAAAAATCAATGAATATTGTAAATGCACAAACAGTAATTTCTCCGCATTGCAAGGTGCAATTCTGAAATTTTTTGCTTTTTCCTGCTCCTCTTAGCATGATAAAGAAGATTCAAAGAGAGTGAGATGCCAGCTCCTTTCATTCAGTCAGTAGCTTCAATCATTTCTGGATGTTTTTCAATGGCAAAAATCAATGAATATTGTAAATGCACAAACAGTAATTTCTCCGCATTGCAAGGTGCAATTCTGAAATTTTTTGCTTTTTCCTGCTCCTCTTAGCATGATAAAGAAGATTCAAAGAGAGTGAGATGCCAGCTCCTTTCATTCAGTCAGTAGCTTCAAACATTTCTGGTATATGAATAACATGATGTTTTTCAATGGCAAAAATAAATGAATATTGTAAATGCACAAACAGTAATTTCTCCGCATTGCAAGGTGCAAGTCTGAAATTTTTTGCTTTTTCCTGCTCCTCTTAGCATGATAAAGAAGATTCAAAGAGAGTGAGATGCCAGCTACTTTCATTCAGTCAGTAGCTTCAATCATTTCTGGACGTTTTTCAATGGTAAAAATCAATGAATATTGTAAATGCACAAACAGTAATTTCTCCACATTGCAAGGTGCAATTCTGAAATTTTTTGCTTTTTCCTGCTCCTCTTAGCATGATAAAGAAGATTCAAAGAGGGTGAGATGCCAGCTCCTTTCATTCAGTCAGTAGCTTCAAACATTTCTGGTATATGAATAACATGATGTTTTTCAATGGCAAAAATCAATGAATATTGTAAATGCACAAACAGTAATTTCTCCGCATTGCAAGGTGCAATTCTGAAATTTTTTGCTTTTTCCTGCTCCTCTTAGCATGATAAAGAAGATTCAAAGAGAGTGAGATGCCAGCTCCTTTCATTCAGTCAGTAGCTTCAATCATTTCTGGATGTTTTTCAATGGCAAAAATCAATGAATATTGTAAATGCACAAACTGTAATTTCTCCGCATTGCAAGGTGCAATTCTGAAATTTTTTGCTTTTTCCTGCTCCTCTTAGCATGGTAAAGAAGATTCAAAGAGAGTGAGATGCCAGCTCCTTTCATTCAGTCAGTAGCTTCAATCATTTCTGGATGTTTTTCAGTGGCAAAAATCAATGAATATTGTAAATGCACAAACAGTAATTTCTCCGCATTGCAAGGTGCAATTCTGAAATTTTTTGCTTTTTCCTGCTCCTCTTAGCATGATAAAGAAGATTCAAAGAGAGTGAGATGCCAGCTCCTTTCATTCAGTCAGTACCTTCAATCATTTCTGGATGTTTTTCAATGGCAAAAATCAATGAATATTGTAAATGCACAAACAGTAATTTCTCCGCATTGCAAGGTGCAATTCTGAAATTTTTTGCTTTTTCCCGCTCCTCTTAGCATGATAAAGAAGATTCAAAGAGAGTGAGGTGCCAGCTCCTTTCATTCAGTCAGTAGCTTCAAACATTTCTGGTATATGAATAACATGTTTTTCAATGGCAAAAATCAATGAATATTGTAAATGCACAAACAGTAATTTCTCCGCATTGCAAGGTGCAATTCTGAAATTTTTTGATTTTTCCTGCTCCTCTTAGCATGATAAAGAAGATTCAAAGAGAGTGAGATGCCAGCTCCTTTCATTCAGTCAGTAGCTTCAATCATTTCTGGACGTTTTTCAATGGCAAAAATCAATGAATATTGTAAATGCACAAACAGTAATTTCTCCGCATTGCAAGGTGCAATTCTGAAATTTTTTGCTTTTTCCTGCTCCTCTTAGCATGATAAAGAAGATTCAAAGAGAGTGAGATGCCAGCTCCTTTCATTCAGTCAGTAGCTTCAATCATTTCTGGACGTTTTTCAATGGCAAAAATCAATGAATATTGTAAATGCACAAACAGTAATTTCTCCGCATTGCAAGGTGCAATTCTGAAATTTTTTGCTTTTTCCTGCTCCTCTTAGCATGATAAAGAAGATTCAAAGAGAGTGAGATGCCAGCTCCTTTCATTCAGTCAGTAGCTTCAAACATTTCTGGTATATGAATAACATGATGTTTTTCAATGGCAAAAATCAATGAATATTGTAAATGCACAAACAGTAATTTCTCCGCATTGCAAGGTGCAAGTCTGAAATTTTTTGCTTTTTCCTGCTCCTCTTAGCATGATAAAGAAGATTCAAAGAGAGTGAGATGCCAGTTACTTTCATTCAGTCAGTAGCTTCAATCATTTCTGGACGTTTTTCAATGGTAAAAATCAATGAATATTGTAAATGCACAAACAGTAATTTCTCCACATTGCAAGGTGCAATTCTGAAATTTTTTGCTTTTTCCTGCTCCTCTTAGCATGATAAAGAAGATTCAAAGAGAGTGAGATGCCAGCTCCTTTCATTCAGTCAGTAGCTTCAAACATTTCTGGTATATGAATAACATGATGTTTTTCAATGGCAAAAATCAATGAATATTGTAAATGCACAAACAGTAATTTCTCCGCATTGCAAGGTGCAATTCTGAAATTTTTTGCTTTTTCCTGCTCCTCTTAGCATGATAAAGAAGATTCAAAGAGAGTGAGATGCCAGCTCCTTTCATTCAGTCAGTAGCTTCAATCATTTCTGGATGTTTTTCAATGGCAAAAATCAATGAATATTGTAAATGCACAAACTGTAATTTCTCCGCATTGCAAGGTGCAATTCTGAAATTTTTTGCTTTTTCCTGCTCCTCTTAGCATGATAAAGAAGATTCAAAGAGAGTGAGATGCCAGCTCCTTTCATTCAGTCAGTAGCTTCAATCATTTCTGGACGTTTTTCAATGGCAAAAACCAATGAATATTGTAAATGCACAAACAGTAATTTCTCCGCATTGCAAGGTGCAATTCTGAAATTTTTTGCTTTTTCCTGCTCCTCTTAGCATGATAAAGAAGATTCAAAGAGAGTGAGATGCCAGCACCTTTCATTCAGTCAGTACCTTCAATCATTTCTGGACGTTTTTCAATGGCAAAAATCAATGAATATTGTAAATGCACAAACAGTAATTTCTCCGCATTGCAAGGTGCAATTCTGAAATTTTTTGCTTTTTCCCGCTCCTCTTAGCATGATAAAGAAGATTCAAAGAGAGTGAGGTGCCAGCTCCTTTCATTCAGTCAGTAGCTTCAAACATTTCTGGTATATGAATAACATGTTTTTCAATGGCAAAAATCAATGAATATTGTAAATGCACAAACAGTAATTTCTCCGCATTGCAAGGTGCAATTCTGAAATTTTTTGCTTTTTCCTGCTCCTCTTAGCATGATAAAGAAGATTCAAAGAGAGTGAGATGCCAGCTCCTTTCATTCAGTCAGTAGCTTCAATCATTTCTGGACGTTTTTCAATGGCAAAAATCAATGAATATTGTAAATGCACAAACAGCAATTTCTCCGCATTGCAAGGTGCAATTCTGAAATTTTTTGCTTTTTCCTGCTCCTCTTAGCATGATAAAGAAGATTCAAAGAGAGTGAGATGTCAGCTCCTTTCATTCAGTCAGTAGCTTCAAACATTTCTGGTATATGAATAACATGATGTTTTTCAATGGCAAAAATCAATGAATATTGTAAATGCACAAACAGTAATTTCTCCGCATTGCAAGGTGCAATTCTGAAATTTTTTGCTTTTTCCTGCTCCTCTTAGCATGATAAAGAAGATTCAAAGAGAGTGAGATGCCAGCTCCTTTCATTCAGTCAGTAGCTTCAATCATTTCTGGATGTTTTTCAATGGCAAAAATCAATGAATATTGTAAATGCACAAACAGTAATTTCTCCGCATTGCAAGGTGCAATTCTGAAATTTTTTACTTTTTCCTGCTCCTCTTAGCATGATAAAGAAGATTCAAAGAGAGTGAGATGCCAGCTCCTTTCATTCAGTCAGTAGCTTCAATCATTTCTGGTATATGAATAACATGATGTTTTTCAATGGCAAAAATCAATGAATATTGTAAATGCACAAACAGTAATTTCTCCGCATTGCAAGGTGCAATTCTGAAATTTTTTGCTTTTTCCTGCTCCTCTTAGCATGATAAAGAAGATTCAAAGAGAGTGAGATGCCAGCTCCTTTCATTCAGTCAGTAGCTTCAATCATTTCTGGACGTTTTTCAATGGCAAAAACCAATGAATATTGTAAATGCACAAACAGTAATTTCTCCGCATTGCAAGGTGCAATTCTGAAATTTTTTGCTTTTTCCTGCTCCTCTTAGCATGATAAAGAAGATTCAAAGAGAGTGAGATGCCAGCTCCTTTCATTCAGTCAGTACCTTCAATCATTTCTGGACGTTTTTCAATGGCAAAAATCAATGAATATTGTAAATGCACAAACAGTAATTTCTCCGCATTGCAAGGTGCAATTCTGAAATTTTTTGCTTTTTCCCGCTCCTCTTAGCATGATAAAGAAGATTCAAAGAGAGTGAGGTGCCAGCTCCTTTCATTCAGTCAGTAGCTTCAAACATTTCTGGTATATGAATAACATGTTTTTCAATGGCAAAAATCAATGAATATTGTAAATGCACAAACAGTAATTTCTCCGCATTGCAAGGTGCAATTCTGAAATTTTTTGCTTTTTCCTGCTCCTCTTAGCATGATAAAGAAGATTCAAAGAGAGTGAGATGCCAGCTCCTTTCATTCAGTCAGTAGCTTCAATCATTTCTGGACGTTTTTCAATGGCAAAAATCAATGAATATTGTAAATGCACAAACAGTAATTTCTCCGCATTGCAAGGTGCAATTCTGAAATTTTTTGCTTTTTCCTGCTCCTCTTAGCATGATAAAGAAGATTCAAAGAGAGTGAGATGTCAGCTCCTTTCATTCAGTCAGTAGCTTCAAACATTTCTGGTATATGAATAACATGATGTTTTTCAATGGCAAAAATCAATGAATATTGTAAATGCACAAACAGTAATTTCTCCGCATTGCAAGGTGCAATTCTGAAATTTTTTGCTTTTTCCTGCTCCTCTTAGCATGATAAAGAAGATTCAAAGAGAGTGAGATGCCAGCTCCTTTCGTTCAGTCAGTAGCTTCAATCATTTCTGGACGTTTTTCAATGGCAAAAACCAATGAATATTGTAAATGCACAAACAGTAATTTCTCCGCATTGCAAGGTGCAATTCTGAAATTTTTTGCTTTTTCCTGCTCCTCTTAGCATGATAAAGAAGATTCAAAGAGAGTGAGATGCCAGCTCCTTTCATTCAGTCAGTACCTTCAATCATTTCTGGACGTTTTTCAATGGCAAAAATCAATGAATATTGTAAATGCACAAACTAATTTCTCCGCATTGCAAGGTGCAATTCTGAAATTTTTTGCTTTTTCCCGCTCCTCTTAGCATGATAAAGAAGATTCAAAGAGAGTGAGGTGCCAGCTCCTTTCATTCAGTCAGTAGCTTCAAACATTTCTGGTATATGAATAACATGTTTTTCAATGGCAAAAATCAATGAATATTGTAAATGCACAAACAGTAATTTCTCCGCATTGCAAGGTGCAATTCTGAAATTTTTTGCTTTTTCCTGCTCCTCTTAGCATGATAAAGAAGATTCAAAGAGAGTGAGATGCCAGCTCCTTTCATTCAGTCAGTAGCTTCAATCATTTCTGGACGTTTTTCAATGGCAAAAATCAATGAATATTGTAAATGCACAAACAGTAATTTCTCCGCATTGCAAGGTGCAATTCTGAAATTTTTTGCTTTTTCCTGCTCCTCTTAGCATGATAAAGAAGATTCAAAGAGAGTGAGATGTCAGCTCCTTTCATTCAGTCAGTAGCTTCAAACATTTCTGGTATATGAATAACATGATGTTTTTCAATGGCAAAAATCAATGAATATTGTAAATGCACAAACAGTAATTTCTCCGCATTGCAAGGTGCAATTCTGAAATTTTTTGCTTTTTCCTGCTCCTCTTAGCATGATAAAGAAGATTCAAAGAGAGTGAGATGCCAGCTCCTTTCATTCAGTCAGTAGCTTCAATCATTTCTGGATGTTTTTCAATGGCAAAAATCAATGAATATTGTAAATGCACAAACAGTAATTTCTCCGCATTGCAAGGTGCAATTCTGAAATTTTTTGCTTTTTCCTGCTCCTCTTAGCATGATAAAGAAGATTCAAAGAGAGTGAGATGCCAGCTCCTTTCATTCAGTCAGTAGCTTCAATCATTTCTGGACGTTTTTCAATGGCAAAAATCAATGAATATTGTAAATGCACAAACAGTAATTTCTCCGCATTGCAAGGTGCAATTCTGAAATTTTTTGCTTTTTCCTGCTCCTCTTAGCATGATAAAGAAGATTCAAAGAGAGTGAGATGTCAGCTCCTTTCATTCAGTCAGTAGCTTCAAACATTTCTGGTATATGAATAACATGATGTTTTTCAATGGCAAAAATCAATGAATATTGTAAATGCACAAACAGTAATTTCTCCGCATTGCAAGGTGCAATTCTGAAATTTTTTGCTTTTTCCTGCTCCTCTTAGCATGATAAAGAAGATTCAAAGAGAGTGAGATGCCAGCTCCTTTCATTCAGTCAGTAGCTTCAATCATTTCTGGATGTTTTTCAATGGCAAAAATCAATGAATATTGTAAATGCACAAACAGTAATTTCTCCGCATTGCAAGGTGCAATTCTGAAATTTTTTGCTTTTTCCTGCTCCTCTTAGCATGATAAAGAAGATTCAAAGAGAGTGAGATGCCAGCTCCTTTCGTTCAGTCAGTAGCTTCAATCATTTCTGGACGTTTTTCAATGGCAAAAATCATTGAATATTATAAATGCACAAACAGTAATTTCTCCGCATTGCAAGGTGCAATTCTGAAATTTTTTACTTTTTCCTGCTCCTCTTAGCATGATAAAGAAGATTCAAAGAGAGTGAGATGCCAGCTCCTTTCATTCAGTCAGTAGCTTCAATCATTTCTGGTATATGAATAACATGATGTTTTTCAATGGCAAAAATCAATGAATATTGTAAATGCACAAACAGTAATTTCTCCGCATTGCAAGGTGCAATTCTGAAATTTTTTGCTTTTTCCTGCTCCTCTTAGCATGATAAAGAAGATTCAAAGAGAGTGAGATGCCAGCTCCTTTCATTCAGTCAGTAGCTTCAAACATTTCTGGTATATGAATAACATGATGTTTTTCAATGGCAAAAATCAATGAATATTGTAAATGCACAAACAGTAATTTCTCCGCATTGCAAGGTGCAAGTCTGAAATTTTTTGCTTTTTCCTGCTCCTCTTAGCATGATAAAGAAGATTCAAAGAGAGTGAGATGCCAGCTACTTTCATTCAGTCAGTAGCTTCAATCATTTCTGGACGTTTTTCAATGGTAAAAATCAATGAATATTGTAAATGCACAAACAGTAATTTCTCCACATTGCAAGGTGCAATTCTGAAATTTTTTGCTTTTTCCTGCTCCTCTTAGCATGATAAAGAAGATTCAAAGAGAGTGAGATGCCAGCTCCTTTCATTCAGTCAGTAGCTTCAAACATTTCTGGTATATGAATAACATGATGTTTTTCAATGGCAAAAATCAATGAATATTGTAAATGCACAAACAGTAATTTCTCCGCATTGCAAGGTGCAATTCTGAAATTTTTTGCTTTTTCCTGCTCCTCTTAGCATGATAAAGAAGATTCAAAGAGAGTGAGATGCCAGCTCCTTTCATTCAGTCAGTAGCTTCAAACATTTCTGGTATATGAATAACATGATGTTTTTCAATGGCAAAAATCAATGAATATTGTAAATGCACAAACAGTAATTTCTCCGCATTGCAAGGTGCAAGTCTGAAATTTTTTGCTTTTTCCTGCTCCTCTTAGCATGATAAAGAAGATTCAAAGAGAGTGAGATGCCAGCTACTTTCATTCAGTCAGTAGCTTCAATCATTTCTGGACGTTTTTCAATGGTAAAAATCAATGAATATTGTAAATGCACAAACAGTAATTTCTCCGCATTGCAAGGTGCAATTCTGAAATTTTTTGCTTTTTCCTGCTCCTCTTAGCATGATAAAGAAGATTCAAAGAGAGTGAGATGCCAGCTCCTTTCATTCAGTCAGTAGCTTCAATCATTTCTGGACGTTTTTCAATGGCAAAAACCAATGAATATTGTAAATGCACAAACAGTAATTTCTCCGCATTGCAAGGTGCAATTCTGAAATTTTTTGCTTTTTCCTGCTCCTCTTAGCATGATAAAGAAGATTCAAAGAGAGTGAGATGCCAGCTCCTTTCATTCAGTCAGTACCTTCAATCATTTCTG
This sequence comes from Phyllobates terribilis, assembly GCF_046119375.1. Taxonomy (NCBI): domain Eukaryota; kingdom Metazoa; phylum Chordata; class Amphibia; order Anura; family Dendrobatidae; genus Phyllobates; species Phyllobates terribilis. The sequence goes on along the minus strand of NW_027363657.1, from coordinate 113,138 downwards.
GACGTTTTTCAATGGCAAAAATCAATGAATATTGTAAATGCACAAACAGTAATTTCTCCGCATTGCAAGGTGCAATTCTGAAATTTTTTGCTTTTTCCTGCTCCTCTTAGCATGATAAAGAAGATTCAAAGAGAGTGAGATGCCAGCTCCTTTCATTCAGTCAGTAGCTTCAAACATTTCTGGTATATGAATAACATGATGTTTTTCAATGGCAAAAATCAATGAATATTGTAAATGCACAAACAGTAATTTCTCCGCATTGCAAGGTGCAATTCTGAAATTTTTTGCTTTTTCCTGCTCCTCTTAGCATGATAAAGAAGATTCAAAGAGAGTGAGATGCCAGCTCCTTTCATTCAGTCAGTAGCTTCAATCATTTCTGGATGTTTTTCAATGGCAAAAATCAATGAATATTGTAAATGCACAAACAGTAATTTCTCCGCATTGCAAGGTGCAATTCTGAAATTTTTTGCTTTTTCCTGCTCCTCTTAGCATGATAAAGAAGATTCAAAGAGAGTGAGATGTCAGCTCCTTTCATTCAGTCAGTAGCTTCAAACATTTCTGGTATATGAATAACATGATGTTTTTCAATGGCAAAAATCAATGAATATTGTAAATGCACAAACAGTAATTTCTCCGCATTGCAAGGTGCAATTCTGAAATTTTTTGCTTTTTCCTGCTCCTCTTAGCATGATAAAGAAGATTCAAAGAGAGTGAGATGCCAGCTCCTTTCATTCAGTCAGTAGCTTCAATCATTTCTGGATGTTTTTCAATGGCAAAAATCAATGAATATTGTAAATGCACAAACAGTAATTTCTCCGCATTGCAAGGTGCAATTCTGAAATTTTTTGCTTTTTCCTGCTCCTCTTAGCATGATAAAGAAGATTCAAAGAGAGTGAGATGCCAGCTCCTTTCATTCAGTCAGTAGCTTCAAACATTTCTGGTATATGAATAACATGATGTTTTTCAATGGCAAAAATAAATGAATATTGTAAATGCACAAACAGTAATTTCTCCGCATTGCAAGGTGCAAGTCTGAAATTTTTTGCTTTTTCCTGCTCCTCTTAGCATGATAAAGAAGATTCAAAGAGAGTGAGATGCCAGCTACTTTCATTCAGTCAGTAGCTTCAATCATTTCTGGACGTTTTTCAATGGTAAAAATCAATGAATATTGTAAATGCACAAACAGTAATTTCTCCACATTGCAAGGTGCAATTCTGAAATTTTTTGCTTTTTCCTGCTCCTCTTAGCATGATAAAGAAGATTCAAAGAGGGTGAGATGCCAGCTCCTTTCATTCAGTCAGTAGCTTCAAACATTTCTGGTATATGAATAACATGATGTTTTTCAATGGCAAAAATCAATGAATATTGTAAATGCACAAACAGTAATTTCTCCGCATTGCAAGGTGCAATTCTGAAATTTTTTGCTTTTTCCTGCTCCTCTTAGCATGATAAAGAAGATTCAAAGAGAGTGAGATGCCAGCTCCTTTCATTCAGTCAGTAGCTTCAATCATTTCTGGATGTTTTTCAATGGCAAAAATCAATGAATATTGTAAATGCACAAACTGTAATTTCTCCGCATTGCAAGGTGCAATTCTGAAATTTTTTGCTTTTTCCTGCTCCTCTTAGCATGGTAAAGAAGATTCAAAGAGAGTGAGATGCCAGCTCCTTTCATTCAGTCAGTAGCTTCAATCATTTCTGGATGTTTTTCAGTGGCAAAAATCAATGAATATTGTAAATGCACAAACAGTAATTTCTCCGCATTGCAAGGTGCAATTCTGAAATTTTTTGCTTTTTCCTGCTCCTCTTAGCATGATAAAGAAGATTCAAAGAGAGTGAGATGCCAGCTCCTTTCATTCAGTCAGTACCTTCAATCATTTCTGGATGTTTTTCAATGGCAAAAATCAATGAATATTGTAAATGCACAAACAGTAATTTCTCCGCATTGCAAGGTGCAATTCTGAAATTTTTTGCTTTTTCCCGCTCCTCTTAGCATGATAAAGAAGATTCAAAGAGAGTGAGGTGCCAGCTCCTTTCATTCAGTCAGTAGCTTCAAACATTTCTGGTATATGAATAACATGTTTTTCAATGGCAAAAATCAATGAATATTGTAAATGCACAAACAGTAATTTCTCCGCATTGCAAGGTGCAATTCTGAAATTTTTTGATTTTTCCTGCTCCTCTTAGCATGATAAAGAAGATTCAAAGAGAGTGAGATGCCAGCTCCTTTCATTCAGTCAGTAGCTTCAATCATTTCTGGACGTTTTTCAATGGCAAAAATCAATGAATATTGTAAATGCACAAACAGTAATTTCTCCGCATTGCAAGGTGCAATTCTGAAATTTTTTGCTTTTTCCTGCTCCTCTTAGCATGATAAAGAAGATTCAAAGAGAGTGAGATGCCAGCTCCTTTCATTCAGTCAGTAGCTTCAATCATTTCTGGACGTTTTTCAATGGCAAAAATCAATGAATATTGTAAATGCACAAACAGTAATTTCTCCGCATTGCAAGGTGCAATTCTGAAATTTTTTGCTTTTTCCTGCTCCTCTTAGCATGATAAAGAAGATTCAAAGAGAGTGAGATGCCAGCTCCTTTCATTCAGTCAGTAGCTTCAAACATTTCTGGTATATGAATAACATGATGTTTTTCAATGGCAAAAATCAATGAATATTGTAAATGCACAAACAGTAATTTCTCCGCATTGCAAGGTGCAAGTCTGAAATTTTTTGCTTTTTCCTGCTCCTCTTAGCATGATAAAGAAGATTCAAAGAGAGTGAGATGCCAGTTACTTTCATTCAGTCAGTAGCTTCAATCATTTCTGGACGTTTTTCAATGGTAAAAATCAATGAATATTGTAAATGCACAAACAGTAATTTCTCCACATTGCAAGGTGCAATTCTGAAATTTTTTGCTTTTTCCTGCTCCTCTTAGCATGATAAAGAAGATTCAAAGAGAGTGAGATGCCAGCTCCTTTCATTCAGTCAGTAGCTTCAAACATTTCTGGTATATGAATAACATGATGTTTTTCAATGGCAAAAATCAATGAATATTGTAAATGCACAAACAGTAATTTCTCCGCATTGCAAGGTGCAATTCTGAAATTTTTTGCTTTTTCCTGCTCCTCTTAGCATGATAAAGAAGATTCAAAGAGAGTGAGATGCCAGCTCCTTTCATTCAGTCAGTAGCTTCAATCATTTCTGGATGTTTTTCAATGGCAAAAATCAATGAATATTGTAAATGCACAAACTGTAATTTCTCCGCATTGCAAGGTGCAATTCTGAAATTTTTTGCTTTTTCCTGCTCCTCTTAGCATGATAAAGAAGATTCAAAGAGAGTGAGATGCCAGCTCCTTTCATTCAGTCAGTAGCTTCAATCATTTCTGGACGTTTTTCAATGGCAAAAACCAATGAATATTGTAAATGCACAAACAGTAATTTCTCCGCATTGCAAGGTGCAATTCTGAAATTTTTTGCTTTTTCCTGCTCCTCTTAGCATGATAAAGAAGATTCAAAGAGAGTGAGATGCCAGCTCCTTTCATTCAGTCAGTACCTTCAATCATTTCTGGACGTTTTTCAATGGCAAAAATCAATGAATATTGTAAATGCACAAACAGTAATTTCTCCGCATTGCAAGGTGCAATTCTGAAATTTTTTGCTTTTTCCCGCTCCTCTTAGCATGATAAAGAAGATTCAAAGAGAGTGAGGTGCCAGCTCCTTTCATTCAGTCAGTAGCTTCAAACATTTCTGGTATATGAATAACATGTTTTTCAATGGCAAAAATCAATGAATATTGTAAATGCACAAACAGTAATTTCTCCGCATTGCAAGGTGCAATTCTGAAATTTTTTGCTTTTTCCTGCTCCTCTTAGCATGATAAAGAAGATTCAAAGAGAGTGAGATGCCAGCTCCTTTCATTCAGTCAGTAGCTTCAATCATTTCTGGACGTTTTTCAATGGCAAAAATCAATGAATATTGTAAATGCACAAACAGCAATTTCTCCGCATTGCAAGGTGCAATTCTGAAATTTTTTGCTTTTTCCTGCTCCTCTTAGCATGATAAAGAAGATTCAAAGAGAGTGAGATGTCAGCTCCTTTCATTCAGTCAGTAGCTTCAAACATTTCTGGTATATGAATAACATGATGTTTTTCAATGGCAAAAATCAATGAATATTGTAAATGCACAAACAGTAATTTCTCCGCATTGCAAGGTGCAATTCTGAAATTTTTTGCTTTTTCCTGCTCCTCTTAGCATGATAAAGAAGATTCAAAGAGAGTGAGATGCCAGTTCCTTTCATTCAGTCAGTAGCTTCAATCATTTCTGGATGTTTTTCAATGGCAAAAATCAATGAATATTGTAAATGCACAAACAGTAATTTCTCCGCATTGCAAGGTGCAATTCTGAAATTTTTTGCTTTTTCCTGCTCCTCTTAGCATGATAAAGAAGATTCAAAGAGAGTGAGATGCCAGCTCCTTTCGTTCAGTCAGTAGCTTCAATCATTTCCGGACGTTTTTCAATGGCAAAAATCATTGAATATTATAAATGCACAAACAGTAATTTCTCCGCATTGCAAGGTGCAATTCTGAAATTTTTTACTTTTTCCTGCTCCTCTTAGCATGATAAAGAAGATTCAAAGAGAGTGAGATGCCAGCTCCTTTCATTCAGTCAGTAGCTTCAATCATTTCTGGTATATGAATAACATGATGTTTTTCAATGGCAAAAATCAATGAATATTGTAAATGCACAAACAGTAATTTCTCCGCATTGCAAGGTGCAATTCTGAAATTTTTTGCTTTTTCCTGCTCCTCTTAGCATGATAAAGAAGATTCAAAGAGAGTGAGATGCCAGCTCCTTTCATTCAGTCAGTAGCTTCAATCATTTCTGGATGTTTTTCAATGGCAAAAATCAATGAATATTGTAAATGCACAAACAGTAATTTCTCCGCATTGCAAGGTGCAATTCTGAAATTTTTTGCTTTTTCCTGCTCCTCTTAGCATGATAAAGAAGATTCAAAGAGAGTGAGATGCCAGCTCCTTTCGTTCAGTCAGTAGCTTCAATCATTTCTGGACGTTTTTCAATGGCAAAAATCATTGAATATTATAAATGCACAAACAGTAATTTCTCCGCATTGCAAGGTGCAATTCTGAAATTTTTTACTTTTTCCTGCTCCTCTTAGCATGATAAAGAAGAGTCAAAGAGAGTGAGATGCCAGCTCCTTTCATTCAGTCAGTAGCTTCAATCATTTCTGGTATATGAATAACATGATGTTTTTCAATGGCAAAAATCAATGAATATTGTAAATGCACAAACAGTAATTTCTCCGCATTGCAAGGTGCAATTCTGAAATTTTTTGCTTTTTCCTGCTCCTCTTAGCATGATAAAGAAGATTCAAAGAGAGTGAGATGCCAGCTCCTTTCATTCAGTCAGTAGCTTCAAACATTTCTGGTATATGAATAACATGATGTTTTTCAATGGCAAAAATCAATGAATATTGTAAATGCACAAACAGTAATTTCTCCGCATTGCAAGGTGCAAGTCTGAAATTTTTTGCTTTTTCCTGCTCCTCTTAGCATGATAAAGAAGATTCAAAGAGAGTGAGATGCCAGCTACTTTCATTCAGTCAGTAGCTTCAATCATTTCTGGACGTTTTTCAATGGTAAAAATCAATGAATATTGTAAATGCACAAACAGTAATTTCTCCACATTGCAAGGTGCAATTCTGAAATTTTTTGCTTTTTCCTGCTCCTCTTAGCATGATAAAGAAGATTCACAGAGAGTGAGATGCCAGCTCCTTTCATTCAGTCAGTAGCTTCAAACATTTCTGGTATATGAATAACATGATGTTTTTCAATGGCAAAAATCAATGAATATTGTAAATGCACAAACAGTAATTTCTCCGCATTGCAAGGTGCAATTCTGAAATTTTTTGCTTTTTCCTGCTCCTCTTAGCATGATAAAGAAGATTCAAAGAGAGTGAGATGCCAGCTCCTTTCATTCAGTCAGTAGCTTCAAACATTTCTGGTATATGAATAACATGATGTTTTTCAATGGCAAAAATCAATGAATATTGTAAATGCACAAACAGTAATTTCTCCGCATTGCAAGGTGCAAGTCTGAAATTTTTTGCTTTTTCCTGCTCCTCTTAGCATGATAAAGAAGATTCAAAGAGAGTGAGATGCCAGCTACTTTCATTCAGTCAGTAGCTTCAATCATTTCTGGACGTTTTTCAATGGTAAAAATCAATGAATATTGTAAATGCACAAACAGTAATTTCTCCACATTGCAAGGTGCAATTCTGAAATTTTTTGCTTTTTCCTGCTCCTCTTAGCATGATAAAGAAGATTCAAAGAGAGTGAGATGCCAGCTCCTTTCATTCAGTCAGTAGCTTCAAACATTTCTGGTATATGAATAACATGATGTTTTTCAATGGCAAAAATCAATGAATATTGTAAATGCACAAACAGTAATTTCTCCGCATTGCAAGGTGCAATTCTGAAATTTTTTGCTTTTTCCTGCTCCTCTTAGCATGATAAAGAAGATTCAAAGAGAGTGAGATGCCAGCTCCTTTCATTCAGTCAGTAGCTTCAATCATTTCTGGATGTTTTTCAATGGCAAAAATCAATGAATATTGTAAATGCACAAACTGTAATTTCTCCGCATTGCAAGGTGCAATTCTGAAATTTTTTGCTTTTTCCTGCTCCTCTTAGCATGATAAAGAAGATTCAAAGAGAGTGAGATGCCAGCTCCTTTCATTCAGTCAGTAGCTTCAATCATTTCTGGACGTTTTTCAATGGCAAAAACCAATGAATATTGTAAATGCACAAACAGTAATTTCTCCGCATTGCAAGGTGCAATTCTGAAATTTTTTGCTTTTTCCTGCTCCTCTTAGCATGATAAAGAAGATTCAAAGAGAGTGAGATGCCAGCTCCTTTCATTCAGTCAGTACCTTCAATCATTTCTGGACGTTTTTCAATGGCAAAAATCAATGAATATTGTAAATGCACAAACAGTAATTTCTCCGCATTGCAAGGTGCAATTCTGAAATTTTTTGCTTTTTCCTGCTCCTCTTAGCATGATAAAGAAGATTCAAAGAGAGTGAGATGCCAGCTCCTTTCATTCAGTCAGTAGCTTCAAACATTTCTGGTATATGAATAACATGATGTTTTTCAATGGCAAAAATCAATGAATATTGTAAATGCACAAACAGTAATTTCTCCGCATTGCAAGGTGCAATTCTGAAATTTTTTGCTTTTTCCTGCTCCTCTTAGCATGATAAAGAAGATTCAAAGAGAGTGAGATGCCAGCTCCTTTCATTCAGTCAGTAGCTTCAATCATTTCTGGATGTTTTTCATTGGCAAAAATCAATGAATATTGTAAATGCACAAACAGTAATTTCTCCGCATTGCAAGGTGCAATTCTGAAATTTTTTGCTTTTTCCTGCTCTTCTTAGCATGATAAAGAAGATTCAAAGAGAGTGAGATGTCAGCTCCTTTCATTCAGTCAGTAGCTTCAAACATTTCTGGTATATGAATAACATGATGTTTTTCAATGGCAAAAATCAATGAATATTGTAAATGCACAAACAGTAATTTCTCCGCATTGCAAGGTGCAAGTCTGAAATTTTTTGCTTTTTCCTGCTCCTCTTAGCATGATAAAGAAGATTCAAAGAGAGTGAGATGCCAGCTACTTTCATTCAGTCAGTAGCTTCAATCATTTCTGGACGTTTTTCAATGGTAAAAATCAATGAATATTGTAAATGCACAAACAGTAATTTCTCCACATTGCAAGGTGCAATTCTGAAATTTTTTGCTTTTTCCTGCTCCTCTTAGCATGATAAAGAAGATTCAAAGAGAGTGAGATGCCAGCTCCTTTCATTCAGTCAGTAGCTTCAAACATTTCTGGTATATGAATAACATGATGTTTTTCAATGGCAAAAATCAATGAATATTGTAAATGCACAAACAGTAATTTCTCCGCATTGCAAGGTGCAATTCTGAAATTTTTTGCTTTTTCCTGCTACTCTTAGCATGATAAAGAAGATTCAAAGAGAGTGAGGTGCCAGCTCCTTTCATTCAGTCAGTAGCTTCAAACATTTCTGGTATATGAATAACATGTTTTTCAATGGCAAAAATCAATGAATATTGTAAATGCACAAACAGTAATTTCTCCGCATTGCAAGGTGCAATTCTGAAATTTTTTGCTTTTTCCTGCTCCTCTTAGCATGATAAAGAAGATTCAAAGAGAGTGAGATGCCAGCTCCTTTCATTCAGTCAGTAGCTTCAATCATTTCTGGACGTTTTTCAATGGCAAAAATCAATGAATATTGTAAATGCACAAACAGTAATTTCTCCGCATTGCAAGGTGCAATTCTGAAATTTTTTGCTTTTTCCTGCTCCTCTTAGCATGATAAAGAAGATTCAAAGAGAGTGAGATGTCAGCTCCTTTCATTCAGTCAGTAGCTTCAAACATTTCTGGTATATGAATAACATGATGTTTTTCAATGGCAAAAATCAATGAATATTGTAAATGCACAAACAGTAATTTCTCCGCATTGCAAGGTGCAATTCTGAAATTTTTTGCTTTTTCCTGCTCCTCTTAGCATGATAAAGAAGATTCAAAGAGAGTGAGATGCCAGCTCCTTTCATTCAGTCAGTAGCTTCAATCATTTCTGGATGTTTTTCAATGGCAAAAATCAATGAATATTGTAAATGCACAAACAGTAATTTCTCCGCATTGCAAGGTGCAATTCTGAAATTTTTTGCTTTTTCCCGCTCCTCTTAGCATGATAAAGAAGATTCAAAGAGAGTGGGGTGCCAGCTCCTTTCATTCAGTCAGTAGCTTCAAACATTTCTGGTATATGAATAACATGATGTTTTTCAATGGCAAAAATCAATGAATATTGTAAATGCACAAACAGTAATTTCTCCGCATTGCAAGGTGCAATTCTGAAATTTTTTGCTTTTTCCTGCTCCTCTTAGCATGATAAAGAAGATTCAAAGAGAGTGAGATGCCAGCTCCTTTCATTCAGTCAGTAGCTTCAATCATTTCTGGATGTTTTTCAATGGCAAAAATCAATGAATATTGTAAATGCACAAACAGTAATTTCTCCGCATTGCAAGGTGCAATTCTGAAATTTTTTGCTTTTTCCTGCTCCTCAGCATGATAAAGAAGATTCAAAGAGAGTGAGATGCCAGCTCCTTTCGTTCAGTCAGTAGCTTCAATCATTTCTGGACGTTTTTCAATGGCAAAAATCATTGAATATTATAAATGCACAAACAGTAATTTCTCCGCATTGCAAGGTGCAATTCTGAAATTTTTTACTTTTTCCTGCTCCTCTTAGCATGATAAAGAAGATTCAAAGAGAGTGAGATGCCAGCTCCTTTCATTCAGTCAGTAGCTTCAATCATTTCTGGTATATGAATAACATGATGTTTTTCAATGGCAAAAATCAATGAATATTGTAAATGCACAAACAGTAATTTCTCCGCATTGCAAGGTGCAATTCTGAAATTTTTTGCTTTTTCCTGCTCCTCTTAGCATGATAAAGAAGATTCAAAGAGAGTGAGATGCCAGCTCCTTTCATTCAGTCAGTAGCTTCAAACATTTCTGGTATATGAATAACATGATGTTTTTCAATGGCAAAAATCAATGAATATTGTAAATGCACAAACAGTAATTTCTCCGCATTGCAAGGTGCAAGTCTGAAATTTTTTGCTTTTTCCTGCTCCTCTTAGCATGATAAAGAAGATTCAAAGAGAGTGAGATGCCAGCTACTTTCATTCAGTCAGTAGCTTCAATCATTTCTGGACGTTTTTCAATGGTAAAAATCAATGAATATTGTAAATGCACAAACAGTAATTTCTCCACATTGCAAGGTGCAATTCTGAAATTTTTTGCTTTTTCCTGCTCCTCTTAGCATGATAAAGAAGATTCAAAGAGAGTGAGATGCCAGCTCCTTTCATTCAGTCAGTAGCTTCAAACATTTCTGGTATATGAATAACATGATGTTTTTCAATGGCAAAAATCAATGAATATTGTAAATGCACAAACAGTAATTTCTCCGCATTGCAAGGTGCAATTCTGAAATTTTTTGCTTTTTCCTGCTCCTCTTAGCATGATAAAGAAGATTCAAAGAGAGTGAGATGCCAGCTCCTTTCATTCAGTCAGTAGCTTCAAACATTTCTGGTATATGAATAACGATGTTTTTCAATGGCAAAAATCAATGAATATTGTAAATGCACAAACAGTAATTTCTCCGCATTGCAAGGTGCAAGTCTGAAATTTTTTGCTTTTTCCTGCTCCTCTTAGCATGATAAAGAAGATTCAAAGAGAGTGAGATGCCAGCTACTTTCATTCAGTCAGTAGCTTCAATCATTTCTGGACGTTTTTCAATGGTAAAAATCAATGAATATTGTAAATGCACAAACAGTAATTTCTCCACATTGCAAGGTGCAATTCTGAAATTTTTTGCTTTTTCCTGCTCCTCTTAGCATGATAAAGAAGATTCAAAGAGAGTGAGATGCCAGCTCCTTTCATTCAGTCAGTAGCTTCAATCATTTCTGGACGTTTTTCAATGGCAAAAACCAATGAATATTGTAAATGCACAAACAGTAATTTCTCCGCATTGCAAGGTGCAATTCTGAAATTTTTTGCTTTTTCCTGCTCCTCTTAGCATGATAAAGAAGATTCAAAGAGAGTGAGATGCCAGCTCCTTTCATTCAGTCAGTACCTTCAATCATTTCTGGACGTTTTTCAATGGCAAAAATCAATGAATATTGTAAATGCACAAACAGTAATTTCTCCGCATTGCAAGGTGCAATTCTGAAATTTTTTGCTTTTTCCCGCTCCTCTTAGCATGATAAAGAAGATTCAAAGAGAGTGAGGTGCCAGCTCCTTTCATTCAGTCAGTAGCTTCAAACATTTCTGGTATATGAATAACATGTTTTTCAATGGCAAAAATCAATGAATATTGTAAATGCACAAACAGTAATTTCTCCGCATTGCAAGGTGCAATTCTGAAATTTTTTGCTTTTTCCTGCTCCTCTTAGCATGATAAAGAAGATTCAAAGAGAGTGAGATGCCAGCTCCTTTCATTCAGTCAGTAGCTTCAATCATTTCTGGACGTTTTTCAATGGCAAAAATCAATGAATATTGTAAATGCACAAACAGTAATTTCTCCGCATTGCAAGGTGCAATTCTGAAATTTTTTGCTTTTTCCTGCTCCTCTTAGCATGATAAAGAAGATTCAAAGAGAGTGAGATGTCAGCTCCTTTCATTCAGTCAGTAGCTTCAAACATTTCTGGTATATGAATAACATGATGTTTTTCAATGGCAAAAATCAATGAATATTGTAAATGCACAAACAGTAATTTCTCCGCATTGCAAGGTGCAATTCTGAAATTTTTTGCTTTTTCCTGCTCCTTTTAGCATGATAAAGAAGATTCAAAGAGAGTGAGATGCCAGCTCCTTTCATTCAGTCAGTAGCTTCAATCATTTCTGGATGTTTTTCAATGGCAAAAATCAATGAATATTGTAAATGCACAAACAGTAATTTCTCCGCATTGCAAGGTGCAATTCTGAAATTTTTTGCTTTTTCCTGCTCCTCTTAGCATGATAAAGAAGATTCAAAGAGAGTGAGATGCCAGCTCCTTTCGTTCAGTCAGTAGCTTCAATCATTTCTGGACGTTTTTCAATGGCAAAAATCATTGAATATTATAAATGCACAAACAGTAATTTCTCTGCATTGCAAGGTGCAATTCTGAAATTTTTTGCTTTTTCCCGCTCCTCTTAGCATGATAAAGAAGATTCAAAGAGAGTGAGGTGCCAGCTCCTTTCATTCAGTCAGTAGCTTCAAACATTTCTGGTATATGAATAACATGTTTTTCAATGGCAAAAATCAATGAATATTGTAAATGCACAAACAGTAATTTCTCCGCATTGCAAGGTGCAATTCTGAAATTTTTTGCTTTTTCCTGCTCCTCTTAGCATGATAAAGAAGATTCAAAGAGAGTGAGATGCCAGCTCCTTTCATTCAGTCAGTAGCTTCAATCATTTCTGGACGTTTTTCAATGGCAAAAATCAATGAATATTGTAAATGCACAAACAGTAATTTCTCCGCATTGCAAGGTGCAATTCTGAAATTTTTTGCCTTTTCCTGCTCCTCTTAGCATGATAAAGAAGATTCAAAGAGAGTGAGATGCCAGCTCCTTTCATTCAGTCAGTAGCTTCAAACATTTCTGGTATATGAATAACATGATGTTTTTCAATGGCAAAAATCAATGAATATTGTAAATGCACAAACAGTAATTTCTCCGCATTGCAAGGTGCAATTCTGAAATTTTTTGCTTTTTCCTGCTCCTCTTAGCATGATAAAGAAGATTCAAAGAGAGTGAGATGCCAGCTCCTTTCATTCAGTCAGTAGCTTCAATCATTTCTGGATGTTTTTCAATGGCAAAAATCAATGAATATTGTAAATGCACAAACAGTAATTTCTCCGCATTGCAAGGTGCAATTCTGAAATTTTTTGCTTTTTCCTGCTCCTCTTAGCATGATAAAGAAGATTCAAAGAGAGTGAGATGCCAGCTCCTTTCGTTCAGTCAGTAGCTTCAATCATTTCTGGACGTTTTTCAATGGCAAAAATCATTGAATATTATAAATGCACAAACAGTAATTTCTCCGCATTGCAAGGTGCAATTCTGAAATTTTATACTTTTTCCTGCTCCTCTTAGCATGATAAAGAAGATTCAAAGAGAGTGAGATGCCAGCTCCTTTCATTCAGTCAGTAGCTTCAAACATTTCTGGTATATGAATAACATGATGTTTTTCAATGGCAAAAATCAATGAATATTGTAAATGCACAAACAGTAATTTCTCCGCATTGCAAGGTGCAAGTCTGAAATTTTTTGCTTTTTCCTGCTCCTCTTAGCATGATAAAGAAGATTCAAAGAGAGTGAGATGCCAGCTACTTTCATTCAGTCAGTAGCTTCAATCATTTCTGGACGTTTTTCAATGGTAAAAATCAATGAATATTGTAAATGCACAAACAGTAATTTCTCCACATTGCAAGGTGCAATTCTGAAATTTTTTGCTTTTTCCTGCTCCTCTTAGCATGATAAAGAAGATTCAAAGAGAGTGAGATGCCAGCTCCTTTCATTCAGTCAGTAGCTTCAAACATTTCTGGTATATGAATAACATGATGTTTTTCAATGGCAAAAATCAATGAATATTGTAAATGCACAAACAGTAATTTCTCCGCATTGCAAGGTGCAATTCTGAAATTTTTTGCTTTTTCCTGCTCCTCTTAGCATGATAAAGAAGATTCAAAGAGAGTGAGATGCCAGCTCCTTTCATTCAGTCAGTAGCTTCAATCATTTCTGGATGTTTTTCAATGGCAAAAATCAATGAATATTGTAAATGCACAAACTGTAATTTCTCCGCATTGCAAGGTGCAATTCTGAAATTTTTTGCTTTTCCTGCTCCTCTTAGCATGATAAAGAAGATTCAAAGAGAGTGAGATGCCAGCTCCTTTCATTCAGTCAGTAGCTTCAATCATTTCTGGACGTTTTTCAATGGCAAAAATCAATGAATATTGTAAATGCACAAACAGTAATTTCTCCGCATTGCAAGGTGCAATTCTGAAATTTTTTGCTTTTTCCTGCTCCTCTTAGCATGATAAAGAAGATTCAAAGAGAGTGAGATGTCAGCTCCTTTCATTCAGTCAGTAGCTTCAAACATTTCTGGTATATGAATAACATGATGTTTTTCAATGGCAAAAATCAATGAATATTGTAAATGCACAAACAGTAATTTCTCCGCATTGCAAGGTGCAATTCTGAAATTTTTTGCTTTTTCCTGCTCCTCTTAGCATGATAAAGAAGATTCAAAGAGAGTGAGATGCCAGCTCCTTTCATTCAGTCAGTAGCTTCAATCATTTCTGGATGTTTTTCAATGGCAAAAATCAATGAATATTGTAAATGCACAAACAGTAATTTCTCCGCATTGCAAGGTGCAATTCTGAAATTTTTTGCTTTTTCCTGCTCCTCTTAGCATGATAAAGAAGATTCAAAGAGAGTGAGATGCCAGCTCCTTTCGTTCAGTCAGTAGCTTCAATCATTTCTGGACGTTTTTCAATGGCAAAAATCATTGAATATTATAAATGCACAAACAGTAATTTCTCCGCATTGCAAGGTGCAATTCTGAAATTTTTTGCTTTTTCCCGCTCCTCTTAGCATGATAAAGAAGATTCAAAGAGAGTGAGGTGCCAGCTCCTTTCATTCAGTCAGTAGCTTCAAACATTTCTGGTATATGAATAACATGTTTTTCAATGGCAAAAATCAATGAATATTGTAAATGCACAAACAGTAATTTCTCCGCATTGCAAGGTGCAATTCTGAAATTTTTTGCTTTTTCCTGCTCCTCTTAGCATGATAAAGAAGATTCAAAGAGAGTGAGATGCCAGCTCCTTTCATTCAGTCAGTAGCTTCAATCATTTCTGGACGTTTTTCAATGGCAAAAATCAATGAATATTGTAAATGCACAAACAGTAATTTCTCCGCATTGCAAGGTGCAATTCTGAAATTTTTTGCTTTTTCCTGCTCCTCTTAGCATGATAAAGAAGATTCAAAGAGAGTGAGATGTCAGCTCCTTTCATTCAGTCAGTAGCTTCAAACATTTCTGGTATATGAATAACATGATGTTTTTCAATGGCAAAAATCAATGAATATTGTAAATGCACAAACAGTAATTTTTCCGCATTGCAAGGTGCAATTCTGAAATTTTTTGCTTTTTCCTGCTCCTCTTAGCATGATAAAGAAGATTCAAAGAGAGTGAGATGCCAGCTCCTTTCATTCAGTCAGTAGCTTCAATCATTTCTGGATGTTTTTCAATGGCAAAAATCAATGAATATTGTAAATGCACAAACAGTAATTTCTCCGCATTGCAAGGTGCAATTCTGAAATTTTTTGCTTTTTCCTGCTCCTCTTAGCATGATAAAGAAGATTCAAAGAGAGTGAGATGCCAGCTCCTTTCGTTCAGTCAGTAGCTTCAATCATTTCTGGACGTTTTTCAATGGCAAAAATCATTGAATATTATAAATGCACAAACAGTAATTTCTCCGCATTGCAAGGTGCAATTCTGAAATTTTTTACTTTTTCCTGCTCCTCTTAGCATGATAAAGAAGATTCAAAGAGAGTGAGATGCCAGCTCCTTTCATTCAGTCAGTAGCTTCAATCATTTCTGGTATATGAATAACATGATGTTTTTCAATGGCAAAAATCAATGAATATTGTAAATGCACAAACAGTAATTTCTCCGCATTGCAAGGTGCAATTCTGAAATTTTTTGCTTTTTCCTGCTCCTCTTAGCATGATAAAGAAGATTCAAAGAGAGTGAGATGCCAGCTCCTTTCATTCAGTCAGTAGCTTCAAACATTTCTGGTATATGAATAACATGATGTTTTTCAATGGCAAAAATCAATGAATATTGTAAATGCACAAACAGTAATTTCTCCGCATTGCAAGGTGCAAGTCTGAAATTTTTTGCTTTTTCCTGCTCCTCTTAGCATGATAAAGAAGATTCAAAGAGAGTGAGATGCCAGCTACTTTCATTCAGTCAGTAGCTTCAATCATTTCTGGACGTTTTTCAATGGTAAAAATCAATGAATATTGTAAATGCACAAACAGTAATTTCTCCACATTGCAAGGTGCAATTCTGAAATTTTTTGCTTTTTCCTGCTCCTCTTAGCATGATAAAGAAGATTCATAGAGAGTGAGATGCCAGCTCCTTTCATTCAGTCAGTAGCTTCAAACATTTCTGGTATATGAATAACATGATGTTTTTCAATGGCAAAAATCAATGAATATTGTAAATGCACAAACAGTAATTTCTCCGCATTGCAAGGTGCAATTCTGAAATTTTTTGCTTTTTCCTGCTCCTCTTAGCATGATAAAGAAGATTCAAAGAGAGTGAGATGCCAGCTCCTTTCATTCAGTCAGTAGCTTCAAACATTTCTGGTATATGAATAACATGATGTTTTTCAATGGCAAAAATCAATGAATATTGTAAATGCACAAACAGTAATTTCTCCGCATTGCAAGGTGCAAGTCTGAAATTTTTTGCTTTTTCCTGCTCCTCTTAGCATGATAAAGAAGATTCAAAGAGAGTGAGATGCCAGCTACTTTCATTCAGTCAGTAGCTTCAATCATTTCTGGACGTTTTTCAATGGTAAAAATCAATGAATATTGTAAATGCACAAACAGTAATTTCTCCACATTGCAAGGTGCAATTCTGAAATTTTTTGCTTTTTCCTGCTCCTCTTAGCATGATAAAGAAGATTCAAAGAGAGTGAGATGCCAGCTCCTTTCATTCAGTCAGTAGCTTCAAACATTTCTGGTATATGAATAACATGATGTTTTTCAATGGCAAAAATCAATGAATATTGTAAATGCACAAACAGTAATTTCTCCGCATTGCAAGGTGCTATTCTGAAATTTTTTGCTTTTTCCTGCTCCTCTTAGCATGATAAAGAAGATTCAAAGAGAGTGAGATGCCAGCTCCTTTCATTCAGTCAGTAGCTTCAATCATTTCTGGATGTTTTTCAATGGCAAAAATCAATGAATATTGTAAATGCACAAACTGTAATTTCTCCGCATTGCAAGGTGCAATTCTGAAATTTTTTGCTTTTTCCTGCTCCTCTTAGCATGATAAAGAAGATTCAAAGAGAGTGAGATGCCAGCTCCTTTCATTCAGTCAGTAGCTTCAATCATTTCTGGACGTTTTTCAATGGCAAAAATCAATGAATATTGTAAATGCACAAACAGTAATTTCTCCGCATTGCAAGGTGCAATTCTGAAATTTTTTGCTTTTTCCTGCTCCTCTTAGCATGATAAAGAAGATTCAAAGAGAGTGAGATGCCAGCTCCTTTCATTCAGTCAGTACCTTCAATCATTTCTGGACGTTTTTCAATGGCAAAAATCAATGAATATTGTAAATGCACAAACAGTAATTTCTCCGCATTGCAAGGTGCAATTCTGAAATTTTTTGCTTTTTCCCGCTCCTCTTAGCATGATAAAGAAGATTCAAAGAGAGTGAGGTGCCAGCTCCTTTCATTCAGTCAGTAGCTTCAAACATTTCAGGTATATGAATAACATGTTTTTCAATGGCAAAAATCAATGAATATTGTAAATGCACAAACAGTAATTTCTCCGCATTGCAAGGTGCAATTCTGAAATTTTTTGCTTTTTCCTGCTCCTCTTAGCATGATAAAGAAGATTCAAAGAGAGTGAGATGCCAGCTCCTTTCATTCAGTCAGTAGCTTCAATCATTTCTGGACGTTTTTCAATGGCAAAAATCAATGAATATTGTAAATGCACAAACAGTAATTTCTCCGCATTGCAAGGTGCAATTCTGAAATTTTTTGCTTTTTCCTGCTCCTCTTAGCATGATAAAGAAGATTCAAAGAGAGTGAGATGCCAGCTCCTTTCATTCAGTCAGTAGCTTCAATCATTTCTGGACGTTTTTCAATGGCAAAAATCAATGAATATTGTAAATGCACAAACAGTAATTTCTCCGCATTGCAAGGTGCAATTCTGAAATTTTTTGCTTTTTCCTGCTCCTCTTAGCATGATAAAGAAGATTCAAAGAGAGTGAGATGCCAGCTCCTTTCATTCAGTCAGTAGCTTCAAACATTTCTGGTATATGAATAACATGATGTTTTTCAATGGCAAAAATCAATGAATATTGTAAATGCACAAACAGTAATTTCTCCGCATTGCAAGGTGCAAGTCTGAAATTTTTTGCTTTTTCCTGCTCCTCTTAGCATGATAAAGAAGATTCAAAGAGAGTGAGATGCCAGCTACTTTCATTCAGTCAGTAGCTTCAATCATTTCTGGACGTTTTTCAATGGTAAAAATCAATGAATATTGTAAATGCACAAACAGTAATTTCTCCACATTGCAAGGTGCAATTCTGAAATTTTTTGCTTTTTCCTGCTCCTCTTAGCATGATAAAGAAGATTCAAAGAGAGTGACATGCCAGCTCCTTTCATT
Source organism: Phyllobates terribilis (assembly GCF_046119375.1). Classification (NCBI taxonomy): domain Eukaryota; kingdom Metazoa; phylum Chordata; class Amphibia; order Anura; family Dendrobatidae; genus Phyllobates; species Phyllobates terribilis. Next base: position 95,102 of record NW_027363657.1, on the reverse strand, counting down.
CAGTCAGTAGCTTCAAACATTTCTGATATATGAATAACATGATGTTTTTCAATGGCAAAAATCAATGAATATTGTAAATGCACAAACAGTAATTTCTCCGCATTGCAAGGTGCAATTCTGAAATTTTTTGCTTTTTCCTGCTCCTCTTAGCATGATAAAGAAGATTCAAAGAGAGTGAGATGCCAGCTCCTTTCATTCAGTCAGTAGCTTCAAACATTTCTGGTATATGAATAACATGATGTTTTTCAATGGCAAAAATCAATGAATATTGTAAATGCACAAACAGTAATTTCTCCGCATTGCAAGGTGCAATTCTGAAATTTTTTGCTTTTTCCTGCTCCTCTTAGCATGATAAAGAAGATTCAAAGAGAGTGAGATGCCAGCTCCTTTCATTCAGTCAGTAGCTTCAATCATTTCTGGACGTTTTTCAATGGCAAAAATCAATGAATATTCTAAATGCACAAACAGTAATTTCTCCGCATTGCAAGGTGCAATTCTGAAATTTTTTGCTTTTTCCTGCTCCTCTTAGCATGATAAAGAAGATTCAAAGAGAGTGAGATGTCAGCTCCTTTCATTCAGTCATTAGCTTCAAACATTTCTGGTATATGAATAACATGATGTTTTTCAATGGCAAAAATCAATGAATATTGTAAATGCACAAACAGTAATTTCTCCGCATTGCAAGGTGCAATTCTGAAATTTTTTGCTTTTTCCTGCTCCTCTTAGCATGATAAAGAAGATTCAAAGAGAGTGAGATGCCAGCTCCTTTCGTTCAGTCAGTAGCTTCAATCATTTCTGGACGTTTTTCAATGGCAAAAATCATTGAATATTATAAATGCACAAACAGTAATTTCTCCGCATTGCAAGGTGCAATTCTGAAATTTTTTACTTTTTCCTGCTCCTCTTAGCATGATAAAGAAGATTCAAAGAGAGTGAGATGCCAGCTCCTTTCATTCAGTCAGTAGCTTCAATCATTTCTGGTATATGAATAACATGATGTTTTTCAATGGCAAAAATCAATGAATATTGTAAATGCACAAACAGTAATTTCTCCGCATTGCAAGGTGCAATTCTGAAATTTTTTGCTTTTTCCTGCTCCTCTTAGCATGATAAAGAAGATTCAAAGAGAGTGAGATGCCAGCTCCTTTCATTCAGTCAGTAGCTTCAATCATTTCTGGACGTTTTTCAATGGCAAAAATCAATGAATATTGTAAATGCACAAACAGTAATTTCTCCGCATTGCAAGGTGCAATTCTGAAATTTTTTGCTTTTTCCTGCTCCTCTTAGCATGATAAACAAGATTCAAAGAGAGTGAGATGCCAGCTCCTTTCATTCAGTCAGTAGCTTCAATCATTTCTGGACGTTTTTCAATGGCAAAAATCAATGAATATTGTAAATGCACAAACAGTAATTTCTCCGCATTGCAAGGTGCAATTCTGAAATTTTTTGCTTTTTCCTGCTCCTCTTAGCATGATAAAGAAGATTCAAAGAGAGTGAGATGCCAGCTCCTTTCATTCAGTCAGTAGCTTCAATCATTTCTGGACGTTTTTCAATGGCAAAAATCAATGAATATTGTAAATGCACAAACAGTAATTTCTCCGCATTGCAAGGTGCAATTCTGAAATTTTTTGCTTTTTCCTGCTCCTCTTAGCATGATAAAGAAGATTCAAAGAGAGTGAGATGCCAGCTCCTTTCATTCAGTCAGTAGCTTCAATCATTTCTGGTATATGAATAACATGATGTTTTTCAATGGCAAAAATCAATGAATATTGTAAATGCACAAACAGTAATTTCTCCGCATTGCAAGGTGCAATTCTGAAATTTTTTGCTTTTTCCTGCTCCTCTTAGCATGATAAAGAAGATTCAAAGAGAGTGAGATGCCAGCTCCTTTCATTCAGTCAGTAGCTTCAATCATTTCTGGACGTTTTTCAATGGCAAAAATCAATGAATATTGTAAATGCACAAACAGTAATTTCTCCGCATTGCAAGGTGCAATTCTGAAATTTTTTGCTTTTTCCTGCTCCTCTTAGCATGATAAACATGATTCAAAGAGAGTGAGTTGCCAGCTCCTTTCATTCAGTCAGTAGCTTCAATCATTTCTGGACGTTTTTCAATTGCAAAAATCAATGAATATTGTAAATGCACAAACAGTAATTTCTCCGCATTGCAAGGTGCAATTCTGAAATTTTTTGCTTTTTCCTGCTCCTCTTAGCATGATAAAGACGATTCAAAGAGAGTGAGATGCCAGCTACTTTCATTCAGTCAGTAGCTTCAATCATTTCTGGTATATGAATAACATGATGTTTTTCAATGGCAAAAATCAATGAATATTGTAAATGCACAAACAGTAATTTCTCCGCATTGCAAGGTGCAATTCTGAAATTTTTTACTTTTTCCTGCTCCTCTTAGCATGATAAAGAAGATTCAAAGAGAGTGAGGTGCCAGCTCCTTTCATTCAGTCAGTAGCTTCAAACATTTCTGGTATATGAATAACATGTTTTTCAATGGCAAAAATCAATGAATATTGTAAATGCACAAACAGTAATTTCTCCGCATTGCAAGGTGCAATTGTGAAATTTTTTGCTTTTTCCTGCTCCTCTTAGCATGATAAAGAAGATTCAAAGAGAGTGAGATGCCAGCTCCTTTCATTCAGTCAGTAGCTTCAATCATTTCTGGACGTTTTTCAATGGCAAAAATCAATGAATATTGTAAATGCACAAACAGTAATTTCTCCGCATTGCAAGGTGCAATTCTGAAATTTTTTGCTTTTTCCTGCTCCTCTTAGCATGATAAAGAAGATTCAAAGAGAGTGAGATGCCAGCTCCTTTCATTCAGTCAGTAGCTTCAATCATTTCTGGACGTTTTTCAATGGCAAAAATCAATGAATATTGTAAATGCACAAACAGTAATTTCTCCGCATTGCAAGGTGCAATTCTGAAATTTTTTGCTTTTTCCTGCTCCTCTTAGCATGATAAAGAAGATTCAAAGAGAGTGAGATGCCAGCTCCTTTCATTCAGTCAGTAGCTTCAAACATTTCTGGTATATGAATAACATGATGTTTTTCAATGGCAAAAATCAATGAATATTGTAAATGCACAAACAGTAATTTCTCCGCATTGCAAGGTGCAAGTCTGAAATTTTTTGCTTTTTCCTGCTCCTCTTAGCATGATAAAGAAGATTCAAAGAGAGTGAGATGCCAGCTACTTTCATTCAGTCAGTAGCTTCAATCATTTCTGGACGTTTTTCAATGGTAAAAATCAATGAATATTGTAAATGCACAAACAGTAATTTCTCCACATTGCAAGGTGCAATTCTGCAATTTTTTGCTTTTTCCTGCTCCTCTTAGCATGATAAAGAAGATTCAAAGAGAGTGAGATGCCAGCTCCTTTCATTCAGTCAGTAGCTTCAAACATTTCTGGTATATGAATAACATGATGTTTTCAATGGCAAAAATCAATGAATATTGTAAATGCACAAACAGTAAATTCTCCGCATTGCAAGGTGCAATTCTGAAATTTTTTGCTTTTTCCTGCTCCTCTTAGCATGATAAAGAAGATTCAAAGAGAGTGAGATGCCAGCTCCTTTCATTCAGTCAGTAGCTTCAAACATTTCTGGTATATGAATAACATGATGTTTTTCAATGGCAAAAATCAATGAATATTGTAAATGCACAAACAGTAATTTCTCCGCATTGCAAGGTGCAAGTCTGAAATTTTTTGCTTTTTCCTGCTCCTCTTAGCATGATAAAGAAGATTCAAAGAGAGTGAGAAGCCAGCTACTTTCATTCAGTCAGTAGATTCAATCATTTCTGGACGTTTTTCAATGTTAAAAATCAATGAATATTGTAAATGCACAAACAGTAATTTCTCCACATTGCAAGGTGCAATTCTGAAATTTTTTGCTTTTTCCTGCTCCTCTTAGCATGATAATGAAGATTCAAAGAGAGTGAGATGCCAGCTCCTTTCATTCAGTCAGTAGCTTCAAACATTTCTGGTATATGAATAACATGATGTTTTTCAATGGCAAAAATCAATGAATATTGTAAATGCACAAACAGTAATTTCTCCGCATTGCAAGGTGCAATTCTGAAATTTTTTGCTTTTTCCTGCTCCTCTTAGCATGATAAAGAAGATTCAAAGAGAGTGAGATGCCAGCTCCTTTCATTCAGTCAGTAGCTTCAATCATTTCTGGATGTTTTTCAATGGCAAAAATCAATGAATATTGTAAATGCACAAACTGTAATTTCTCCGCATTGCAAGGTGCAATTCTGAAATTTTTTACTTTTTCCTGCTCCTCTTAGCATGATAAAGAAGATTCAAAGAGAGTGAGATGCCAGCTCCTTTCATTCAGTCAGTAGCTTCAATCATTTCTGGACGTTTTTCAATGGCAAAAATCAATGAATATTGTAAATGCACAAACAGTAATTTCTCCGCATTGCAAGGTGCAATTCTGAATTTTTTTGCTTTTTCCCGCTCCGCTTAGCATGATAAAGAAGATTCAAAGAGAATGAGGTGCCAGCTCCTTTCATTCAGTCAGTAGCTTCAAACATTTCTGGTATATGAATAACATGTTTTTCAATGGCAAAAATCAATGAATATTGTAAATGCACAAACAGTAATTTCTCCGCATTGCAAGGTGCAATTCTGAAATTTTTTGCTTTTTCCTGCTCCGCTTAGCATGATAAAGAAGATTCAAAGAGAGTGAGATGCCAGCTCCTTTCATTCAGTCAGTAGCTTCAAACATTTCTGGTATATGAATAACATGATGTTTTTCAATGTCAAAAATCAATGAATATTGTAAATGCACAAACAGTAATTTCTCCGCATTGCAAGGTGCAAGTCTGAAATTTTTTGCTTTTTCCTGCTCCTCTTAGCATGATAAAGAAGATTCAAAGAGAGTGAGATGCCAGCTACTTTCATTCAGTCAGTAGCTTCAATCATTTCTGGACGTTTTTCAATGGTAAAAATCAATGAATATTGTAAATGCACAGTAATTTCTCCACATTGCAAGGTGCAATTCTGAAATTTTTTGCTTTTTCCTGCTCCTCTTAGCATGATAAAGAAGATTCAAAGAGAGTGAGATGCCAGCTCCTTTCATTCAGTCAGTAGCTTCAAACATTTCTGGTATATGAATAACATGATGTTTTTCAATGGCAAAAATCAATGAATATTGTAAATGCACAAACAGTAATTTCTCCGCATTGCAAGGTGCAATTCTGAAATTTTTTGCTTTTTCCTGCTCCTCTTAGCATGATAAAGAAGATTCAAAGAGAGTGAGATGCCAGCTCCTTTCATTCAGTCAGTAGCTTCAAACATTTCTGGTATATGAATAACATGATGTTTTTCAATGGCAAAAATCAATGAATATTGTAAATGCACAAACAGTAATTTCTCCGCATTGCAAGGTGCAATTCTGAAATTTTTTGCTTTTTCCTGCTCCTCTTAGCATGATAAAGAATATTCAAAGAGAGTGAGATGCCAGCTCCTTTCATTCAGTCAGTAGCTTCAATCATTTCTGGTATATGAATAACATGATGTTTTTCAATGGCAAAAATCAATGAATATTGTAAATGCACAAACAGTAATTTCTCCGCATTGCAAGGTGCAATTCTGAAATTTTTTGCTTTTTCCTGCTCCTCTTAGCATGATAAAGAAGATTCAAAGAGAGTGAGATGCCAGCTCCTTTCATTCAGTCAGTAGCTTCAATCATTTCTGGACGTTTTTCAATGGCAAAAATCAATGAATATTGTAAATGCACAAACAGTAATTTCTCCGCATTGCAAGGTGCAATTCTGAAATTTTTTGCTTTTTCCTGCTCCTCTTAGCATGATAAAGAAGATTCAAAGAGAGTGAGATGCCAGCTACTTTCATTCAGTCAGTAGCTTCAAACATTTCTGGTATATGAATAACATAATGTTTTTCAATGGCAAAAATCAATGAATATTGTAAATGCACAAACAGTAATTTCTCCGCATTGCAAGGTGCAAGTCTGAAATTTTTTGCTTTTTCCTGCTCCTCTTAGCATGATAAAGAAGATTCAAAGAGAGTGAGATGCCAGCTACTTTCATTCAGTCAGTAGCTTCAATCATTTCTGGACGTTTTTCAATGGTAAAAATCAATGAATATTGTAAATGCACAAACAGTAATTTCTCCACATTGCAAGGTGCAATTCTGAAATTTTTTGCTTTTTCCTGCTCCTCTTAGCATGATAAAGAAGATTCAAAGAGAGTGAGATGCCAGCTCCTTTCATTCAGTCAGTAGCTTCAAACATTTCTGGTATATGAATAACATGATGTTTTTCAATGGCAAAAATCAATGAATATTGTAAATGCACAAACAGTAATTTCTCCGCATTGCAAGGTGCAATTCTGAAATTTTTTGCTTTTTCCTGCTCCTCTTAGCATGATAAAGAACATTCAAAGAGAGTGAGATGCCAGCTCCTTTCATTCAGTCAGTAGCTTCAATCATTTCTGGATGTTTTTCAATGGCAAAAATCAATGAATATTGTAAATGCACAAACTGTAATTTCTCCGCATTGCAAGGTGCAATTCTGAAATTTTTTGCTTTTTCCTGCTCCTCTTAGCATGATAAAGAAGATTCAAAGAGAGTGAGATGCCAGCTCCTTTCATTCAGTCAGTAGCTTCAATCATTTCTGGACGTTTTTCAATGGCAAAAATCAATGAATATTGTAAATGCACAAACAGTAATTTCTCCGCATTGCAAGGTGCAATTCTGAAATTTTTTGCTTTTTCCTGCTCCTCTTAGCATGATAAAGAAGATTCAAAGAGAGTGAGATGCCAGCTCCTTTCATTCAGTCAGTACCTTCAATCATTTCTGGACGTTTTTCAATGGCAAAAATCAATGAATATTGTAAATGCACAAACAGTAATTTCTCCGCATTGCAAGGTGCAATTCTGAAATTTTTTGCTTTTTCCCGCTCCTCTTAGCATGATAAAGAAGATTCAAAGAGAGTGAGGTGCCAGCTCCTTTCATTCAGTCAGTAGCTTCAAACATTTCTGGTATATGAATAACATGTTTTTCAATGGCAAAAATCAATGAATATTGTAAATGCACAAACAGTAATTTCTCCGCATTGCAAGGTGCAATTCTGAAATTTTTTGATTTTTCCTGCTCCTCTTAGCATGATAAAGAAGATTCAAAGAGAGTGAGATGCCAGCTCCTTTCATTCAGTCAGTAGCTTCAATCATTTCTGGACGTTTTTCAATGGCAAAAATCAATGAATATTGTAAATGCACAAACAGTAATTTCTCCGCATTGCAAGGTGCAATTCTGAAATTTTTTGCTTTTTCCTGCTCCTCTTAGCATGATAAAGAAGATTCAAAGAGAGTGAGATGCCAGCTCCTTTCATTCAGTCAGTAGCTTCAAACATTTCTGGTATATGAATAACATGATGTTTTTCAATGGCAAAAATCAATGAATATTGTAAATGCACAAACAGTAATTTCTCCGCATTGCAAGGTGCAATTCTGAAATTTTTTGCTTTTTCCTGCTCCTCTTAGCATGATAAAGAAGATTCAAAGAGAGTGAGATGCCAGCTCCTTTCATTCAGTCAGTAGCTTCAAACATTTCTGGTATATGAATAAAATGATGTTTTTCAATGGCAAAAATCAATGAATATTGTAAATGCACAAACAGTAATTTCTCCGCATTGCAAGGTGCAAGTCTGAAATTTTTTGCTTTTTCCTGCTCCTCTTAGCATGATAAAGAAGATTCAAAGAGAGTGAGATGCCAGCTACTTTCATTCAGTCAGTAGCTTCAATCATTTCTGGACGTTTTTCAATGGTAAAAATCAATGAATATTGTAAATGCACAAACAGTAATTTCTCCACATTGCAAGGTGCAATTCTGAAATTTTTTGCTTTTTCCTGCTCCTCTTAGCATGATAAAGAAGATTCAAAGAGAGTGAGATGCCAGCTCCTTTCATTCAGTCAGTAGCTTCAAACATTTCTGGTATATGAATAACATGATGTTTTTCAATGGCAAAAATCAATGAATATTGTAAATGCACAAACAGTAATTTCTCCGCATTGCAAGGTGCAATTCTGAAATTTTTTGCTTTTTCCTGCTCCTCTTAGCATGATAAAGAAGATTCAAAGAGAGTGAGATGCCAGCTCCTTTCATTCAGTCAGTAGCTTCAATCATTTCTGGATGTTTTTCAATGGCAAAAATCAATGAATATTGTAAATGCACAAACTGTAATTTCTCCGCATTGCAAGGTGCAATTCTGAAATTTTTTGCTTTTTCCTGCTCCTCTTAGCATGTTAAAGAAGATTCAAAGAGAGTGAGATGCCAGCTCCTTTCATTCAGTCAGTAGCTTCAATCATTTCTGGACGTTTTTCAGTGGCAAAAATCAATGAATATTGTAAATGCACAAACAGTAATTTCTCCGCATTGCAAGGTGCAATTCTGAAATTTTTTGCTTTTTCCTGCTCCTCTTAGCATGATAAAGAAGATTCAAAGAGAGTGAGATGCCAGCTCCTTTCATTCAGTCAGTACCTTCAATCATTTCTGGACGTTTTTCAATGGCAAAAATCAATGAATATTGTAAATGCACAAACAGTAATTTCTCCGCATTGCAAGGTGCAAGTCTGAAATTTTTTGCTTTTTCCTGCTCCTCTTAGCATGATAAAGAAGATTCAAAGAGAGTGAGATGCCAGCTACTTTCATTCAGTCAGTAGCTTCAATCATTTCTGGACGTTTTTCAATGGTAAAAATCAATGAATATTGTAAATGCACAAACAGTAATTTCTCCACATTGCAAGGTGCAATTCTGAAATTTTTTGCTTTTTCCTGCTCCTCTTAGCATGATAAAGAAGATTCAAAGAGAGTGAGATGCCAGCTCCTTTCATTCAGTCAGTAGCTTCAAACATTTCTGGTATATGAATAACATGATGTTTTTCAATGGCAAAAATCAATGAATATTGTAAATGCACAAACAGTAATTTCTCCGCATTGCAAGGTGCAATTCTGAAATTTTTTGCTTTTTCCTGCTCCTCTTAGCATGATAAAGAAGATTCAAAGAGAGTGAGATGCCAGCTCCTTTCATTCAGTCAGTAGCTTCAATCATTTCTGGACGTTTTTCAATGGCAAAAATCAATGAATATTGTAAATGCACAAACAGTAATTTCTCTGCATTGCAAGGTGCAATTCTGAAATTTTTTGCTTTTTCCTGCTCCTCTTAGCATGATAAAGAAGATTCAAAGAGAGTGAGATGTCAGCTCCTTTCATTCAGTCAGTAGCTTCAAACATTTCTGGTATATGAATAACATGATGTTTTTCAATGGCAAAAATCAATGAATATTGTAAATGCACAAACAGTAATTTCTCCGCATTGCAAGGTGCAATTCTGAAATTTTTTGCTTTTTCCTGCTCCTCTTAGCATGATAAAGAATATTCAAAGAGAGTGAGATGCCAGCTCCTTTCATTCAGTCAGTAGCTTCAATCATTTCTGGACGTTTTTCAATGGCAAAAATCAATGAATATTGTAAATGCACAAACAGTAATTTCTCTGCATTGCAAGGTGCAATTCTGAAATTTTTTGCTTTTTCCTGCTCCTCTTAGCATGATAAAGAAGATTCAAAGAGAGTGAGATGCCAGCTCCTTTCGTTCAGTCAGTAGCTTCAATCATTTCTGGACGTTTTTCAATGGCAAAAATCATTGAATATTATAAATGCACAAACAGTAATTTCTCCGCATAGCAAGGTGCAATTCTGAAATTTTTTACTTTTTCCTGCTCCTCTTAGCATGATAAAGAAGATTCAAAGAGAGTGAGATGCCAGCTCCTTTCATTCAGTCAGTACCTTCAATCATTTCTGGACGTTTTTCAATGGCAAAAATCAATGAATATTGTAAATGCACAAACAGTAATTTCTCCGCATTGCAAGGTGCAAGTCTGAAATTTTTTGCTTTTTCCTGCTCCTCTTAGCATGATAAAGAAGATTCAAAGAGAGTGAGATGCCAGCTACTTTCATTCAGTCAGTAGCTTCAATCATTTCTGGACGTTTTTCAATGGTAAAAATCAATGAATATTGTAAATGCACAAACAGTAATTTCTCCACATTGCAAGGTGCAATTCTGAAATTTTTTGCTTTTTCCTGCTCCTCTTAGCATGATAAAGAAGATTCAAAGAGAGTGAGATGCCAGCTCCTTTCATTCAGTCAGTAGCTTCAAACATTTCTGGTATATGAATAACATGATGTTTTTCAATGGCAAAAATCAATGAATATTGTAAATGCACAAACAGTAATTTCTCCGCATTGCAAGGTGCAATTCTGAAATTTTTTGCTTTTTCCTGCTCCTCTTAGCATGATAAAGAAGATTCAAAGAGAGTGAGATGCCAGCTCCTTTCATTCAGTCAGTAGCTTCAATCATTTCTGGACGTTTTTCAATGGCAAAAATCAATGAATATTGTAAATGCACAAACAGTAATTTCTCTGCATTGCAAGGTGCAATTCTGAAATTTTTTGCTTTTTCCTGCTCCTCTTAGCATGATAAAGAAGATTCAAAGAGAGTGAGATGTCAGCTCCTTTCATTCAGTCAGTAGCTTCAAACATTTCTGGTATATGAATAACATGATGTTTTTCAATGGCAAAAATCAATGAATATTGTAAATGCACAAACAGTAATTTCTCCGCATTGCAAGGTGCAATTCTGAAATTTTTTGCTTTTTCCTGCTCCTCTTAGCATGATAAAGAATATTCAAAGAGAGTGAGATGCCAGCTCCTTTCATTCAGTCAGTAGCTTCAATCATTTCTGGACGTTTTTCAATGGCAAAAATCAATGAATATTGTAAATGCACAAACAGTAATTTCTCTGCATTGCAAGGTGCAATTCTGAAATTTTTTGCTTTTTCCTGCTCCTCTTAGCATGATAAAGAAGATTCAAAGAGAGTGAGATGCCAGCTCCTTTCGTTCAGTCAGTAGCTTCAATCATTTCTGGACATTTTTCAATGGCAAAAATCATTGAATATTATAAATGCACAAACAGTAATTTCTCCGCATAGCAAGGTGCAATTCTGAAATTTTTTACTTTTTCCTGCTCCTCTTAGCATGATAAAGAAGATTCAAAGAGAGTGAGATGCCAGCTCCTTTCATTCAGTCAGTAGCTTCAATCATTTCTGGTATATGAATAACATGATGTTTTTCAATGGCAAAAATCAATGAATATTGTAAATGCACAAACAGTAATTTCTCCGCATTGCAAGGTGCAATTCTGAAATTTTTTGCTTTTTCCTGCTCCTCTTAGCATGATAAAGAAGATTCAAAGAGAGTGAGATGCCAGCTCCTTTCATTCAGTCAGTAGCTTCAATCATTTCTGGACGTTTTTCAATGGCAAAAATCAATGAATATTGTAAATGCACAAACAGTAATTTCTCCGCATTGCAAGGTGCAATTCTGAAATTTTTTGGTTTTTCCTGCTCCTCTTAGCATGATAAAGAAGATTCAAAGAGAGTGAGATGCCAGCTCCTTTCATTCAGTCAGTAGCTTCAAACATTTCTGGTATATGAATAACATAATGTTTTTCAATGGCAAAAATCAATGAATATTGTAAATGCACAAACAGTAATTTCTCCGCATTGCAAGGTGCAAGTCTGAAATTTTTTGCTTTTTCCTGCTCCTCTTAGCATGATAAAGAAGATTCAAAGAGAGTGAGATGCCAGCTCCTTTCATTCAGTCAGTAGCTTCAATCATTTCTGGACGTTTTTCAATGGCAAAAATCAATGAATATTGTAAATGCACAAACAGTAATTTCTCTGCATTGCAAGGTGCAATTCTGAAATTTTTTGCTTTTTCCTGCTCCTCTTAGCATGATAAAGAAGATTCAAAGAGAGTGAGATGCCAGCTCCTTTCGTTCAGTCAGTAGCTTCAATCATTTCTGGACGTTTTTCAATGGCAAAAATCATTGAATATTATAAATGCACAAACAGTAATTTCTCCGCATAGCAAGGTGCAATTCTGAAATTTTTTACTTTTTCCTGCTCCTCTTAGCATGATAAAGAAGATTCAAAGAGAGTGAGATGCCAGCTCCTTTCATTCAGTCAGTAGCTTCAATCATTTCTGGTATATGAATAACATGATGTTTTTCAATGGCAAAAATCAATGAATATTGTAAATGCACAAACAGTAATTTCTCCGCATTGCAAGGTGCAATTCTGAAATTTTTTGCTTTTTCCTGCTCCTCTTAGCATGATAAAGAAGATTCAAAGAGAGTGAGATGCCAGCTCCTTTCATTCAGTCAGTAGCTTCAATCATTTCTGGACGTTTTTCAATGGCAAAAATCAATGAATATTGTAAATGCACAAACAGTAATTTCTCCGCATTGCAAGGTGCAATTCTGAAATTTTTTGGTTTTTCCTGCTCCTCTTAGCATGATAAAGAAGATTCAAAGAGAGTGAGATGCCAGCTACTTTCATTCAGTCAGTAGCTTCAAACATTTCTGGTATATGAATAACATAATGTTTTTCAATGGCAAAAATCAATGAATATTGTAAATGCACAAACAGTAATTTCTCCGCATTGCAAGGTGCAAGTCTGAAATTTTTTGCTTTTTCCTGCTCCTCTTAGCATGATAAAGAAGATTCAAAGAGAGTGAGATGCCAGCTACTTTCATTCAGTCAGTAGCTTCAATCATTTCTGGACGTTTTTCAATGGTAAAAATCAATGAATATTGTAAATGCACAAACAGTAATTTCTCCACATTGCAAGGTGCAATTCTGAAATTTTTTGCTTTTTCCTGCTCCTCTTAGCATGATAAAGAAGATTCAAAGAGAGTGAGATGCCAGCTCCTTTCATTCAGTCAGTAGCTTCAAACATTTCTGGTATATGAATAACATGATGTTTTTCAATGGCAAAAATCAATGAATATTGTAAATGCACAAACAGTAATTTCTCCGCATTGCAAGGTGCAATTCTGAAATTTTTTGCTTTTTCCTGCTCCTCTTAGCATGATAAAGAACATTCAAAGAGAGTGAGATGCCAGCTCCTTTCATTCAGTCAGTAGCTTCAATCATTTCTGGATGTTTTTCAATGGCAAAAATCAATGAATATTGTAAATGCACAAACAGTAATTTCTCCGCATTGCAAGGTGCAATTCTGAAATTTTTTGCTTTTTCCTGCTCCTCTTAGCATGATAAAGAAGATTCAAAGAGAGTGAGATGCCAGCTCCTTTCATTCAGTCAGTACCTTCAATCATTTCTGGACGTTTTTCAATGGCAAAAATCAATGAATATTGTAAATGCACAAACAGTAATTTCTCCGCATTGCAAGGTGCAATTCTGAAATTTTTTGCTTTTTCCCGCTCCTCTTAGCATGATAAAGAAGATTCAAAGAGAGTGAGGTGCCAGCTCCTTTCATTCAGTCAGTAGCTTCAAACATTTCTGGTATATGAATAACATGTTTTTCAATGGCAAAAATCAATGAATATTGTAAATGCACAAACAGTAATTTCTCCGCATTGCAAGGTGCAATTCTGAAATTTTTTGCTTTTTCCTGCTCCTCTTAGCATGATAAAGAAGATTCAAAGAGAGTGAGATGCCAGCTCCTTTCATTCAGTCAGTAGCTTCAATCATTTCTGGACGTTTTTCAATGGCAAAAATCAATGAATATTGTAAATGCACAAACAGTAATTTCTCTGCATTGCAAGGTGCAATTCTGAAATTTTTTGCTTTTTCCTGCTCCTCTTAGCATGATAAAGAAGATTCAAAGAGAGTGAGATGTCAGCTCCTTTCATTCAGTCAGTAGCTTCAAACATTTCTGGTATATGAATAACATGATGTTTTTCAATGGCAAAAATCAATGAATATTGTAAATGCACAAACAGTAATTTCTCCGCATTGCAAGGTGCAATTCTGAAATTTTTTGCTTTTTCCTGCTCCTCTTAGCATGATAAAGAATATTCAAAGAGAGTGAGATGCCAGCTCCTTTCATTCAGTCAGTAGCTTCAATCATTTCTGGACGTTTTTCAATGGCAAAAATCAATGAATATTGTAAATGCACAAACAGTAATTTCTCTGCATTGCAAGGTGCAATTCTGAAATTTTTTGCTTTTTCCTGCTCCTCTTAGCATGATAAAGAAGATTCAAAGAGAGTGAGATGCCAGCTCCTTTCGTTCAGTCAGTAGCTTCAATCATTTCTGGACGTTTTTCAATGGCAAAAATCATTGAATATTATAAATGCACAAACAGTAATTTCTCCGCATAGCAAGGTGCAATTCTGAAATTTTTTACTTTTTCCTGCTCCTCTTAGCATGATAAAGAAGATTCAAAGAGAGTGAGATGCCAGCTCCTTTCATTCAGTCAGTACCTTCAATCATTTCTGGACGTTTTTCAATGGCAAAAATCAATGAATATTGTAAATGCACAAACAGTAATTTCTCCGCATTGCAAGGTGCAAGTCTGAAATTTTTTGCTTTTTCCTGCTCCTCTTAGCATGATAAAGAAGATTCAAAGAGAGTGAGATGCCAGCTACTTTCATTCAGTCAGTAGCTTCAATCATTTCTGGACGTTTTTCAATGGTAAAAATCAATGAATATTGTAAATGCACAAACAGTAATTTCTCCACATTGCAAGGTGCAATTCTGAAATTTTTTGCTTTTTCCTGCTCCTCTTAGCATGATAAAGAAGATTCAAAGAGAGTGAGATGCCAGCTCCTTTCATTCAGTCAGTAGCTTCAAACATTTCTGGTATATGAATAACATGATGTTTTTCAATGGCAAAAATCAATGAATATTGTAAATGCACAAACAGTAATTTCTCCGCATTGCAAGGTGCAATTCTGAAATTTTTTGCTTTTTCCTGCTCCTCTTAGCATGATAAAGAAGATTCAAAGAGAGTGAGATGCCAGCTCCTTTCATTCAGTCAGTAGCTTCAATCATTTCTGGACGTTTTTCAATGGCAAAAATCAATGAATATTGTAAATGCACAAACAGTAATTTCTCTGCATTGCAAGGTGCAATTCTGAAATTTTTTGCTTTTTCCTGCTCCTCTTAGCATGATAAAGAAGATTCAAAGAGAGTGAGATGTCAGCTCCTTTCATTCAGTCAGTAGCTTCAAACATTTCTGGTATATGAATAACATGATGTTTTTCAATGGCAAAAATCAATGAATATTGTAAATGCACAAACAGTAATTTCTCCGCATTGCAAGGTGCAATTCTGAAATTTTTTGCTTTTTCCTGCTCCTCTTAGCATGATAAAGAATATTCAAAGAGAGTGAGATGCCAGCTCCTTTCATTCAGTCAGTAGCTTCAATCATTTCTGGACGTTTTTCAATGGCAAAAATCAATGAATATTGTAAATGCACAAACAGTAATTTCTCTGCATTGCAAGGTGCAATTCTGAAATTTTTTGCTTTTTCCTGCTCCTCTTAGCATGATAAAGAAGATTCAAAGAGAGTGAGATGCCAGCTCCTTTCGTTCAGTCAGTAGCTTCAATCATTTCTGGACGTTTTTCAATGGCAAAAATCATTGAATATTATAAATGCACAAACAGTAATTTCTCCGCATAGCAAGGTGCAATTCTGAAATTTTTTACTTTTTCCTGCTCCTCTTAGCATGATAAAGAAGATTCAAAGAGAGTGAGATGCCAGCTCCTTTCATTCAGTCAGTAGCTTCAATCATTTCTGGTATATGAATAACATGATGTTTTTCAATGGCAAAAATCAATGAATATTGTAAATGCACAAACAGTAATTTCTCCGCATTGCAAGGTGCAATTCTGAAATTTTTTGCTTTTTCCTGCTCCTCTTAGCATGATAAAGAAGATTCAAAGAGAGTGAGATGCCAGCTCCTTTCATTCAGTCAGTAGCTTCAATCATTTCTGGACGTTTTTCAATGGCAAAAATCAATGAATATTGTAAATGCACAAACAGTAATTTCTCCGCATTGCAAGGTGCAATTCTGAAATTTTTTGGTTTTTCCTGCTCCTCTTAGCATGATAAAGAAGATTCAAAGAGAGTGAGATGCCAGCTACTTTCATTCAGTCAGTAGCTTCAAACATTTCTGGTATATGAATAACATAATGTTTTTCAATGGCAAAAATCAATGAATATTGTAAATGCACAAACAGTAATTTCTCCGCATTGCAAGGTGCAAGTCTGAAATTTTTTGCTTTTTCCTGCTCCTCTTAGCATGATAAAGAAGATTCAAAGAGAGTGAGATGCCAGCTACTTTCATTCAGTCAGTAGCTTCAATCATTTCTGGACGTTTTTCAATGGTAAAAATCAATGAATATTGTAAATGCACAAACAGTAATTTCTCCACATTGCAAGGTGCAATTCTGAAATTTTTTGCTTTTTCCTGCTCCTCTTAGCATGATAAAGAAGATTCAAAGAGAGTGAGATGCCAGCTCCTTTCATTCAGTCAGTAGCTTCAAACATTTCTGGTATATGAATAACATGATGTTTTTCAATGGCAAAAATCAATGAATATTGTAAATGCACAAACAGTAATTTCTCCGCATTGCAAGGTGCAATTCTGAAATTTTTTGCTTTTTCCTGCTCCTCTTAGCATGATAAAGAACATTCAAAGAGAGTGAGATGCCAGCTCCTTTCATTGAGTCAGTAGCTTCAATCATTTCTGGATGTTTTTCAATGGCAAAAATCAATGAATATTGTAAATGCACAAACAGTAATTTCTCCGCATTGCAAGGTGCAATTCTGAAATTTTTTGCTTTTTCCTGCTCCTCTTAGCATGATAAAGAAGATTCAAAGAGAGTGAGATGCCAGCTCCTTTCATTCAGTCAGTACCTTCAATCATTTCTGGACGTTTTTCAATGGCAAAAATCAATGAATATTGTAAATGCACAAACAGTAATTTCTCCGCATTGCAAGGTGCAATTCTGAAATTTTTTGCTTTTTCCCGCTCCTCTTAGCATGATAAAGAAGATTCAAAGAGAGTGAGGTGCCAGCTCCTTTCATTCAGTCAGTAGCTTCAAACATTTCTGGTATATGAATAACATGTTTTTCAATGGCAAAAATCAATGAATATTGTAAATGCACAAACAGTAATTTCTCCGCATTGCAAGGTGCAATTCTGAAATTTTTTGATTTTTCCTGCTCCTCTTAGCATGATAAAGAAGATTCAAAGAGAGTGAGATGCCAGCTCCTTTCATTCAGTCAGTAGCTTCAATCATTTCTGGACGTTTTTCAATGGCAAAAATCAATGAATATTGTAAATGCACAAACAGTAATTTCTCCGCATTGCAAGGTGCAATTCTGAAATTTTTTGCTTTTTCCTGCTCCTCTTAGCATGATAAAGAAGATTCAAAGAGAGTGAGATGCCAGCTCCTTTCATTCAGTCAGTAGCTTCAAACATTTCTGGTATATGAATAACATGATGTTTTTCAATGGCAAAAATCAATGAATATTGTAAATGCACAAACAGTAATTTCTCCGCATTGCAAGGTGCAATTCTGAAATTTTTTGCTTTTTCCTGCTCCTCTTAGCATGATAAAGAAGATTCAAAGAGAGTGAGATGCCAGCTCCTTTCATTCAGTCAGTAGCTTCAAACATTTCTGGTATATGAATAAAATGATGTTTTTCAATGGCAAAAATCAATGAATATTGTAAATGCACAAACAGTAATTTCTCCAAATTGCAAGGTGCAAGTCTGAAATTTTTTGCTTTTTCCTGCTCCTCTTAGCATGATAAAGAAGATTCAAAGAGAGTGAGATGCCAGCTACTTTCATTCAGTCAGTAGCTTCAATCATTTCTGGACGTTTTTCAATGGTAAAAATCAATGAATATTGTAAATGCACAAACAGTAATTTCTCCACATTGCAAGGTGCAATTCTGAAATTTTTTGCTTTTTCCTGCTCCTCTTAGCATGATAAAGAAGATTCAAAGAGAGTGAGATGCCAGCTCCTTTCATTCAGTCAGTAGCTTCAAACATTTCTGGTATATGAATAACATGATGTTTTTCAATGGCAAAAATCAATGAATATTGTAAATGCACAAACAGTAATTTCTCCGCATTGCAAGGTGCAATTCTGAAATTTTTTGCTTTTTCCTGCTCCTCTTAGCATGATAAAGAAGATTCAAAGAGAGTGAGATGCCAGCTCCTTTCATTCAGTCAGTAGCTTCAATCATTTCTGGACGTTTTTCAATGGCAAAAATCAATGAATATTGTAAATGCACAAACAGTAATTTCTCCGCATTGCAAGGTGCAATTCTGAAATTTTTTGGTTTTTCCTGCTCCTCTTAGCATGATAAAGAAGATTCAAAGAGAGTGAGATGCCAGCTACTTTCATTCAGTCAGTAGCTTCAAACATTTCTGGTATATGAATAACATAATGTTTTTCAATGGCAAAAATCAATGAATATTGTAAATGCACAAACAGTAATTTCTCCGCATTGCAAGGTGCAAGTCTGAAATTTTTTGCTTTTTCCTGCTCCTCTTAGCATGATAAAGAAGATTCAAAGAGAGTGAGATGCCAGCTACTTTCATTCAGTCAGTAGCTTCAATCATTTCTGGACGTTTTTCAATGGTAAAAATCAATGAATATTGTAAATGCACAAACAGTAATTTCTCCACATTGCAAGGTGCAATTCTGAAATTTTTTGCTTTTTCCTGCTCCTCTTAGCATGATAAAGAAGATTCAAAGAGAGTGAGATGCCAGCTCCTTTCATTCAGTCAGTAGCTTCAAACATTTCTGGTATATGAATAACATGATGTTTTTCAATGGCAAAAATCAATGAATATTGTAAATGCACAAACAGTAATTTCTCCGCATTGCAAGGTGCAATTCTGAAATTTTTTGCTTTTTCCTGCTCCTCTTAGCATGATAAAGAACATTCAAAGAGAGTGAGATGCCAGCTCCTTTCATTCAGTCAGTAGCTTCAATCATTTCTGGATGTTTTTCAATGGCAAAAATCAATGAATATTGTAAATGCACAAACAGTAATTTCTCCGCATTGCAAGGTGCAATTCTGAAATTTTTTGCTTTTTCCTGCTCCTCTTAGCATGATAAAGAAGATTCAAAGAGAGTGAGATGCCAGCTCCTTTCATTCAGTCAGTACCTTCAATCATTTCTGGACGTTTTTCAATGGCAAAAATCAATGAATATTGTAAATGCACAAACAGTAATTTCTCCGCATTGCAAGGTGCAATTCTGAAATTTTTTGCTTTTTCCCGCTCCTCTTAGCATGATAAAGAAGATTCAAAGAGAGTGAGGTGCCAGCTCCTTTCATTCAGTCAGTAGCTTCAAACATTTCTGGTATATGAATAACATGTTTTTCAATGGCAAAAATCAATGAATATTGTAAATGCACAAACAGTAATTTCTCCGCATTGCAAGGTGCAATTCTGAAATTTTTTGATTTTTCCTGCTCCTCTTAGCATGATAAAGAAGATTCAAAGAGAGTGAGATGCCAGCTCCTTTCATTCAGTCAGTAGCTTCAATCATTTCTGGACGTTTTTCAATGGCAAAAATCAATGAATATTGTAAATGCACAAACAGTAATTTCTCCGCATTGCAAGGTGCAATTCTGAAATTTTTTGCTTTTTCCTGCTCCTCTTAGCATGATAAAGAAGATTCAAAGAGAGTGAGATGCCAGCTCCTTTCATTCAGTCAGTAGCTTCAAACATTTCTGGTATATGAATAACATGATGTTTTTCAATGGCAAAAATCAATGAATATTGTAAATGCACAAACAGTAATTTCTCCGCATTGCAAGGTGCAATTCTGAAATTTTTTGCTTTTTCCTGCTCCTCTTAGCATGATAAAGAAGATTCAAAGAGAGTGAGATGCCAGCTCCTTTCATTCAGTCAGTAGCTTCAAACATTTCTGGTATATGAATAAAATGATGTTTTTCAATGGCAAAAATCAATGAATATTGTAAATGCACAAACAGTAATTTCTCCGCATTGCAAGGTGCAAGTCTGAAATTTTTTGCTTTTTCCTGCTCCTCTTAGCATGATAAAGAAGATTCAAAGAGAGTGAGATGCCAGCTACTTTCATTCAGTCAGTAGCTTCAATCATTTCTGGACGTTTTTCAATGGTAAAAATCAATGAATATTGTAAATGCACAAACAGTAATTTCTCCACATTGCAAGGTGCAATTCTGAAATTTTTTGCTTTTTCCTGCTCCTCTTAGCATGATAAAGAAGATTCAAAGAGAGTGAGATGCCAGCTCCTTTCATTCAGTCAGTAGCTTCAAACATTTCTGGTATATGAATAACATGATGTTTTTCAATGGCAAAAATCAATGAATATTGTAAATGCACAAACAGTAATTTCTCCGCATTGCAAGGTGCAATTCTGAAATTTTTTGCTTTTTCCTGCTCCTCTTAGCATGATAAAGAAGATTCAAAGAGAGTGAGATGCCAGCTCCTTTCATTCAGTCAGTAGCTTCAATCATTTCTGGATGTTTTTCAATGGCAAAAATCAATGAATATTGTAAATGCACAAACTGTAATTTCTCCGCATTGCAAGGTGCAATTCTGAAATTTTTTGCTTTTTCCTGCTCCTCTTAGCATGTTAAAGAAGATTCAAAGAGAGTGAGATGCCAGCTCCTTTCATTCAGTCAGTAGCTTCAATCATTTCTGGACGTTTTTCAGTGGCAAAAATCAATGAATATTGTAAATGCACAAACAGTAATTTCTCCGCATTGCAAGGTGCAATTCTGAAATTTTTTGCTTTTTCCTGCTCCTCTTAGCATGATAAAGAAGATTCAAAGAGAGTGAGATGCCAGCTCCTTTCATTCAGTCAGTACCTTCAATCATTTCTGGACGTTTTTCAATGGCAAAAATCAATGAATATTGTAAATGCACAAACAGTAATTTCTCCGCATTGCAAGGTGCAAGTCTGAAATTTTTTGCTTTTTCCTGCTCCTCTTAGCATGATAAAGAAGATTCAAAGAGAGTGAGATGCCAGCTACTTTCATTCAGTCAGTAGCTTCAATCATTTCTGGACGTTTTTCAATGGTAAAAATCAATGAATATTGTAAATGCACAAACAGTAATTTCTCCACATTGCAAGGTGCAATTCTGAAATTTTTTGCTTTTTCCTGCTCCTCTTAGCATGATAAAGAAGATTCAAAGAGAGTGAGATGCCAGCTCCTTTCATTCAGTCAGTAGCTTCAAACATTTCTGGTATATGAATAACATGATGTTTTTCAATGGCAAAAATCAATGAATATTGTAAATGCACAAACAGTAATTTCTCCGCATTGCAAGGTGCAATTCTGAAATTTTTTCCTTTTTCCTGCTCCTCTTAGCATGATAAAGAAGATTCAAAGAGAGTGAGATGCCAGCTCCTTTCATTCAGTCAGTAGCTTCAATCATTTCTGGATGTTTTTCAATGGCAAAAATCAATGAATATTGTAAATCACAAACTGTAATTTCTCCGCATTGCAAGGTGCAATTCTGAAATTTTTTGCTCTTTCCTGCTCCTCTTAGCATGATAAAGAAGATTCAAAGAGAGTGAGATGCCAGCTCCTTTCATTCAGTCAGTAGCTTCAATCATTTCTGGACGTTTTTCAATGGCAAAAATCAATGAATATTGTAAATGCACAAACAGTAATTTCTCCGCATTGCAAGGTGCAATTCTGAAATTTTTTGCTTTTTCCTGCTCCTCTTAGCATGATAAAGAAGATTCAAAGAGAGTGAGATGCCAGCTCCTTTCATTCAGTCAGTACCTTCAATCATTTCTGGACGTTTTTCAATGGCAAAAATCAATGAATATTGTAAATGCACAAACAGTAATTTCTCCGCATTGCAAGGTGCAATTCTGAAATTTTTTGCTTTTTCCCGCTCCTCTTAGCATGATAAAGAAGATTCAAAGAGAGTGAGGTGCCAGCTCCTTTCATTCAGTCAGTAGCTTCAAACATTTCTGGTATATGAATAACATGTTTTTCAATGGCAAAAATCAATGAATATTGTAAATGCACAAACAGTAATTTCTCCGCATTGCAAGGTGCAATTCTGAAATTTTTTGATTTTTCCTGCTCCTCTTAGCATGATAAAGAAGATTCAAAGAGAGTGAGATGCCAGCTCCTTTCATTCAGTCAGTAGCTTCAATCATTTCTGGACGTTTTTCAATGGCAAAAATCAATGAATATTGTAAATGCACAAACAGTAATTTCTCCGCATTGCAAGGTGCAATTCTGAAATTTTTTGCTTTTTCCTGCTCCTCTTAGCATGATAAAGAAGATTCAAAGAGAGTGAGATGCCAGCTCCTTTCATTCAGTCAGTAGCTTCAAACATTTCTGGTATATGAATAACATGATGTTTTTCAATGGCAAAAATCAATGAATATTGTAAATGCACAAACAGTAATTTCTCCGCATTGCAAGGTGCAATTCTGAAATTTTTTGCTTTTTCCTGCTCCTCTTAGCATGATAAAGAAGATTCAAAGAGAGTGAGATGCCAGCTCCTTTCATTCAGTCAGTAGCTTCAAACATTTCTGGTATATGAATAACATGATGTTTTTCAATGGCAAAAATCAATGAATATTGTAAATGCACAAACAGTAATTTCTCCGCATTGCAAGGTGCAAGTCTGAAATTTTTTGCTTTTTACTGCTCCTCTTAGCATGATAAAGAAGATTCAAAGAGAGTGAGATGCCAGCTACTTTCATTCAGTCAGTAGCTTCAATCATTTCTGGACGTTTTTCAATGGTAAAAATCAATGAATATTGTAAATGCACAAACAGTAATTTCTCCACATTGCAAGGTGCAATTCTGAAATTTTTTGCTTTTTCCTGCTCCTCTTAGCATGATAAAGAAGATTCAAAGAGAGTGAGATGCCAGCTCCTTTCATTCAGTCAGTAGCTTCAAACATTTCTGGTATATGAATAACATGTTTTTCAATGGTAAAAATCAATGAATATTGTAAATGCACAAACAGTAATTTCTCCGCAATGCAAGGTGCAATTCTGAAATTTTTTGCTTTTTCCCGCTCCTCTTAGCATGATAAAGAAGATTCAAAGAGAGTGAGGTGCCAGCTCCTTTCATTCAGTCAGTAGCTTCAAACATTTCTGGTATATGAATAACATGTTTTTCAATGGCAAAAATCAATGAATATTGTAAATGCACAAACAGTAATTTCTCCGCATTGCAAGGTGCAATTCTGAAATTTTTGATTTTTCCTGCTCCTCTTAGCATGATAAAGAAAATTCAAAGAGAGTGAGATGCCGGCTCCTTTCATTCAGTCAGTAGCTTCAATCATTTCTGGACGTTTTTCAATGGCAAAAATCAATGAATATTGTAAATGCACAAACAGTAATTTCTCCGCATTGCAAGGTGCAATTCTGAAATTTTTTGCTTTTTCCTGCTCCTCTTAGCATGATAAAGAAGATTCAAAGAGAGTGAGATGCCAGCTCCTTTCATTCAGTCAGTAGCTTCAAACATTTCTGGTATATGAATAACATGATGTTTTTCAATGGCAAAAATCAATGAATATTGTAAATGCACAAACAGTAATTTCTCCGCATTGCAAGGTGCAATTCTGAAATTTTTTGCTTTTTCCTGCTCCTCTTAGCATGATAAAGAAGATTCAAAGAGAGTGAGATGCCAGCTCCTTTCATTCAGTCAGTAGCTTCAAACATTTCTGGTATATGAATAACATGATGTTTTTCAATGGCAAAAATCAATGAATATTGTAAATGCACAAACAGTAATTTCTCCGCATTGCAAGGTGCAAGTCTGAAATTTTTTGCTTTTTCCTGCTCCTCTTAGCATGATAAAGAAGATTCAAAGACAGTGAGATGCCAGCTACTTTCATTCAGTCAGTAGCTTCAATCATTTCTGGACGTTTTTCAATGGTAAAAATCAATGAATATTGTAAATGCACAAAGAGTTATTTCTCCACATTGCAAGGTGCAATTCTGAAATTTTTTGCTTTTTCCTGCTCCTCTTAGCATGATAAAGAAGATTCAAAGAGAGTGAGATGCCAGCTCCTTTCATTCAGTCAGTAGCTTCAAACATTTCTGGTATATGAATAACATGATGTTTTTCAATGGCAAAAATCAATGAATATTGTAAATGCACAAACAGTAATTTCTCCGCATTGCAAGGTGCAATTCTGAAATTTTTTGCTTTTTCCTGCTCCTCTTAGCATGATAAAGAAGATTCAAAGAGAGTGACATGCCAGCTCCTTTCATTCAGTCAGTAGCTTCAATCATTTCTGGATGTTTTTCAATGGCAAAAATCAATGAATATTGTAAATGCACAAACTGTAATTTCTCCGCATTGCAAGGTGCAATTCTGAAATTTTTTGCTTTTTCCTGCTCCTCTTAGTATGATAAAGAAGATTCAAAGAGAGTGAGATGCCAGCTCCTTTCATTCAGTCAGTAGCTTCAATCATTTCTGGACGTTTTTCAGTGGCAAAAATCAATGAATATTGTAAATGCACAAACAGTAATTTCTCCGCATTGCAAGGTGCAATTCTGAAATTTTTTGCTTTTTCCCGCTCCTCTTAGCATGATAAAGAAGATACAAAGAGAGTGATGTGCCAGCTCCTTTCATTCAGTCAGTAGCTTCAAACATTTCTGGTATATGAATAACATGTTTTTCAATGGCAAAAATCAATGAATATTGTAAATGCACAAACAGTAATTTCTCCGCATTGCAAGGTGCAATTCTGAAATTTTTTGATTTTTCCTGCTCCTCTTAGCATGATAAAGAAGATTCAAAGAGAGTGAGATGCCAGCTCCTTTCATTCAGTCAGTAGCTTCAATCATTTCTGGACGTTTTTCAATGGCAAAAATCAATGAATATTGTAAATGCACAAACAGTAATTTCTCCGCATTGCAAGGTGCAATTCTGAAATTTTTTGCTTTTTCCTGCTCCTCTTAGCATGATAAAGAAGATTCAAAGAGAGTGAGATGCCAGCTCCTTTCATTCAGTCAGTAGCTTCAAACATTTCTGGTATATGAATAACATGATGTTTTTCAATGGCAAAAATCAATGAATATTGTAAATGCACAAACAGTAATTTCTCCGCATTGCAAGGTGCAAGTCTGAAATTTTTTGCTTTTTCCTGCTCCACTTAGCATGATAAAGAAGATTCAAAGAGAGTGAGATGCCAGTTACTTTCATTCAGTCAGTAGCTTCAATCATTTCTGGACGTTTTTCAATGGTAAAAATCAATGAATATTGTAAATGCACAAACAGTAATTTCTCCACATTGCAAGGTGCAATTCTGAAATTTTTTGCTTTTTCCTGCTCCTCTTAGCATGATAAAGAAGATTCAAAGAGAGTGAGATGCCAGCTCCTTTCATTCAGTCAGTAGCGTCAAACATTTCTGGTATATGAATAACATGATGTTTTTCAATGGCAAAAATCAATGAATATTGTAAATGCACAAACAGTAATTTCTCCGCATTGCAAGGTGCAATTCTGAAATTTTTTGCTTTTTCCTGCTCCTCTTAGCATGATAAAGAAGATTCAAAGAGAGTGAGATGCCAGCTCCTTTCATTCAGTCAGTAGCTTCAAACATTTCTGGTATATGAATAACATGATGTTTTTCAATGGCAAAAATCAATGAATATTGTAAATGCACAAACAGTAATTTCTCCGCATTGCAAGGTGCAATTCTGAAATTTTTTGCTTTTTCCTGCTCCTCTTAGCATGATAAAGAAGATTCAAAGAGAGTGAGATGCCAGCTCCTTTCATTCAGTCAGTAGCTTCAATCATTTCTGGATGTTTTTCAATGGCAAAAATCAATGAATATTGTAAATGCACAAACAGTAATTTCTCCGCATTGCAAGGTGCAATTCTGAAATTTTTTGCTTTTTCCTGCTCCTCTTAGTATGATAAAGAAGATTCAAAGAGAGTGAGATGCCAGCTCCTTTCATTCAGTCAGTAGCTTCAATCATTTCTGGACGTTTTTCAGTGGCAAAAATCAATGAATATTGTAAATGCACAAACAGTAATTTCTCCGCATTGCAAGGTGCAATTCTGAAATTTTTTGCTTTTTCCCGCTCCTCTTAGCATGATAAAGAAGATACAAAGAGAGTGATGTGCCAGCTCCTTTCATTCAGTCAGTAGCTTCAAACATTTCTGGTATATGAATAACATGTTTTTCAATGGCAAAAATCAATGAATATTGTAAATGCACAAACAGTAATTTCTCCGCATTGCAAGGTGCAATTCTGAAATTTTTTGATTTTTCCTGCTCCTCTTAGCATGATAAAGAAGATTCAAAGAGAGTGAGATGCCAGCTCCTTTCATTCAGTCAGTAGCTTCAATCATTTCTGGACGTTTTTCAATGGCAAAAATCAATGAATATTGTAAATGCACAAACAGTAATTTCTCCGCATTGCAAGGTGCAATTCTGAAATTTTTTGCTTTTTCCTGCTCCTCTTAGCATGATAAAGAAGATTCAAAGAGAGTGAGATGCCAGCTCCTTTCATTCAGTCAGTAGCTTCAAACATTTCTGGTATATGAATAACATGATGTTTTTCAATGGCAAAAATCAATGAATATTGTAAATGCACAAACAGTAATTTCTCCGCATTGCAAGGTGCAAGTCTGAAATTTTTTGCTTTTTCCTGCTCCTCTTAGCATGATAAAGAAGATTCAAAGAGAGTGAGATGCCAGTTACTTTCATTCAGTCAGTAGCTTCAATCATTTCTGGACGTTTTTCAATGGTAAAAATCAATGAATATTGTAAATGCACAAACAGTAATTTCTCCACATTGCAAGGTGCAATTCTGAAATTTTTTGCTTTTTCCTGCTCCTCTTAGCATGATAAAGAAGATTCAAAGAGAGTGAGATGCCAGCTCCTTTCATTCAGTCAGTAGCGTCAAACATTTCTGGTATATGAATAACATGATGTTTTTCAATGGCAAAAATCAATGAATATTGTAAATGCACAAACAGTAATTTCTCCGCATTGCAAGGTGCAATTCTGAAATTTTTTGCTTTTTCCTGCTCCTCTTAGCATGATAAAGAAGATTCAAAGAGAGTGAGATGCCAGCTCCTTTCATTCAGTCAGTAGCTTCAAACATTTCTGGTATATGAATAACATGATGTTTTTCAATGGCAAAAATCAATGAATATTGTAAATGCACAAACAGTAATTTCTCCGCATTGCAAGGTGCAATTCTGAAATTTTTTGCTTTTTCCTGCTCCTCTTAGCATGATAAAGAAGATTCAAAGAGAGTGAGATGCCAGCTCCTTTCATTCAGTCAGTAGCTTCAATCATTTCTGGATGTTTTTCAATGGCAAAAATCAATGAATATTGTAAATGCACAAACAGTAATTTCTCCGCATTGCAAGGTGCAATTCTGAAATTTTTTGCTTTTTCCTGCTCCTCTTAGCATGATAAAGAAGATTCAAAGAGAGTGAGATGTCAGCTCCTTTCATTCAGTCAGTAGCTTCAAACATTTCTGGTATATGAATAACATGATGTTTTTCAATGGCAAAAATCAATGAATATTGTAAATGCACAAACAGTAATTTCTCCGCATTGCAAGGTGCAATTCTGAAATTTTTTGCTTTTTCCTGCTCCTCTTAGCATGATAAAGAAGATTCAAAGAGAGTGAGATGCCAGCTCCTTTCATTCAGTCAGTAGCTTCAATCATTTCTGGATGTTTTTCAATGGCAAAAATCAATGAATATTGTAAATGCACAAACAGTAATTTCTCCGCATTGCAAGGTGCAATTCTGAAATTTTTTGATTTTTCCTGCTCCTCTTAGCATGATAAAGAAAATTCAAAGAGAGTGAGATGCCGGCTCCTTTCATTCAGTCAGTAGCTTCAATCATTTCTGGACGTTTTTCAATGGCAAAAATCAATGAATATTGTAAATGCACAAACAGTAATTTCTCCGCATTGCAAGGTGCAATTCTGAAATTTTTTGCTTTTTCCTGCTCCTCTTAGCATGATAAAGAAGATTCAAAGAGAGTGAGATGCCAGCTCCTTTCATTCAGTCAGTAGCTTCAAACATTTCTGGTATATGAATAACATGATGTTTTTCAATGGCAAAAATCAATGAATATTGTAAATGCACAAACAGTAATTTCTCCGCATTGCAAGGTGCAATTCTGAAATTTTTTGCTTTTTCCTGCTCCTCTTAGCATGATAAAGAAGATTCAAAGAGAGTGAGATGCCAGCTCCTTTCATTCAGTCAGTAGCTTCAAACATTTCTGGTATATGAATAACATGATGTTTTTCAATGGCAAAAATCAATGAATATTGTAAATGCACAAACAGTAATTTCTCCGCATTGCAAGGTGCAAGTCTGAAATTTTTTGCTTTTTCCTGCTCCTCTTAGCATGATAAAGAAGATTCAAAGACAGTGAGATGCCAGCTACTTTCATTCAGTCAGTAGCTTCAATCATTTCTGGACGTTTTTCAATGGTAAAAATCAATGAATATTGTAAATGCACAAACAGTAATTTCTCCACATTGCAAGGTGCAATTCTGAAATTTTTTGCTTTTTCCTGCTCCTCTTAGCATGATAAAGAAGATTCAAAGAGAGTGAGATGCCAGCTCCTTTCATTCAGTCAGTAGCTTCAAACATTTCTGGTATATGAATAACATGATGTTTTTCAATGGCAAAAATCAATGAATATTGTAAATGCACAAACAGTAATTTCTCCGCATTGCAAGGTGCAATTCTGAAATTTTTTGCTTTTTCCTGCTCCTCTTAGCATGATAAAGAAGATTCAAAGAGAGTGACATGCCAGCTCCTTTCATTCAGTCAGTAGCTTCAATCATTTCTGGATGTTTTTCAATGGCAAAAATCAATGAATATTGTAAATGCACAAACTGTAATTTCTCCGCATTGCAAGGTGCAATTCTGAAATTTTTTGCTTTTTCCTGCTCCTCTTAGTATGATAAAGAAGATTCAAAGAGAGTGAGATGCCAGCTCCTTTCATTCAGTCAGTAGCTTCAATCATTTCTGGACGTTTTTCAGTGGCAAAAATCAATGAATATTGTAAATGCACAAACAGTAATTTCTCCGCATTGCAAGGTGCAATTCTGAAATTTTTTGCTTTTTCCCGCTCCTCTTAGCATGATAAAGAAGATACAAAGAGAGTGATGTGCCAGCTCCTTTCATTCAGTCAGTAGCTTCAAACATTTCTGGTATATGAATAACATGTTTTTCAATGGCAAAAATCAATGAATATTGTAAATGCACAAACAGTAATTTCTCCGCATTGCAAGGTGCAATTCTGAAATTTTTTGATTTTTCCTGCTCCTCTTAGCATGATAAAGAAGATTCAAAGAGAGTGAGATGCCAGCTCCTTTCATTCAGTCAGTAGCTTCAATCATTTCTGGACGTTTTTCAATGGCAAAAATCAATGAATATTGTAAATGCACAAACAGTAATTTCTCCGCATTGCAAGGTGCAATTCTGAAATTTTTTGCTTTTTCCTGCTCCTCTTAGCATGATAAAGAAGATTCAAAGAGAGTGAGATGCCAGCTCCTTTCATTCAGTCAGTAGCTTCAAACATTTCTGGTATATGAATAACATGATGTTTTTCAATGGCAAAAATCAATGAATATTGTAAATGCACAAACAGTAATTTCTCCGCATTGCAAGGTGCAAGTCTGAAATTTTTTGCTTTTTCCTGCTCCTCTTAGCATGATAAAGAAGATTCAAAGAGAGTGAGATGCCAGTTACTTTCATTCAGTCAGTAGCTTCAATCATTTCTGGACGTTTTTCAATGGTAAAAATCAATGAATATTGTAAATGCACAAACAGTAATTTCTCCACATTGCAAGGTGCAATTCTGAAATTTTTTGCTTTTTCCTGCTCCTCTTAGCATGATAAAGAAGATTCAAAGAGAGTGAGATGCCAGCTCCTTTCATTCAGTCAGTAGCTTCAAACATTTCTGGTATATGAATAACATGATGTTTTTCAATGGCAAAAATCAATGAATATTGTAAATGCACAAACAGTAATTTCTCCGCATTGCAAGGTGCAATTCTGAAATTTTTTGCTTTTTCCTGCTCCTCTTAGCATGATAAAGAAGATTCAAAGAGAGTGAGATGCCAGCTCCTTTCATTCAGTCAGTAGCTTCAAACATTTCTGGTATATGAATAACATGATGTTTTTCAATGGCAAAAATCAATGAATATTGTAAATGCACAAACAGTAATTTCTCCGCATTGCAAGGTGCAATTCTGAAATTTTTTGCTTTTTCCTGCTCCTCTTAGCATGATAAAGAAGATTCAAAGAGAGTGAGATGCCAGCTCCTTTCATTCAGTCAGTAGCTTCAATCATTTCTGGATGTTTTTCAATGGCAAAAATCAATGAATATTGTAAATGCACAAACAGTAATTTCTCCGCATTGCAAGGTGCAATTCTGAAATTTTTTGCTTTTTCCTGCTCCTCTTAGCATGATAAAGAAGATTCAAAGAGAGTGAGATGTCAGCTCCTTTCATTCAGTCAGTAGCTTCAAACATTTCTGGTATATGAATAACATGATGTTTTTCAATGGCAAAAATCAATGAATATTGTAAATGCACAAACAGTAATTTCTCCGCATTGCAAGGTGCAATTCTGAAATTTTTTGCTTTTTCCTGCTCCTCTTAGCATGATAAAGAAGATTCAAAGAGAGTGAGATGCCAGCTCCTTTCATTCAGTCAGTAGCTTCAATCATTTCTGGATGTTTTTCAATGGCAAAAATCAATGAATATTGTAAATGCACAAACAGTAATTTCTCCGCATTGCAAGGTGCAATTCTGAAATTTTTTGCTTTTTCCTGCTCCTCTTAGCATGATAAAGAAGATTCAAAGAGAGTGAGATGCCAGCTCCTTTCGTTCAGTCAGTAGCTTCAATCATTTCTGGACGTTTTTCAATGGCAAAAATCATTGAATATTATAAATGCACAAACAGTAATTTCTCCGCATTGCAAGGTGCAATTCTGAAATTTTTTACTTTTTCCTGCTCCTCTTAGCATGATAAAGAAGATTCAAAGAGAGTGAGATGCCAGCTCCTTTCATTCAGTCAGTAGCTTCAATCATTTCTGGTATATGAATAACATGATGTTTTTCAATGGCAAAAATCAATGAATATTGTAAATGCACAAACAGTAATTTCTCCGCATTGCAAGGTGCAATTCTGAAATTTTTTGCTTTTTCCTGCTCCTCTTAGCATGATAAAGAAGATTCAAAGAGAGTGAGATGCCAGCTCCTTTCATTCAGTCAGTAGCATCAATCATTTCTGGACGTTTTTCAATGGCAAAAATCAATGAATATTGTAAATGCACAAACTGTAATTTCTCCGCATTGCAAGGTGCAATTCTGAAATTTTTTGCTTTTTCCTGCTCCTCTTAGCATGATAAACAAGATTCAAAGAGAGTGAGATGCCAGTTCCTTTCATTCAGTCAGTAGCTTCAATCATTTCTGGATGTTTTTCAATGGCAAAAATCAATGAATATTGTAAATGCACAAACAGTAATTTCTCCGCATTGCAAGGTGCAATTCTGAAATTTTTTGCTTTTTCCTGCTCCTCTTAGCATGATAAAGAAGATTCAAAGAGAGTGAGATGCCAGCTCTTTTCATTCAGTCAGTAGCTTCAATCATTTCTGGACGTTTTTCAATGGCAAAAATCAATGAATATTGTAAATTCACAAACAGTAATTTCTCCGCATTGCAAGGTGCAATTCTGAAATTTTTTGCTTTTTCCTGCTCCTCTTAGCATGATAAAGAAGATTCAAAGAGAGTGAGATGCCAGCTCCTTTCATTCAGTCAGTAGCTTCAAACATTTCTGGTATATGAATAACATGATGTTTTTCAATGGCAAAAATCAATGAATATTGTAAATGCACAAACAGTAATTTCTCCGCATTGCAAGGTGCAATTCTGAAATTTTTTGCTTTTTCCTGCTCCTCTTAGCATGATAAAGAAGATTCAAAGAGAGTGAGATGCCAGCTCCTTTCGTTCAGTCAGTAGCTTCAATCATTTCTGGACGTTTTTCAATGGCAAAAATCATTGAATATTATAAATGCACAAACAGTAATTTCTCCGCATTGCAAGGTGCAATTCTGAAATTTTTTACTTTTTCCTGCTCCTCTTAGCATGATAAAGAAGATTCAAAGAGAGTGAGATGCCAGCTCCTTTCATTCAGTCAGTAGCTTCAATCATTTCTGGTATATGAATAACATGATGTTTTTCAATGGCAAAAATCAATGAATATTGTAAATGCACAAACAGTAATTTCTCCGCATTGCAAGGTGCAATTCTGAAATTTTTTGCTTTTTCCTGCTCCTCTTAGCATGATAAAGAAGATTCAAAGAGAGTGAGATGCCAGCTCCTTTCATTCAGTCAGTAGCTTCAATCATTTCTGGACGTTTTTCAATGGCAAAAATCAATGAATATTGTAAATGCACAAACAGTAATTTCTCCGCATTGCAAGGTGCAATTCTGAAATTTTTTGCTTTTTCCTGCTCCTCTTAGCATGATAAAGAAGATTCAAAGAGAGTGAGATGCCAGCTCCTTTCATTCAGTCAGTAGCTTCAATCATTTCTGGACGTTTTTCAATGGCAAAAATCAATGAATATTGTAAATGCACAAACAGTAATTTCTCCGCATTGCAAGGTGCAATTCTGAAATTTTTTGCTTTTTCCTGCTCCTCTTAGCATGATAAAGAAGATTCAAAGAGAGTGAGATGCCAGCTCCTTTCATTCAGTCAGTAGCTTCAATCATTTCTGGACGTTTTTCAATGGCAAAAATCAATGAATATTGTAAATGCACAAACAGTAATTTCTCCGCATTGCAAGGTGCAATTCTGAAATTTTTTACTTTTTCCTGCTCCTCTTAGCATGATAAAGAAGATTCAAAGAGAGTGAGATGCCAGCTCCTTTCATTCAGTCAGTAGCTTCAATCATTTCTGGTATATGAATAACATGATGTTTTTCAATCGCAAAAATCAATGAATATTGTAAATGCACAAACAGTAATTTCTCCGCATTGCAAGGTGCAATTCTGAAATTTTTTGCTTTTTCCTGCTCCGCTTAGCATGATAAAGAAGATTCAAAGAGAGTGAGATGCCAGCTCCTTTCATTCAGTCAGTAGCTTCAATCATTTCTGGATGTTTTTCAATGGCAAAAATCAATGAATATTGGAAATGCACAAACAGTAATTTCTCCGCATTGCAAGGTGCAATTCTGAAATTTTTTGCTTTTTCCTGCTCCTCTTAGCATGATAAAGAAGATTCAAAGAGAGTGAGATGCCAGCTCCTTTCCTTCAGTCAGTAGCTTCAATCATTTCTGGTATATGAATAACATGATGTTTTTCAATGGCAAAAATCAATGAATTTTGTAAATGCACAAACAGTAATTTCTCCGCATTGCAAAGCGCAATTCTGAATTTTTTTGCTTTTTCCTGCTCCTCTTAGCATGATAAAGAAGATTCAAAGAGAGTGAGATGCCAGCTCCTTTCGTTCAGTCAGTAGCTTCAATCATTTCTGGACATTTTTCAATGGCAAAAATCAATGAATATTGTAAATGCACAAACAGTAATTTCTCCGCATGGCAAGGTGCAATTCTGAAATTTTTTGCTTTTTCCTGCTCCTCTTAGCATGATAAAGAAGATTCAAAGAGAGTGAAATGCCAGCTCCTTTCATTCAGTCAGTAGCTTCAATCATTTCTGGACGTTTTTCAATGGCAAAAATCAATGAATATTGTAAATGCACAAACAGTAATTTCTCCGCATTGCAAGGTGCAATTCTGAAATTTTTTGCTTTTTCCTGCTCCTCTTAGCATGATAAAGAAGATTCAAAGAGAGTGAGATGCCAGCTCCTTTCATTCAGTCAGTAGCTTCAATCATTTCTGGACGTTTTTCAATGGCAAAAATCAATGAATATTGTAAATGCACAAACAGTAATTTCTCCGCATTGCAAGGTGCAATTCTGAAATTTTTTGCTTTTTCCTGCTCCTCTTAGCATGATAAAGAAGATTCAAAGAGAGTGAGATGCCAGCTCCTTTCCTTCAGTCAGTAGCGTCAATCATTTCTGGCATATGAATAACATGATGTTTTTCAATGGCAAAAATCAATGAATTTTGTAAATGCACAAACAGTAATTTCTCCGCATTGCAAGGCGCAATTCTGAAATTTTTTGCTTTTTCCTGCTCCTCTTAGCATGATAAAGAAGATTCAAAGAGAGTGAGATGCCAGCTCCTTTCATTCAGTCAGTAGCTTCAATCATTTCTGGACATTTTTCAATGGCAAAAATCAATGAATATTGTAAATGCACAAACAGTAATTTCTCCGCATTGCAAGGTGCAATTCTGAAATTTTTTGCTTTTTCCTGCTCCTCTTAGCATGATAAAGAAGATTCAAAGAGAGTGAGATGACAGCTCCTTTCATTCAGTCAGTAGCTTCAATCATTTCTGGACGTTTTTCAATGGCAAAAATCAATGAATATTGTAAATGCACAAACAGTAATTTCTCCGCATTGCAAGGTGCAATTCTGAAATTTTTCCTTTTTCCTGCTCCTCTTAGCATGATAAAGAAGATTCAAAGAGAGTGAGGTGCCAGCTCCTTTCATTCAGTCAGGAGCTTCAAACATTTCTGGTATATGAATAACATGTTTTTCAATGGCAAAAATCAATGAATATTGTAAATGCACAAACAGTAATTTCTCCGCATTGCAAGGTGCAATTCTGAAATTTTTTGCTTTTTCCTGCTCCTCTTAGCATGATAAAGAAGATTCAAAGAGAGTGAGATGCCAGCTCCTTTCATTCAGTCAGTAGCTTCAAACATTTCTGGACGTTTTTCAATGGCAAAAATCAATGAATATTGTAAATGCACAAACAGTAATTTCTCCGCATTGCAAGGTGCAATTCTGAAATTTTTTGTTTTTTCCTGCTCCTCTTAGCATGATAAAGAAGATTCAAAGAGAGTGAGATGCCAGCTCCTTTCATTCAGTCAGTAGCTTCAATCATTTCTGGACGTTTTTCAATGGCAAAAATCAATGAATATTGCAAATGCACAAACAGTAATTTCTCCGCATTGCAAGGTGCAATTCTGAAATTTTTTGCTTTTTCCTGCTCCTCTTAGCATGATAAACAAGATTCAAAGAGAGTGAGATGTCAGCTCCTTTCATTCAGTCAGTAGCTTCAATCATTTCTGGATGTTTTTCAATGGCAAAAATCATTGAATATTGTAAATGCACAAACAGTAATTTCTCCGCATTGCAAGGTGCAATTCTGAAATTTTTTACTTTTTCCTGCTCCTCTTAGCATGATAAAGAAGATTCAAAGAGAGTGAGATGCCAGCTCCTTTCATTCACTCAGTAGCTTCAATCATTTCTGGTATATGAATAACATGATGTTTTTCAATCGCAAAAATCAATGAATATTGTAAATGCACAAACAGTAATTTCTCCGCATTGCAAGGTGCAATTCTGAAATTTTTTGCTTTTTCCTGCTCCTCTTAGCATGATAAAGAAGATTCAAAGAGAGTGAGATGCCAGCTCCTTTCATTCAGTCAGTAGCTTCAATCATTTCTGGATGTTTTTCAATGGCAAAAATCAATGAATATTGTAAATGCACAAACAGTAATTTCTCCGCATTGCAAGGTGCAATTCTGAAATTTTTTGCTTTTTCCTGCTCCTCTTAGCATGATAAAGAAGATTCAAAGAGAGTGAGATGCCAGCTCCTTTCCTTCAGTCAGTAGCTTCAATCATTTCTGGTATATGAATAACATGATGTTTTTCAATGGCAAAAATCAATGAATTTTGTAAATGCACAAACATTAATTTCTCCGCATTGCAAGGCGCAATTCTGAAATTTTTTGCTTTTTCCTGCTCCTCTTAGCATGATAAAGAAGATTCAAAGAGAGTGAGATGCCAGCTCCTTTCATTCAGTCAGTAGCTTCAATCATTTCTGGACATTTTTCAATGGCAAAAATCAATGAATATTGTAAATGCACAAACAGTAATTTCTCCGCATTGCAAGGTGCAATTCTGAAATTTTTTGCTTTTTCCTGCTCCTCTTAGCATGATAAAGAAGATTCAAAGAGAGTGAGATGCCAGCTCCTTTCATTCAGTCAGTAGCTTCAATCATTTCTGGACGTTTTTCAATGGCAAAAATCAATGAATATTGTAAATGCACAAACAGTAATTTCTCCGCATTGCAAGGTGCAATTCTGAAATTTTTTGCTTTTTCCTGCTCCTCTTAGCATGCTAAAGAATATTCAAAGAGAGTGAGATGCCAGCTCCTTTCATTCAGTCAGTACCTTCAATCATTTCTGGACGTTTTTCAATGGCAAAAATCAATGAATATTGTAAATGCACAAACAGTAATTTCTCCGCATTGCAAGGTG
This sequence comes from Phyllobates terribilis, assembly GCF_046119375.1. Classification (NCBI taxonomy): domain Eukaryota; kingdom Metazoa; phylum Chordata; class Amphibia; order Anura; family Dendrobatidae; genus Phyllobates; species Phyllobates terribilis. Next base: position 58,863 of record NW_027363657.1, on the reverse strand, counting down.
CAATTCTGAAATTTTTTGCTTTTTCCTGCTCCTCTTAGCATGATAAAGAAGATTCAAAGAGAGTGAGATGCCAGCTCCTTTCATTCAGTCAGTAGCTTCAATCATTTCTGGACGTTTTTCAATGGCAAAAATCAATGAATATTGTAAATGCACAAACTGTAATTTCTCCGCATTGCAAGGTGCAATTCTGAAATTTTTTGCTTTTTCCTGCTCCTCTTAGCATGATAAAGAAGATTCAAAGAGAGTGAGATGCCAGCTCCTTTCATTCAGTCAGTAGCTTCAATCATTTCTGGTATATGAATAACATGATGTTTTTCAATAGCAAAAATCAATGAATATTGTAAATGCACAAACAGTAATTTCTCCGCATTGCAAGGTGCAATTCTGAAATTTTTTGCTTTTTCCTGCTCCTCTTAGCATGATAAAGAAGATTCAAAGAGAGTGAGATGCCAGCTCCTTTCATTCAGTCAGTAGCTTCAATCATTTCTGGACGTTTTTCAATGGCAAAAATCAATGAATATTGTAAATGCACAAACAGTAATTTCTCCGCATTGCAAGGTGCAATTCTGAAATTTTTTGCTTTTTCCTGCTCCTCTTAGCATGATAAACAAGATTCAAAGAGAGTGAGATGCCAGCTCCTTTCATTCAGTCAGTAGCTTCAATCATTTCTGGACGTTTTTCAATGGCAAAAATCATTGAATATTGTAAATGCACAAACAGTAATTTCTCCGCATTGCAAGGTGCAATTCTGAAATTTTTTACTTTTTCCTGCTCCTCTTAGCATGATAAAGAAGATTCAAAGAGAGTGAGATGCCAGCTCCTTTCATTCAGTCTGTAGCTTCAATCATTTCTGGTATATTAATAACATGATGTTTTTCAATCGCAAAAATCAATGAATATTGTAAATGCACAAACAGTAATTTCTCCGCATTGCAAGGTGCAATTCTGAAATTTTTTGCTTTTTCCTGCTCCTCTTAGCATGATAAAGAAGATTCAAAGAGAGTGAGATGCCAGCTCCTTTCATTCAGTCAGTACCTTCAATCATTTCTGGACGTTTTTCAATGGCAAAAATCAATGAATATTGTAAATGCACAAACAGTAATTTCTCCGCATTGCAAGGTGCAATTCTGAAATTTTTTGCTTTTTCCTGCTCCTCTTAGCATGATAAAGAAGATTCAAAGAGAGTGAGATGCCAGCTCCTTTCATTCAGTCAGTAGCTTCAATCATTTCTGGACGTTTTTCAATGGCAAAAATCAATGAATATTGTAAATGCACAAACTGTAATTTCTCCGCATTGCAAGGTGCAATTCTGAAATTTTTTGCTTTTTCCTGCTCCTCTTAGCATGATAAAGAAGATTCAAAGAGAGTGAGATGCCAGCTCCTTTCATTCAGTCAGTAGCTTCAATCATTTCTGGTATATGAATAACATGATGTTTTTCAATAGCAAAAATCAATGAATATTGTAAATGCACAAACAGTAATTTCTCCGCATTGCAAGGTGCAATTCTGAAATTTTTTGCTTTTTCCTGCTCCTCTTAGCATGATAAAGAAGATTCAAAGAGAGTGAGATGCCAGCTCCTTTCATTCAGTCAGTAGCTTCAATCATTTCTGGACGTTTTTCAATGGCAAAAATCAATGAATATTGTAAATGCACAAACAGTAATTTCTCCGCATTGCAAGGTGCAATTCTGAAATTTTTTGCTTTTTCCTGCTCCTCTTAGCATGATAAACAAGATTCAAAGAGAGTGAGATGCCAGCTCCTTTCATTCAGTCAGTAGCTTCAATCATTTCTGGACGTTTTTCAATGGCAAAAATCATTGAATATTGTAAATGCACAAACAGTAATTTCTCCGCATTGCAAGGTGCAATTCTGAAATTTTTTACTTTTTCCTGCTCCTCTTAGCATGATAAAGAAGATTCAAAGAGAGTGAGATGCCAGCTCCTTTCATTCAGTCTGTAGCTTCAATCATTTCTGGTATATTAATAACATGATGTTTTTCAATCGCAAAAATCAATGAATATTGTAAATGCACAAACAGTAATTTCTCCGCATTGCAAGGTGCAATTCTGAAATTTTTTGCTTTTTCCTGCTCCTCTTAGCATGATAAAGAAGATTCAAAGAGAGTGAGATGCCAGCTCCTTTCATTCAGTCAGTAGCTTCAATCATTTCTGGACGTTTTTCAATGGCAAAAATCAATGAATATTGTAAATGCACAAACAGTAATTTCTCCGCATTGCAAGGTGCAATTCTGAAATTTTTTGCTTTTTCCTGCTCCTCTTAGCATGATAAAGTAGATTCAAAGAGAGTGAGATGCCAGCTCCTTTCATTCAGTCAGTAGCTTCAATCATTTCTGGTATATGAATAACATGATGTTTTTCAATGGCAAAAATCAATGAATATTGTAAATGCACAAACAGTAATTTCTCCGCATTGCAAGGTGCAATTCTGAAATTTTTTGCTTTTTCCTGCTCCTCTTAGCATGATAAAGAAGATTCAAAGAGAGTGAGATGCCAGCTCCTTTCATTCAGTCAGTAGCTTCAATCATTTCTGGACGTTTTTCCATGGCAAAAATCAATGAATATTGTAAATGCACAAACAGTAATTTCTCCGCATTGCAAGGTGCAATTCTGAAATTTTTTGCTTTTTCCTGCTCCTCTTAGCATGATAAAGAAGATTCAAAGAGAGTGAGATGCCAGCTCCTTTCATTCAGTCAGTAGCTTCAATCATTTCTGGACGTTTTTCAATGGTAAAAATCAATGAATATTGTAAATGCACAAACAGTAATTTCTCCACATTGCAAGGTGCAATTCTGAAATTTTTTGCTTTTTCCTGCTCCTCTTAGCATGATAAAGAAGATTCAAAGAGAGTGAGATGCCAGCTCCTTTAATTCAGTCAGTAGCTTCAAACATTTCTGGTATATGAATAACATGATGTTTTTCAATGGCAAAAATCAATGAATATTGTAAATGCACAAACAGTAATTTCTCCGCATTGCAAGGAGCAAGTCTGAAATTTTTTGCTTTTTCCTGCTCCTCTTAGCATGATAAAGAAGATTCAAAGAGAGTGAGATGCCAGCTACTTTCATTCAGTCAGTAGCTTCAATCATTTCTGGACGTTTTTCAATGGTAAAAATCAATGAATATTGTAAATGCACAAACAGTAATTTCTCCACATTGCAAGGTGCAATTCTGAAATTTTTTGCTTTTTCCTGCTCCTCTTAGCATGATAAAGAAGATTCAAAGAGAGTGAGATGCCAACTCCTTTCATTCAGTCAGTAGCTTCAAACATTTCTGGTATATGAATAACATGATGTTTTTCAATGGCAAAAATCAATGAATATTGTAAATGCACAAACAGTAATTTCTCCGCATTGCAAGGTGCAATTCTGAAATTTTTTGCTTTTTCCTGCTCCTCTTAGCATGATAAAGAAGATTCAAAGAGAGTGAGATGCCAGCTCCTTTCATTCAGTCAGTAGCTTCAATCATTTCTGGACGTTTTTCAATGGCAAAAATCAATGAATATTGTAAATGCACAAACAGTAATTTCTCCGCATTGCAAGGTGCAATTCTGAAATTTTTTGCTTTTTCCTGCTCCTCTTAGCATGATAAAGAAGATTCAAAGAGAGTGAGATGCCAGCTCCTTTCATTCAGTCAGTACCTTCAATCATTTCTGGACGTTTTTCAATGGCAAAAATCAATGAATATTGTAAATGCACAAACAGTAATTTCTCCGCATTGCAAGGTGCAATTCTGAAATTTTTTGCTTTTTCCCGCTCCTCTTAGCATGATAAAGAAGATTCAAAGAGAGTGAGGTGCCAGCTCCTTTCATTCAGTCAGTAGCTTCAAACATTTCTGGTATATGAATAACATGTTTTTCAATGGCAAAAATCAATGAATATTGTAAATGCACAAACAGTAATTTCTCCGCATTGCAAGGTGCAATTCTGAAATTTTTTGCTTTTTCCTGCTCCTCTTAGCATGATAAAGAAGATTCAAAGAGAGTGAGATGCCAGCTCCTTTCATTCAGTCAGTAGCTTCAATCATTTCTGGACGTTTTTCAATGGCAAAAATCAATGAATATTGTAAATGCACAAACAGTAATTTCTCCGCATTGCAAGGTGCAATTCTGAAATTTTTTGCTTTTTCCTGCTCCTCTTAGCATGATAAAGAAGATTCAAAGAGAGTGAGATGCCAGCTCCTTTCATTCAGTCAGTAGCTTCAATCATTTCTGGACGTTTTTCAATGGCAAAAATCAATGAATATTGTAAATGCACAAACAGTAATTTCTCCGCATTGCAAGGTGCAATTCTGAAATTTTTTGCTTTTTCCTGCTCCTCTTAGCATGATAAAGAAGATTCAAAGAGAGTGAGATGCCAGCTCCTTTGATTCAGTCAGTAGCTTCAAACATTTCTGGTATATGAATAACATGATGTTTTTCAATGGCAAAAATCAATGAATATTGTAAATGCACAAACAGTAATTTCTCCGCATTGCAAGGTGCAAGTCTGAAATTTTTTGCTTTTTCCTGCTCCTCTTAGCATGATAAAGAAGATTCAAAGAGAGTGAGATGCCAGCTACTTTCATTCAGTCAGTAGCTTCAATCATTTCTGGACGTTTTTCAATGGTAAAAATCAATGAATATTGTAAATGCACAAACAGTAATTTCTCCACATTGCAAGGTGCAATTCTGAAATTTTTTGCTTTTTCCTGCTCCTCTTAGCATGATAAAGAAGATTCAAAGAGAGTGAGATGCCAGCTCCTTTCATTCAGTCAGTAGCTTCAAACATTTCTGGTATATGAATAACATGATGTTTTTCAATGGCAAAAATCAATGAATATTGTAAATGCACAAACAGTAATTTCTCCGCATTGCAAGGTGCAAGTCTGAAATTTTTTGCTTTTTCCTGCTCCTCTTAGCATGATAAAGAAGATTCAAAGAGAGTGAGATGCCAGCTACTTTCATTCAGTCAGTAGCTTCAATCATTTCTGGACGTTTTTCAATGGTAAAAATCAATGAATATTGTAAATGCACAAACAGTAATTTCTCCACATTGCAAGGTGCAATTCTGAAATTTTTTGCTTTTTCCTGCTCCTCTTAGCATGATAAAGAAGATTCAAAGAGAGTGAGATGCCAGCTCCTTTCATTCAGTCAGTAGCTTCAAACATTTCTGGTATATGAATAACATGATGTTTTTCAATGGCAAAAATCAATGAATATTGTAAATGCACAAACAGTAATTTCTCCACATTGCAAGGTGCAATTCTGAAATTTTTTGCTTTTTCCTGCTCCTCTTAGCATGATAAAGAAGATTCAAAGAGAGTGAGATGCCAGCTCCTTTCATTCAGTCAGTAGCTTCAAACATTTCTGGTATATGAATAACATGATGTTTTTCAATGGCAAAAATCAATGAATATTGTAAATGCACAAACAGTAATTTCTCCGCATTGCAAGGTGCAATTCTGAAATTTTTTGCTTTTTCCTGCTCCTCTTAGCATGATAAAGAAGATTCAAAGAGAGTGAGATGCCAGCTCCTTTCATTCAGTCAGTAGCTTCAATCATTTCTGGACGTTTTTCAATGGCAAAAATCAATGAATATTGTAAATGCACAAACAGTAATTTCTCCGCATTGCAAGGTGCAATTCTGAAATTTTTTGCTTTTTCCTGCTCCTCTTAGCATGATAAAGAAGATTCAAAGAGAGTGAGATGTCAGCTCCTTTCATTCAGTCAGTAGCTTCAAACATTTCTGGTATATGAATAACATGATGTTTTTCAATGGCAAAAATCAATGAATATTGTAAATGCACAAACAGTAATTTCTCCGCATTGCAAGGTGCAATTCTGAAATTTTTTGCTTTTTCCTGCTCCTCTTAGCATGATAAAGAAGATTCAAAGAGAGTGAGATGCCAGCTCCTTTCATTCAGTCAGTAGCTTCAATCATTTCTGGACGTTTTTCAATGGCAAAAATCAATGAATATTGTAAATGCACAAACAGTAATTTCTCCGCATTGCAAGGTGCAATTCTGAAATTTTTTGCTTTTTCCTGCTCCTCTTAGCATGATAAAGAGGATTCAAAGAGAGTGAGATGCCAGCTCCTTTCATTCAGTCAGTAGCTTCAATCATTTCTGGACGTTTTTCAATGGCAAAAATCAATGAATATTGTAAATGCACAAACAGTAATTTCTCCGCATTGCAAGGTGCAATTCTGAAATTTTTTGCTTTTTCCTGCTCCTCTTAGCATGATAAAGAAGATTCAAAGAGAGTGAGATGCCAGCTCCTTTCATTCAGTCAGTAGCTTCAAACATTTCTGGTATATGAATAACATGATGTTTTTCAATGGCAAAAATCAATGAATATTGTAAATGCACAAACAGTAATTTCTCCGCATTGCAAGGTGCAAGTCTGAAATTTTTTGCTTTTTCCTGCTCCTCTTAGCATGATAAAGAAGATTCAAAGAGAGTGAGATGCCAGCTACTTTCATTCAGTCAGTAGCTTCAATCATTTCTGGACGTTTTTCAATGGTAAAAATCAATGAATATTGTAAATGCACAAACAGTAATTTCTCCACATTGCAATGTGCAATTCTAAAATTTTTTGCTTTTTCCTGCTCCTCTTAGCATGATAAAGAAGATTCAAAGAGAGTGAGATGCCTGCTCCTTTCATTCAGTCAGTAGCTTCAAACATTTCTGGTATATGAATAACATGATGTTTTTCAATGGCAAAAATCAATGAATATTGTAAATGCACAAACAGTAATTTCTCCGCATTGCAAGGTGCAATTCTGAAATTTTTTGCTTTTTCCTGCTCCTCTTAGCATGATAAAGAAGATTCAAAGAGAGTGAGATGCCAACTCCTTTCATTCAGTCAGTAGCTTCAAACATTTCTGGTATATGAATAACATGATGTTTTTCAATGGCAAAAATCAATGAATATTGTAAATGCACAAACAGTAATTTCTCCGCATTGCAAGGTGCAATTCTGAAATTTTTTGCTTTTTCCTGCTCCTCTTAGCATGATAAAGAAGATTCAAAGAGAGTGAGATGCCAGCTCCTTTCATTCAGTCAGTAGCTTCAATCATTTCTGGACGTTTTTCAATGGCAAAAATCAATGAATATTGTAAATGCACAAACAGTAATTTCTCCGCATTGCAAGGTGCAATTCTGAAATTTTTTGCTTTTTCCTGCTCCTCTTAGCATGATAAAGAAGATTCAAAGAGAGTGAGATGCCAGCTCCTTTCATTCAGTCAGTACCTTCAATCATTTCTGGACGTTTTTCAATGGCAAAAATCAATGAATATTGTAAATGCACAAACAGTAATTTCTCCGCATTGCAAGGTGCAATTCTGAAATTTTTTGCTTTTTCCCGCTCCTCTTAGCATGATAAAGAAGATTCAAAGAGAGTGAGGTGCCAGCTCCTTTCATTCAGTCAGTAGCTTCAAACATTTCTGGTATATGAATAACATGTTTTTCAATGGCAAAAATCAATGAATATTGTAAATGCACAAACAGTAATTTCTCCGCATTGCAAGGTGCAATTCTGAAATTTTTTGCTTTTTCCTGCTCCTCTTAGCATGATAAAGAAGATTCAAAGAGAGTGAGATGCCAGCTCCTTTCATTCAATCAGTAGCTTCAATCATTTCTGGACGTTTTTCAATGGCAAAAATCAATGAATATTGTATATGCACAAACAGTAATTTCTCCGCATTGCAAGGTGCAATTCTGAAATTTTTTGCTTTTTCCTGCTCCTCTTAGCATGATAAAGAAGATTCAAAGAGAGTGAGGTGCCAGCTCCTTTCATTCAGTCAGTAGCTTCAAACATTTCTGGTATATGAATAACATGTTTTTCAATGGCAAAAATCAATGAATATTGTAAATGCACAAACAGTAATTTCTCCGCATTGCAAGGTGCAATTCTGAAATTTTTTGCTTTTTCCTGCTCCTCTTAGCATGATAAAGAAGATTCAAAGAGAGTGAGATGCCAGCTCCTTTCATTCAGTCTGTAGCTTCAATCATTTCTGGTATATTAATAACATGATGTTTTTCAATCGCAAAAATCAATGAATATTGTAAATGCACAAACAGTAATTTCTCCGCATTGCAAGGTGCAATTCTGAAATTTTTTGCTTTTTCCTGCTCCTCTTAGCATGATAAAGAAGATTCAAAGAGAGTGAGATGCCAGCTCCTTTCATTCAGTCAGTAGCTTCAATCATTTCTGGACGTTTTTCAATGGCAAAAATCAATGAATATTGTAAATGCACAAACAGTAATTTCTCCGCATTGCAAGGTGCAATTCTGAAATTTTTTGCTTTTTCCTGCTCCTCTTAGCATGATAAAGAAGATTCAAAGAGAGTGAGATGCCAGCTCCTTTCATTCAGTCAGTAGCTTCAATCATTTCTGGTATATGAATAACATGATGTTTTTCAATGGCAAAAATCAATGAATATTGTAAATGCACAAACAGTAATTTCTCCGCATTGCAAGGTGCAATTCTGAAATTTTTTGCTTTTTCCTGCTCCTCTTAGCATGATAAAGAAGATTCAAAGAGAGTGAGATGCCAGCTCCTTTCATTCAGTCAGTAGCTTCAATCATTTCTGGACGTTTTTCCATGGCAAAAATCAATGAATATTGTAAATGCACAAACAGTAATTTCTCCGCATTGCAAGGTGCAATTCTGAAATTTTTTGCTTTTTCCTGCTCCTCTTAGCATGATAAAGAAGATTCAAAGAGAGTGAGATGCCAGCTCCTTTCATTCAGTCAGTAGCTTCAATCATTTCTGGACGTTTTTCAATGGTAAAAATCAATGAATATTGTAAATGCACAAACAGTAATTTCTCCACATTGCAAGGTGCAATTCTGAAATTTTTTGCTTTTTCCTGCTCCTCTTAGCATGATAAAGAAGATTCAAAGAGAGTGAGATGCCAGCTCCTTTCATTCAGTCAGTAGCTTCAAACATTTCTGGTATATGAATAACATGATGTTTTTCAATGGCAAAAATCAATGAATATTGTAAATGCACAAACAGTAATTTCTCCGCATTGCAAGGTGCAAGTCTGAAATTTTTTGCTTTTTCCTGCTCCTCTTAGCATGATAAAGAAGATTCAAAGAGAGTGAGATGCCAGCTACTTTCATTCAGTCAGTAGCTTCAATCATTTCTGGACGTTTTTCAATGGTAAAAATCAATGAATATTGTAAATGCACAAACAGTAATTTCTCCACATTGCAAGGTGCAATTCTGAAATTTTTTGCTTTTTCCTGCTCCTCTTAGCATGATAAAGAAGATTCAAAGAGAGTGAGATGCCAACTCCTTTCATTCAGTCAGTAGCTTCAAACATTTCTGGTATATGAATAACATGATGTTTTTCAATGGCAAAAATCAATGAATATTGTAAATGCACAAACAGTAATTTCTCCGCATTGCAAGGTGCAATTCTGAAATTTTTTGCTTTTTCCTGCTCCTCTTAGCATGATAAAGAAGATTCAAAGAGAGTGAGATGCCAGCTCCTTTCATTCAGTCAGTAGCTTCAATCATTTCTGGACGTTTTTCAATGGCAAAAATCAATGAATATTGTAAATGCACAAACAGTAATTTCTCCGCATTGCAAGGTGCAATTCTGAAATTTTTTGCTTTTTCCTGCTCCTCTTAGCATGATAAAGAAGATTCAAAGAGAGTGAGATGCCAGCTCCTTTCATTCAGTCAGTACCTTCAATCATTTCTGGACGTTTTTCAATGGCAAAAATCAATGAATATTGTAAATGCACAAACAGTAATTTCTCCGCATTGCAAGGTGCAATTCTGAAATTTTTTGCTTTTTCCCGCTCCTCTTAGCATGATAAAGAAGATTCAAAGAGAGTGAGGTGCCAGCTCCTTTCATTCAGTCAGTAGCTTCAAACATTTCTGGTATATGAATAACATGTTTTTCAATGGCAAAAATCAATGAATATTGTAAATGCACAAACAGTAATTTCTCCGCATTGCAAGGTGCAATTCTGAAATTTTTTGCTTTTTCCTGCTCCTCTTAGCATGATAAAGAAGATTCAAAGAGAGTGAGATGCCAGCTCCTTTCATTCAGTCAGTAGCTTCAATCATTTCTGGACGTTTTTCAATGGCAAAAATCAATGAATATTGTAAATGCACAAACAGTAATTTCTCCGCATTGCAAGGTGCAATTCTGAAATTTTTTGCTTTTTCCTGCTCCTCTTAGCATGATAAAGAAGATTCAAAGAGAGTGAGATGCCAGCTCCTTTCATTCAGTCAGTAGCTTCAATCATTTCTGGACGTTTTTCAATGGCAAAAATCAATGAATATTGTAAATGCACAATCAGTAATTTCTCCGCATTGCAAGGTGCAATTCTGAAATTTTTTGCTTTTTCCTGCTCCTCTTAGCATGATAAAGAAGATTCAAAGAGAGTGAGATGCCAGCTCCTTTGATTCAGTCAGTAGCTTCAAACATTTCTGGTATATGAATAACATGATGTTTTTCAATGGCAAAAATCAATGAATATTGTAAATGCACAAACAGTAATTTCTCCGCATTGCAAGGTGCAAGTCTGAAATTTTTTGCTTTTTCCTGCTCCTCTTAGCATGATAAAGAAGATTCAAAGAGAGTGAGATGCCAGCTACTTTCATTCAGTCAGTAGCTTCAATCATTTCTGGACGTTTTTCAATGGTAAAAATCAATGAATATTGTAAATGCACAAACAGTAATTTCTCCACATTGCAAGGTGCAATTCTGAAATTTTTTGCTTTTTCCTGCTCCTCTTAGCATGATAAAGAAGATTCAAAGAGAGTGAGATGCCAGCTCCTTTCATTCAGTCAGTAGCTTCAAACATTTCTGGTATATGAATAACATGATGTTTTTCAATGGCAAAAATCAATGAATATTGTAAATGCACAAACAGTAATTTCTCCGCATTGCAAGGTGCAAGTCTGAAATTTTTTGCTTTTTCCTGCTCCTCTTAGCATGATAAAGAAGATTCAAAGAGAGTGAGATGCCAGCTACTTTCATTCAGTCAGTAGCTTCAATCATTTCTGGACGTTTTTCAATGGTAAAAATCAATGAATATTGTAAATGCACAAACAGTAATTTCTCCACATTGCAAGGTGCAATTCTGAAATTTTTTGCTTTTTCCTGCTCCTCTTAGCATGATAAAGAAGATTCAAAGAGAGTGAGATGCCAGCTCCTTTCATTCAGTCAGTAGCTTCAAACATTTCTGGTATATGAATAACATGATGTTTTTCAATGGCAAAAATCAATGAATATTGTAAATGCACAAACAGTAATTTCTCCACATTGCAAGGTGCAATTCTGAAATTTTTTGCTTTTTCCTGCTCCTCTTAGCATGATAAAGAAGATTCAAAGAGAGTGAGATGCCAGCTCCTTTCATTCAGTCAGTAGCTTCAAACATTTCTGGTATATGAATAACATGATGTTTTTCAATGGCAAAAATCAATGAATATTGTAAATGCACAAACAGTAATTTCTCCGCATTGCAAGGTGCAATTCTGAAATTTTTTGCTTTTTCCTGCTCCTCTTAGCATGATAAAGAAGATTCAAAGAGAGTGAGATGCCAGCTCCTTTCATTCAGTCAGTAGCTTCAATCATTTCTGGACGTTTTTCAATGGCAAAAATCAATGAATATTGTAAATGCACAAACAGTAATTTCTCCGCATTGCAAGGTGCAATTCTGAAATTTTTTGCTTTTTCCTGCTCCTCTTAGCATGATAAAGAAGATTCAAAGAGAGTGAGATGTCAGCTCCTTTCATTCAGTCAGTAGCTTCAAACATTTCTGGTATATGAATAACATGATGTTTTTCAATGGCAAAAATCAATGAATATTGTAAATGCACAAACAGTAATTTCTCCGCATTGCAAGGTGCAATTCTGAAATTTTTTGCTTTTTCCTGCTCCTCTTAGCATGATAAAGAAGATTCAAAGAGAGTGAGATGCCAGCTCCTTTCATTCAGTCAGTAGCTTCAATCATTTCTGGACGTTTTTCAATGGCAAAAATCAATGAATATTGTAAATGCACAAACAGTAATTTCTCCGCATTGCAAGGTGCAATTCTGAAATTTTTTGCTTTTTCCTGCTCCTCTTAGCATGATAAAGAGGATTCAAAGAGAGTGAGATGCCAGCTCCTTTCATTCAGTCAGTAGCTTCAATCATTTCTGGACGTTTTTCAATGGCAAAAATCAATGAATATTGTAAATGCACAAACAGTAATTTCTCCGCATTGCAAGGTGCAATTCTGAAATTTTTTGCTTTTTCCTGCTCCTCTTAGCATGATAAAGAAGATTCAAAGAGAGTGAGATGCCAGCTCCTTTCATTCAGTCAGTAGCTTCAAACATTTCTGGTATATGAATAACATGATGTTTTTCAATGGCAAAAATCAATGAATATTGTAAATGCACAAACAGTAATTTCTCCGCATTGCAAGGTGCAAGTCTGAAATTTTTTGCTTTTTCCTGCTCCTCTTAGCATGATAAAGAAGATTCAAAGAGAGTGAGATGCCAGCTACTTTCATTCAGTCAGTAGCTTCAATCATTTCTGGACGTTTTTCAATGGTAAAAATCAATGAATATTGGAAATGCACAAACAGTAATTTCTCCACATTGCAATGTGCAATTCTAAAATTTTTTGCTTTTTCCTGCTCCTCTTAGCATGATAAAGAAGATTCAAAGAGAGTGAGATGCCTGCTCCTTTCATTCAGTCAGTAGCTTCAAACATTTCTGGTATATGAATAACATGATGTTTTTCAATGGCAAAAATCAATGAATATTGTAAATGCACAAACAGTAATTTCTCCGCATTGCAAGGTGCAATTCTGAAATTTTTTGCTTTTTCCTGCTCCTCTTAGCATGATAAAGAAGATTCAAAGAGAGTGAGATGCCAACTCCTTTCATTCAGTCAGTAGCTTCAAACATTTCTGGTATATGAATAACATGATGTTTTTCAATGGCAAAAATCAATGAATATTGTAAATGCACAAACAGTAATTTCTCCGCATTGCAAGGTGCAATTCTGAAATTTTTTGCTTTTTCCTGCTCCTCTTAGCATGATAAAGAAGATTCAAAGAGAGTGAGATGCCAGCTCCTTTCATTCAGTCAGTAGCTTCAATCATTTCTGGACGTTTTTCAATGGCAAAAATCAATGAATATTGTAAATGCACAAACAGTAATTTCTCCGCATTGCAAGGTGCAATTCTGAAATTTTTTGCTTTTTCCTGCTCCTCTTAGCATGATAAAGAAGATTCAAAGAGAGTGAGATGCCAGCTCCTTTCATTCAGTCAGTACCTTCAATCATTTCTGGACGTTTTTCAATGGCAAAAATCAATGAATATTGTAAATGCACAAACAGTAATTTCTCCGCATTGCAAGGTGCAATTCTGAAATTTTTTGCTTTTTCCCGCTCCTCTTAGCATGATAAAGAAGATTCAAAGAGAGTGAGGTGCCAGCTCCTTTCATTCAGTCAGTAGCTTCAAACATTTCTGGTATATGAATAACATGTTTTTCAATGGCAAAAATCAATGAATATTGTAAATGCACAAACAGTAATTTCTCCGCATTGCAAGGTGCAATTCTGAAATTTTTTGCTTTTTCCTGCTCCTCTTAGCATGATAAAGAAGATTCAAAGAGAGTGAGATGCCAGCTCCTTTCATTCAATCAGTAGCTTCAATCATTTCTGGACGTTTTTCAATGGCAAAAATCAATGAATATTGTATATGCACAAACAGTAATTTCTCCGCATTGCAAGGTGCAATTCTGAAATTTTTTGCTTTTTCCTGCTCCTCTTAGCATGATAAAGAAGATTCAAAGAGAGTGAGGTGCCAGCTCCTTTCATTCAGTCAGTAGCTTCAAACATTTCTGGTATATGAATAACATGTTTTTCAATGGCAAAAATCAATGAATATTGTAAATGCACAAACAGTAATTTCTCCGCATTGCAAGGTGCAATTCTGAAATTTTTTGCTTTTTCCTGCTCCTCTTAGCATGATAAAGAAGATTCAAAGAGAGTGAGATGCCAGCTCCTTTCATTCAGTCAGTAGCTTCAATCATTTCTGGACGTTTTTCAATGGCAAAAATCAATGAATATTGTAAATGCACAAACAGTAATTTCTCCGCATTGCAAGGTGCAATTCTGAAATTTTTTGCTTTTTCCTGCTCCTCTTAGCATGATAAAGAAGATTCAAAGAGAGTGAGATGCCAGCTCCTTTCGTTCAGTCAGTAGCTTCAATCATTTCTGGACGTTTTTCAATGGCAAAAATCATTGAATATTATAAATGCACAAACAGTAATTTCTCCGCATAGCAAGGTGCAATTCTGAAATTTTTTACTTTTTCCTGCTCCTCTTAGCATGATAAAGAAGATTCAAAGAGAGTGAGATGCCAGCTCCTTTCATTCAGTCAGTAGCTTCAATCATTTCTGGTATATGAATAACATGATATTTTTCAATGGCAAAAATCAATGAATATTGTAAATGCACAAACAGTAATTTCTCCGCATTGCAAGGTGCAATTCTGAAATTTTTTGCTTTTTCCTGCTCCTCTTAGCATGATAAAGAAGATTCAAAGAGAGTGAGATGCCAGCTCCTTTCATTCAGTCAGTAGCTTCAATCATTTCTGGACGTTTTTCAATGGCAAAAATCAATGAATATTGTAAATGCACAAACAGTAATTTCTCCGCATTGCAAGGTGCAATTCTGAAATTTTTTGGTTTTTCCTGCTCCTCTTAGCATGATAAAGAAGATTCAAAGAGAGTGAGATGCCAGCTACTTTCATTCAGTCAGTAGCTTCAAACATTTCTGGTATATGAATAACATAATGTTTTTCAATGGCAAAAATCAATGAATATTGTAAATGCACAAACAGTAATTTCTCCGCATTGCAAGGTGCAAGTCTGAAATTTTTTGCTTTTTCCTGCTCCTCTTAGCATGATAAAGAAGATTCAAAGAGAGTGAGATGCCAGCTACTTTCATTCAGTCAGTAGCTTCAATCATTTCTGGACGTTTTTCAATGGTAAAAATCAATGAATATTGTAAATGCACAAACAGTAATTTCTCCACATTGCAAGGTGCAATTCTGAAATTTTTTGCTTTTTCCTGCTCCTCTTAGCATGATAAAGAAGATTCAAAGAGAGTGAGATGCCAGCTCCTTTCATTCAGTCAGTAGCTTCAAACATTTCTGGTATATGAATAACATGATGTTTTTCAATGGCAAAAATAAATGAATATTGTAAATGCACAAACAGTAATTTCTCCGCATTGCAAGGTGCAATTCTGAAATTTTTTGCTTTTTCCTGCTCCTCTTAGCATGATAAAGAACATTCAAAGAGAGTGAGATGCCAGCTCCTTTCATTCAGTCAGTAGCTTCAATCATTTCTGGATGTTTTTCAATGGCAAAAATCAATGAATATTGTAAATGCACAAACTGTAATTTCTCCGCATTGCAAGGTGCAATTCTGAAATTTTTTGCTTTTTCCTGCTCCTCTTAGCATGATAAAGAAGATTCAAAGAGAGTGAGATGCCAGCTCCTTTCATTCAGTCAGTAGCTTCAATCATTTCTGGACGTTTTTCAATGGCAAAAATCAATGAATATTGTAAATGCACAAACAGTAATTTCTCCGCATTGCAAGGTGCAATTCTGAAATTTTTTGCTTTTTCCTGCTCCTCTTAGCATGATAAAGAAGATTCAAAGAGAGTGAGATGCCAGCTCCTTTCATTCAGTCAGTACCTTCAATCATTTCTGGACGTTTTTCAATGGCAAAAATCAATGAATATTGTAAATGCACAAACAGTAATTTCTCCGCATTGCAAGGTGCAATTCTGAAATTTTTTGCTTTTTCCCGCTCCTCTTAGCATGATAAAGAAGATTCAAAGAGAGTGAGGTGCCAGCTCCTTTCATTCAGTCAGTAGCTTCAAACATTTCTGGTATATGAATAACATGTTTTTCAATGGCAAAAATCAATGAATATTGTAAATGCACAAACAGTAATTTCTCCGCATTGCAAGGTGCAATTCTGAAATTTTTTGATTTTTCCTGCTCCTCTTAGCATGATAAAGAAGATTCAAAGAGAGTGAGATGCCAGCTCCTTTCATTCAGTCAGTAGCTTCAATCATTTCTGGACGTTTTTCAATGGCAAAAATCAATGAATATTGTAAATGCACAATCAGTAATTTCTCCGCATTGCAAGGTGCAATTCTGAAATTTTTTGCTTTTTCCTGCTCCTCTTAGCATGATAAAGAAGATTCAAAGAGAGTGAGATGCCAGCTCCTTTCATTCAGTCAGTAGCTTCAAACATTTCTGGTATATGAATAACATGATGTTTTTCAATGGCAAAAATCAATGAATATTGTAAATGCACAAACAGTAATTTCTCCGCATTGCAAGGTGCAATTCTGAAATTTTTTGCTTTTTCCTGCTCCTCTTAGCATGATAAAGAAGATTCAAAGAGAGTGAGATGCCAGCTCCTTTCATTCAGTCCGTAGCTTCAAACATTTCTGGTATATGAATAAAATGATGTTTTTCAATGGCAAAAATCAATGAATATTGTAAATGCACAAACAGTAATTTCTCCGCATTGCAAGGTGCAAGTCTGAAATTTTTTGCTTTTTCCTGCTCCTCTTAGCATGATAAAGAAGATTCAAAGAGAGTGAGATGCCAGCTACTTTCATTCAGTCAGTAGCTTCAATCATTTCTGGACGTTTTTCAATGGTAAAAATCAATGAATATTGTAAATGCACAAACAGTAATTTCTCCACATTGCAAGGTGCAATTCTGAAATTTTTTGCTTTTTCCTGCTCCTCTTAGCATGATAAAGAAGATTCAAAGAGAGTGAGATGCCAGCTCCTTTCATTCAGTCAGTAGCTTCAAACATTTCTGGTATATGAATAACATGATGTTTTTCAATGGCAAAAATCAATGAATATTGTAAATGCACAAACAGTAATTTCTCCGCATTGCAAGGTGCAATTCTGAAATTTTTTGCTTTTTCCTGCTCCTCTTAGCATGATAAAGAAGATTCAAAGAGAGTGAGATGCCAGCTCCTTTCATTCAGTCAGTAGCTTCAATCATTTCTGGATGTTTTTCAATGGCAAAAATCAATGAATATTGTAAATGCACAAACTGTAATTTCTCCGCATTGCAAGGTGCAATTCTGAAATTTTTTGCTTTTTCCTGCTCCTCTTAGCATGTTAAAGAAGATTCAAAGAGAGTGAGATGCCAGCTCCTTTCATTCAGTCAGTAGCTTCAATCATTTCTGGACGTTTTTCAGTGGCAAAAATCAATGAATATTGTAAATGCACAAACAGTAATTTCTCCGCATTGCAAGGTGCAATTCTGAAATTTTTTGCTTTTTCCTGCTCCTCTTAGCATGATAAAGAAGATTCAAATAGAGTGAGATGCCAGCTCCTTTCATTCAGTCAGTACCTTCAATCATTTCTGGACGTTTTTCAATGGCAAAAATCAATGAATATTGTAAATGCACAAACAGTAATTTCTCCGCATTGCAAGGTGCAAGTCTGAAATTTTTTGCTTTTTCCTGCTCCTCTTAGCATGATAAAGAAGATTCAAAGAGAGTGAGATGCCAGCTACTTTCATTCAGTCAGTAGCTTCAATCATTTCTGGACGTTTTTCAATGGTAAAAATCAATGAATATTGTAAATGCACAAACAGTAATTTCTCCACATTGCAAGGTGCAATTCTGAAATTTTTTGCTTTTTCCTGCTCCTCTTAGCATGATAAAGAAGATTCAAAGAGAGTGAGATGCCAGCTCCTTTCATTCAGTCAGTAGCTTCAAACATTTCTGGTATATGAATAACATGATGTTTTTCAATGGCAAAAATCAATGAATATTGTAAATGCACAAACAGTAATTTCTCCGCATTGCAAGGTGCAATTCTGAAATTTTTTGCTTTTTCCTGCTCCTCTTAGCATGATAAAGAAGATTCAAAGAGAGTGAGATGCCAGCTCCTTTCATTCAGTCAGTAGCTTTAATCATTTCTGGACGTTTTTCAATGGCAAAAATCAATGAATATTGTAAATGCACAAACAGTAATTTCTCTGCATTGCAAGGTGCAATTCTGAAATTTTTTGCTTTTTCCTGCTCCTCTTAGCATGATAAAGAAGATTCAAAGAGAGTGAGATGTCAGCTCCTTTCATTCAGTCAGTAGCTTCAAACATTTCTGGTATATGAATAACATGATGTTTTTCAATGGCAAAAATCAATGAATATTGTAAATGCACAAACAGTAATTTCTCCGCATTGCAAGGTGCAATTCTGAAATTTTTTGCTTTTTCCTGCTCCTCTTAGCATGATAAAGAATATTCAAAGAGAGTGAGATGCCAGCTCCTTTCATTCAGTCAGTAGCTTCAATCATTTCTGGACGTTTTTCAATGGCAAAAATCAATGAATATTGTAAATGCACAAACAGTAATTTCTCTGCATTGCAAGGTGCAATTCTGAAATTTTTTGCTTTTTCCTGCTCCTCTTAGCATGATAAAGAAGATTCAAAGAGAGTGAGATGCCAGCTCCTTTCGTTCAGTCAGTAGCTTCAATCATTTCTGGACGTTTTTCAATGGCAAAAATCATTGAATATTATAAATGCACAAACAGTAATTTCTCCGCATAGCAAGGTGCAATTCTGAAATTTTTTACTTTTTCCTGCTCCTCTTAGCATGATAAAGAAGATTCAAAGAGAGTGAGATGCCAGCTCCTTTCATTCAGTCAGTAGCTTAAATCATTTCTGGTATATGAATAACATGATGTTTTTCAATGGCAAAAATCAATGAATATTGTAAATGCACAAACAGTAATTTCTCCGCATTGCAAGGTGCAATTCTGAAATTTTTTGCTTTTTCCTGCTCCTCTTAGCATGATAAAGAAGATTCAAAGAGAGTGAGATGCCAGCTCCTTTCATTCAGTCAGTAGCTTCAATCATTTCTGGACGTTTTTCAATGGCAAAAATCAATGAATATTGTAAATGCACAAACAGTAATTTCTCCGCATTGCAAGGTGCAATTCTGAAATTTTTTGGTTTTTCCTGCTCCTCTTAGCATGATAAAGAAGATTCAAAGAGAGTGAGATGCCAGCTACTTTCATTCAGTCAGTAGCTTCAAACATTTCTGGTATATGAATAACATAATGTTTTTCAATGGCAAAAATCAATGAATATTGTAAATGCACAAACAGTAATTTCTCCGCATTGCAAGGTGCAAGTCTGAAATTTTTTGCTTTTTCCTGCTCCTCTTAGCATGATAAAGAAGATTCAAAGAGAGTGAGATGCCAGCTACTTTCATTCAGTCAGTAGCTTCAATCATTTCTGGACGTTTTTCAATGGTAAAAATCAATGAATATTGTAAATGCACAAACAGTAATTTCTCCACATTGCAAGGTGCAATTCTGAAATTTTTTGCTTTTTCCTGCTCCTCTTAGCATGATAAAGAAGATTCAAAGAGAGTGAGATGCCAGCTCCTTTCATTCAGTCAGTAGCTTCAAACATTTCTGGTATATGAATAACATGATGTTTTTCAATGGCAAAAATCAATGAATATTGTAAATGCACAAACAGTAATTTCTCCACATTGCAAGGTGCAATTCTGAAATTTTTTGCTTTTTCCTGCTCCTCTTAGCATGATAAAGAACATTCAAAGAGAGTGAGATGCCAGCTCCTTTCATTCAGTCAGTAGCTTCAATCATTTCTGGATGTTTTTCAATGGCAAAAATCAATGAATATTGTAAATGCACAAACTGTAATTTCTCCGCATTGCAAGGTGCAATTCTGAAATTTTTTGCTTTTTCCTGCTCCTCTTAGCATGATAAAGAAGATTCAAAGAGAGTGAGATGCCAGCTCCTTTCATTCAGTCAGTAGCTTCAATCATTTCTGGACGTTTTTCAATGGCAAAAATCAATGAATATTGTAAATGCACAAACAGTAATTTCTCCGCATTGCAAGGTGCAATTCTGAAATTTTTTGCTTTTTCCTGCTCCTCTTAGCATGATAAAGAAGATTCAAAGAGAGTGAGATGCCAGCTCCTTTCATTCACTCAGTACCTTCAATCATTTCTGGACGTTTTTCAATGGCAAAAATCAATGAATATTGTAAATGCACAAACAGTAATTTCTCCGCATTGCAAGGTGCAATTCTGAAATTTTTTGCTTTTTCCCGCTCCTCTTAGCATGATAAAGAAGATTCAAAGAGAGTGAGGTGCCAGCTCCTTTCATTCAGTCAGTAGCTTCAAACATTTCTGGTATATGAATAACATGTTTTTCAATGGCAAAAATCAATGAATATTGTAAATGCACAAACAGTAATTTCTCCGCATTGCAAGGTGCAATTCTGAAATTTTTTGATTTTTCCTGCTCCTCTTAGCATGATAAAGAAGATTCAAAGAGAGTGAGATGCCAGCTCCTTTCATTCAGTCAGTAGCTTCAATCATTTCTGGACGTTTTTCAATGGCAAAAATCAATGAATATTGTAAATGCACAAACAGTAATTTCTCCGCATTGCAAGGTGCAATTCTGAAATTTTTTGATTTTTCCTGCTCCTCTTAGCATGATAAAGAAGATTCAAAGAGAGTGAGATGCCAGCTCCTTTCATTCAGTCAGTAGCTTCAATCATTTCTGGACGTTTTTCAATGGCAAAAATCAATGAATATTGTAAATGCACAAACAGTAATTTCTCCGCATTGCAAGGTGCAATTCTGAAATTTTTTGCTTTTTCCTGCTCCTCTTAGCATGATAAAGAAGATTCAAAGAGAGTGAGATGCCAGCTCCTTTCATTCAGTCAGTAGCTTCAAACATTTCTGGTATATGAATAACATGATGTTTTTCAATGGCAAAAATCAATGAATATTGTAAATGCACAAACAGTAATTTCTCCGCATTGCAAGGTGCAATTCTGAAATTTTTTGCTTTTTCCTGCTCCTCTTAGCATGATAAAGAAGATTCAAAGAGAGTGAGATGCCAGCTCCTTTCATTCAGTCAGTAGCTTTAATCATTTCTGGACGTTTTTCAATGGCAAAAATCAATGAATATTGTAAATGCACAAACAGTAATTTCTCTGCATTGCAAGGTGCAATTCTGAAATTTTTTGCTTTTTCCTGCTCCTCTTAGCATGATAAAGAAGATTCAAAGAGAGTGAGATGTCAGCTCCTTTCATTCAGTCAGTAGCTTCAAACATTTCTGGTATATGAATAACATGATGTTTTTCAATGGCAAAAATCAATGAATATTGTAAATGCACAAACAGTAATTTCTCCGCATTGCAAGGTGCAATTCTGAAATTTTTTGCTTTTTCCTGCTCCTCTTAGCATGATAAAGAATATTCAAAGAGAGTGAGATGCCAGCTCCTTTCATTCAGTCAGTAGCTTCAATCATTTCTGGACGTTTTTCAATGGCAAAAATCAATGAATATTGTAAATGCACAAACAGTAATTTCTCTGCATTGCAAGGTGCAATTCTGAAATTTTTTGCTTTTTCCTGCTCCTCTTAGCATGATAAAGAAGATTCAAAGAGAGTGAGATGCCAGCTCCTTTCGTTCAGTCAGTAGCTTCAATCATTTCTGGACGTTTTTCAATGGCAAAAATCATTGAATATTATAAATGCACAAACAGTAATTTCTCCGCATAGCAAGGTGCAATTCTGAAATTTTTTACTTTTTCCTGCTCCTCTTAGCATGATAAAGAAGATTCAAAGAGAGTGAGATGCCAGCTCCTTTCATTCAGTCAGTAGCTTAAATCATTTCTGGTATATGAATAACATGATGTTTTTCAATGGCAAAAATCAATGAATATTGTAAATGCACAAACAGTAATTTCTCCGCATTGCAAGGTGCAATTCTGAAATTTTTTGCTTTTTCCTGCTCCTCTTAGCATGATAAAGAAGATTCAAAGAGAGTGAGATGCCAGCTCCTTTCATTCAGTCAGTAGCTTCAATCATTTCTGGACGTTTTTCAATGGCAAAAATCAATGAATATTGTAAATGCACAAACAGTAATTTCTCCGCATTGCAAGGTGCAATTCTGAAATTTTTTGGTTTTTCCTGCTCCTCTTAGCATGATAAAGAAGATTCAAAGAGAGTGAGATGCCAGCTACTTTCATTCAGTCAGTAGCTTCAAACATTTCTGGTATATGAATAACATAATGTTTTTCAATGGCAAAAATCAATGAATATTGTAAATGCACAAACAGTAATTTCTCCGCATTGCAAGGTGCAAGTCTGAAATTTTTTGCTTTTTCCTGCTCCTCTTAGCATGATAAAGAAGATTCAAAGAGAGTGAGATGCCAGCTACTTTCATTCAGTCAGTAGCTTCAATCATTTCTGGACGTTTTTCAATGGTAAAAATCAATGAATATTGTAAATGCACAAACAGTAATTTCTCCACATTGCAAGGTGCAATTCTGAAATTTTTTGCTTTTTCCTGCTCCTCTTAGCATGATAAAGAAGATTCAAAGAGAGTGAGATGCCAGCTCCTTTCATTCAGTCAGTAGCTTCAAACATTTCTGGTATATGAATAACATGATGTTTTTCAATGGCAAAAATCAATGAATATTGTAAATGCACAAACAGTAATTTCTCCACATTGCAAGGTGCAATTCTGAAATTTTTTGCTTTTTCCTGCTCCTCTTAGCATGATAAAGAACATTCAAAGAGAGTGAGATGCCAGCTCCTTTCATTCAGTCAGTAGCTTCAATCATTTCTGGATGTTTTTCAATGGCAAAAATCAATGAATATTGTAAATGCACAAACTGTAATTTCTCCGCATTGCAAGGTGCAATTCTGAAATTTTTTGCTTTTTCCTGCTCCTCTTAGCATGATAAAGAAGATTCAAAGAGAGTGAGATGCCAGCTCCTTTCATTCAGTCAGTAGCTTCAATCATTTCTGGACGTTTTTCAATGGCAAAAATCAATGAATATTGTAAATGCACAAACAGTAATTTCTCCGCATTGCAAGGTGCAATTCTGAAATTTTTTGCTTTTTCCTGCTCCTCTTAGCATGATAAAGAAGATTCAAAGAGAGTGAGATGCCAGCTCCTTTCATTCACTCAGTACCTTCAATCATTTCTGGACGTTTTTCAATGGCAAAAATCAATGAATATTGTAAATGCACAAACAGTAATTTCTCCGCATTGCAAGGTGCAATTCTGAAATTTTTTGCTTTTTCCCGCTCCTCTTAGCATGATAAAGAAGATTCAAAGAGAGTGAGGTGCCAGCTCCTTTCATTCAGTCAGTAGCTTCAAACATTTCTGGTATATGAATAACATGTTTTTCAATGGCAAAAATCAATGAATATTGTAAATGCACAAACAGTAATTTCTCCGCATTGCAAGGTGCAATTCTGAAATTTTTTGATTTTTCCTGCTCCTCTTAGCATGATAAAGAAGATTCAAAGAGAGTGAGATGCCAGCTCCTTTCATTCAGTCAGTAGCTTCAATCATTTCTGGACATTTTTCAATGGCAAAAATCAATGAATATTGTAAATGCACAAACAGTAATTTCTCCGCATTGCAAGGTGCAATTCTGAAATTTTTTGCTTTTTCCTGCTCCTCTTAGCATGATAAAGAAGATTCAAAGAGAGTGAGATGCCAGCTCCTTTCATTCAGTCAGTAGCTTCAAACATTTCTGGTATATGAATAACATGATGTTTTTCAATGGCAAAAATCAATGAATATTGTAAATGCACAAACAGTAATTTCTCCGCATTGCAAGGTGCAATTCTGAAATTTTTTGCTTTTTCCTGCTCCTCTTAGCATGATAAAGAAGATTCAAAGAGAGTGAGATGCCAGCTCCTTTCATTCAGTCAGTAGCTTCAAACATTTCTGGTATATGAATAAAATGATGTTTTTCAATGGCAAAAATCAATGAATATTGTAAATGCACAAACAGTAATTTCTCCGCATTGCAAGGTGCAAGTCTGAAATTTTTTGCTTTTTCCTGCTCCTCTTAGCATGATAAAGAAGATTCAAAGAGAGTGAGATGCCAGCTACTTTCATTCAGTCAGTAGCTTCAATCATTTCTGGACGTTTTTCAATGGTAAAAATCAATGAATATTGTAAATGCACAAACAGTAATTTCTCCACATTGCAAGGTGCAATTCTGAAATTTTTTGCTTTTTCCTGCTCCTCTTAGCATGATAAAGAAGATTCAAAGAGAGTGAGATGCCAGCTCCTTTCATTCAGTCAGTAGCTTCAAACATTTCTGGTATATGAATAACATGATGTTTTTCAATGGCAAAAATCAATGAATATTGTAAATGCACAAACAGTAATTTCTCCGCATTGCAAGGTGCAATTCTGAAATTTTTTGATTTTTCCTGCTCCTCTTAGCATGATAAAGAAGATTCAAAGAGAGTGAGATGCCAGCTCCTTTCATTCAGTCAGTAGCTTCAATCATTTCTGGATGTTTTTCAATGGCAAAAATCAATGAATATTGTAAATGCACAAACTGTAATTTCTCCGCATTGCAAGGTGCAATTCTGAAATTTTTTGCTTTTTCCTGCTCCTCTTAGCATGTTAAAGAAGATTCAAAGAGAGTGAGATGCCAGCTCCTTTCATTCAGTCAGTAGCTTCAATCATTTCTGGACGTTTTTCAGTGGCAAAAATCAATGAATATTGTAAATGCACAAACAGTAATTTCTCCGCATTGCAAGGTGCAATTCTGAAATTTTTTGCTTTTTCCTGCTCCTCTTAGCATGATAAAGAAGATTCAAAGAGAGTGAGATGCCAGCTACTTTCATTCAGTCAGTAGCTTCAATCATTTCTGGACGTTTTTCAATGGTAAAAATCAATGAATATTGTAAATGCACAAACAGTAATTTCTCCGCATTGCAAGGTGCAAGTCTGAAATTTTTTGCTTTTTCCTGCTCCTCTTAGCATGATAAAGAAGATTCAAAGAGAGTGAGATGCCAGCTACTTTCATTCAGTCAGTAGCTTCAATCATTTCTGGACGTTTTTCAATGGTAAAAATCAATGAATATTGTAAATGCACAAACAGTAATTTCTCCACATTGCAAGGTGCAATTCTGAAATTTTTTGCTTTTTCCTGCTCCTCTTAGCATGATAAAGAAGATTCAAAGAGAGTGAGATGCCAGCTCCTTTCATTCAGTCAGTAGCTTCAAACATTTCTGGTATATGAATAACATGATGTTTTTCAATGGCAAAAATCAATGAATATTGTAAATGCACAAACAGTAATTTCTCCGCATTGCAAGGTGCAATTCTGAAATTTTTTGCTTTTTCCTGCTCCTCTTAGCATGATAAAGAAGATTCAAAGAGAGTGAGATGCCAGCTCCTTTCATTCAGTCAGTAGCTTCAATCATTTCTGGATGTTTTTCAATGGCAAAAATCAATGAATATTGTAAATGCACAAACTGTAATTTCTCCGCATTGCAAGGTGCAATTCTGAAATTTTTTGCTTTTTCCTGCTCCTCTTAGCATGATAAAGAAGATTCAAAGAGAGTGAGATGCCAGCTCCTTTCATTCAGTCAGTAGCTTCAATCATTTCTGGACGTTTTTCAATGGCAAAAATCAATGAATATTGTAAATGCACAAACAGTAATTTCTCCGCATTGCAAGGTGCAATTCTGAAATTTTTTGCTTTTTCCTGCTCCTCTTAGCATGATAAAGAAGATTCAAAGAGAGTGAGATGCCAGCTCCTTTCATTCAGTCAGTACCTTCAATCATTTCTGGACGTTTTTCAATGGCAAAAATCAATGAATATTGTAAATGCACAAACAGTAATTTCTCCGCATTGCAAGGTGCAATTCTGAAATTTTTTGCTTTTTCCCGCTCCTCTTAGCATGATAAAGAAGATTCAAAGAGAGTGAGGTGCCAGCTCCTTTCATTCAGTCAGTAGCTTCAAACATTTCTGGTATATGAATAACATGTTTTTCAATGGCAAAAATCAATGATTATTGTAAATGCACAAACAGTAATTTCTCCGCATTGCAAGGTGCAATTCTGAAATTTTTTGATTTTTCCTGCTCCTCTTAGCATGATAAAGAAGATTCAAAGAGAGTGAGATGCCAGCTCCTTTCATTCAGTCAGTAGCTTCAATCATTTCTGGACGTTTTTCAATGGCAAAAATCAATGAATATTGTAAATGCACAAACAGTAATTTCTCCGCATTGCAAGGTGCAATTCTGAAATTTTTTGCTTTTTCCTGCTCCTCTTAGCATGATAAAGAAGATTCAAAGAGAGTGAGATGCCAGCTCCTTTCATTCAGTCAGTAGCTTCAAACATTTCTGGTATATGAATAACATGATGTTTTTCAATGGCAAAAATCAATGAATATTGTAAATGCACAAACAGTAATTTCTCCGCATTGCAAGGTGCAATTCTGAAATTTTTTGCTTTTTCCTGCTCCTCTTAGCATGATAAAGAAGATTCAAAGAGAGTGAGATGCCAGCTCCTTTCATTCAGTCAGTAGCTTCAAACATTTCTGGTATATGAATAACATGATGTTTTTCAATGGCAAAAATCAATGAATATTGTAAATGCACAAACAGTAATTTCTCCGCATTGCAAGGTGCAAGTCTGAAATTTTTTGCTTTTTACTGCTCCTCTTAGCATGATAAAGAAGATTCAAAGAGAGTGAGATGCCAGCTACTTTCATTCAGTCAGTAGCTTCAATCATTTCTGGACGTTTTTCAATGGTAAAAATCAATGAATATTGTAAATGCACAAACAGTAATTTCTCCACATTGCAAGGTGCAATTCTGAAATTTTTTGCTTTTTCCTGCTCCTCTTAGCATGATAAAGAAGATTCAAAGAGAGTGAGATGCCAGCTCCTTTCATTCAGTCAGTAGCTTCAAACATTTCTGGTATATGAATAACATGTTTTTCAATGGCAAAAATCAATGAATATTGTAAATGCACAAACAGTAATTTCTCCGCATTGCAAGGTGCAATTCTGAAATTTTTTGCTTTATCCTGCTCCTCTTAGCATGATAAAGAAGATTCAAAGAGAGTGAGATGCCAGCTCCTTTCATTCAGTCAGTAGCTTCAATCATTTCTGGATGTTTTTCAATGGCAAAAATCAATGAATATTGTAAATGCACAAACTGTAATTTCTCCGCATTGCAAGGTGCAATTCTGAAATTTTTTGCTTTTTCCTGCTCCTCTTAGCATGATAAAGAAGATTCAAAGAGAGTGAGATGCCAGCTCCTTTCATTCAGTCAGTAGCTTCAAACATTTCTGGTATATGAATAACATGTTTTTCAATGGTAAAAATCAATGAATATTGTAAATGCACAAACAGTAATTTCTCCGCAATGCAAGGTGCAATTCTGAAATTTTTTGCTTTTTCCCGCTCCTCTTAGCATGATAAAGAAGATTCAAAGAGAGTGAGGTGCCAGCTCCTTTCATTCAGTCAGTAGCTTCAAACATTTCTGGTATATGAATAACATGTTTTTCAATGGCAAAAATCAATGAATATTGTAAATGCACAAACAGTAATTTCTCCGCATTGCAAGGTGCAATTCTGAAATTTTTTGATTTTTCCTGCTCCTCTTAGCATGATAAAGAAAATTCAAAGAGAGTGAGATGCCGGCTCCTTTCATTCAGTCAGTAGCTTCAATCATTTCTGGACGTTTTTCAATGGCAAAAATCAATGAATATTGTAAATGCACAAACAGTAATTTCTCCGCATTGCAAGGTGCAATTCTGAAATTTTTTGCTTTTTCCTGCTCCTCTTAGCATGATAAAGAAGATTCAAAGAGAGTGAGATGCCAGCTCCTTTCATTCAGTCAGTAGCTTCAAACATTTCTGGTATATGAATAACATGATGTTTTTCAATGGCAAAAATCAATGAATATTGTAAATGCACAAACAGTAATTTCTCCGCATTGCAAGGTGCAAGTCTGAAATTTTTTGCTTTTTCCTGCTCCTCTTAGCATGATAAAGAAGATTCAAAGACAGTGAGATGCCAGCTACTTTCATTCAGTCAGTAGCTTCAATCATTTCTGGACGTTTTTCAATGGTAAAAATCAATGAATATTGTAAATGCACAAACAGTAATTTCTCCACATTGCAAGGTGCAATTCTGAAATTTTTTGCTTTTTCCTGCTCCTCTTAGCATGATAAAGAAGATTCAAAGAGAGTGAGATGCCAGCTCCTTTCATTCAGTCAGTAGCTTCAAACATTTCTGGTATATGAATAACATGATGTTTTTCAGGGGCAAAAATCAATGAATATTGTAAATGCACAAACAGTAATTTCTCCGCATTGCAAGGTGCAATTCTGAAATTTTTTGCTTTTTCCTGCTCCTCTTAGCATGATAAAGAAGATTCAAAGAGAGTGACATGCCAGCTCCTTTCATTCAGTCAGTAGCTTCAATCATTTCTGGATGTTTTTCAATGGCAAAAATCAATGAATATTGTAAATGCACAAACTGTAATTTCTCCGCATTGCAAGGTGCAATTCTGAAATTTTTTGCTTTTTCCTGCTCCTCTTAGTATGATAAAGAAGATTCAAAGAGAGTGAGATGCCAGCTCCTTTCATTCAGTCAGTAGCTTCAATCATTTCTGGACGTTTTTCAGTGGCAAAAATCAATGAATATTGTAAATGCACAAACAGTAATTTCTCCGCATTGCAAGGTGCAATTCTGAAATTTTTTGCTTTTTCCCGCTCCTCTTAGCATGATAAAGAAGATACAAAGAGAGTGATGTGCCAGCTCCTTTCATTCAGTCAGTAGCTTCAAACATTTCTGGTATATGAATAACATGTTTTTCAATGGCAAAAATCAATGAATATTGTAAATGCACAAACAGTAATTTCTCCGCATTGCAAGGTGCAATTCTGAAATTTTTTGATTTTTCCTGCTCCTCTTAGCATGATAAATAAGATTCAAAGAGAGTGAGATGCCAGCTCCTTTCATTCAGTCAGTAGCTTCAATCATTTCTGGACGTTTTTCAATGGCAAAAATCAATGAATATTGTAAATGCACAAACAGTAATTTCTCCGCATTGCAAGGTGCAATTCTGAAATTTTTTGCTTTTTCCTGCTCCTCTTAGCATGATAAAGAAGATTCAAAGAGAGTGAGATGCCAGCTCCTTTCATTCAGTCAGTAGCTTCAAACATTTCTGGTATATGAATAACATGATGTTTTTCAATGGCAAAAATCAATGAATATTGTAAATGCACAAACAGTAATTTCTCCGCATTGCAAGGTGCAAGTCTGAAATTTTTTGCTTTTTCCTGCTCCTCTTAGCATGATAAAGAAGATTCAAAGAGAGTGAGATGCCAGTTACTTTCATTCAGTCAGTAGCTTCAATCATTTCTGGACGTTTTTCAATGGTAAAAATCAATGAATATTGTAAATGCACAAACAGTAATTTCTCCACATTGCAAGGTGCAATTCTGAAATTTTTTGCTTTTTCCTGCTCCTCTTAGCATGATAAAGAAGATTCAAAGAGAGTGAGATGCCAGCTCCTTTCATTCAGTCAGTAGCTTCAAACATTTCTGGTATATGAATAACATGATGTTTTTCAATGGCAAAAATCAATGAATATTGTAAATGCACAAACAGTAATTTCTCCGCATTGCAAGGTGCAATTCTGAAATTTTTTGCTTTTTCCTGCTCCTCTTAGCATGATAAAGAAGATTCAAAGAGAGTGAGATGCCAGCTCCTTTCATTCAGTCAGTAGCTTCAAACATTTCTGGTATATGAATAACATGATGTTTTTCAATGGCAAAAATCAATGAATATTGTAAATGCACAAACAGTAATTTCTCCGCATTGCAAGGTGCAATTCTGAAATTTTTTGCTTTTTCCTGCTCCTCTTAGCATGATAAAGAAGATTCAAAGAGAGTGAGATGCCAGCTCCTTTCATTCAGTCAGTAGCTTCAATCATTTCTGGATGTTTTTCAATGGCAAAAATCAATGAATATTGTAAATGCACAAACAGTAATTTCTCCGCATTGCAAGGTGCAATTCTGAAATTTTTTGCTTTTTCCTGCTCCTCTTAGCATGATAAAGAAGATTCAAAGAGAGTGAGATGTCAGCTCCTTTCATTCAGTCAGTAGCTTCAAACATTTCTGGTATATGAATAACATGATGTTTTTCAATGGCAAAAATCAATGAATATTGTAAATGCACAAACAGTAATTTCTCCGCATTGCAAGGTGCAATTCTGAAATTTTTTGCTTTTTCCTGCTCCTCTTAGCATGATAAAGAAGATTCAAAGAGAGTGAGATGCCAGCTCCTTTCATTCAGTCAGTAGCTTCAATCATTTCTGGATGTTTTTCAATGGCAAAAATCAATGAATATTGTAAATGCACAAACAGTAATTTCTCCGCATTGCAAGGTGCAATTCTGAAATTTTTTGCTTTTTCCTGCTCCTCTTAGCATGATAAAGAAGATTCAAAGAGAGTGAGATGCCAGCTCCTTTCGTTCAGTCAGTAGCTTCAATCATTTCTGGACGTTTTTCAATGGCAAAAATCATTGAATATTATAAATGCACAAACAGTAATTTCTCCGCATTGCAAGGTGCAATTCTGAAATTTTTTACTTTTTCCTGCTCCTCTTAGCATGATAAAGAAGATTCAAAGAGAGTGAGATGCCAGCTCCTTTCATTCAGTCAGTAGCTTCAATCATTTCTGGTATATGAATAACATGATGTTTTTCAATGGCAAAAATCAATGAATATTGTAAATGCACAAACAGTAATTTCTCCGCATTGCAAGGTGCAATTCTGAAATTTTTTGCTTTTTCCTGCTCCTCTTAGCATGATAAAGAAGATTCAAAGAGAGTGAGATGCCAGCTCCTTTCATTCAGTCAGTAGCTTCAATCATTTCTGGACGTTTTTCAATGGCAAAAATCAATGAATATTGTAAATGCACAAACTGTAATTTCTCCGCATTGCAAGGTGCAATTCTGAAATTTTTTGCTTTTTCCTGCTCCTCTTAGCATGATAAACAAGATTCAAAGAGAGTGAGATGCCAGTTCCTTTCATTCAGTCAGTAGCTTCAATCATTTCTGGATGTTTTTCAATGGCAAAAATCAATGAATATTGTAAATGCACAAACAGTAATTTCTCCGCATTGCAAGGTGCAATTCTGAAATTTTTTGCTTTTTCCTGCTCCTCTTAGCATGATAAAGAAGATTCAAAGAGAGTGAGATGCCAGCTCCTTTCATTCAGTCAGTAGCTTCAATCATTTCTGGACGTTTTTCAATGGCAAAAATCAATGAATATTGTAAATTCACAAACAGTAATTTCTCCGCATTGCAAGGTGCAATTTTGAAATTTTTTGCTTTTTCCTGCTCCTCTTAGCATGATAAAGAAGATTCAAAGAGAGTGAGATGCCAGCTCCTTTCATTCAGTCAGTAGCTTCAAACATTTCTGGTATATGAATAACATGATGTTTTTCAATGGCAAAAATCAATGAATATTGTAAATGCACAAACAGTAATTTCTCCGCATTGCAAGGTGCAATTCTGAAATTTTTTGCTTTTTCCTGCTCCTCTTAGCATGATAAAGAAGATTCAAAGAGAGTGAGATGCCAGCTCCTTTCGTTCAGTCAGTAGCTTCAATCATTTCTGGACGTTTTTCAATGGCAAAAATCATTGAATATTATAAATGCACAAACAGTAATTTCTCCGCATTGCAAGGTGCAATTCTGAAATTTTTTACTTTTTCCTGCTCCTCTTAGCATGATAAAGAAGATTCAAAGAGAGTGAGATGCCAGCTCCTTTCATTCAGTCAGTAGCTTCAATCATTTCTGGTATATGAATAACATGATGTTTTTCAATGGCAAAAATCAATGAATATTGTAAATGCACAAACAGTAATTTCTCCGCATTGCAAGGTGCAATTCTGAAATTTTTTGCTTTTTCCTGCTCCTCTTAGCATGATAAAGAAGATTCAAAGAGAGTGAGATGCCAGCTCCTTTCATTCAGTCAGTAGCTTCAATCATTTCTGGACGTTTTTCAATGGCAAAAATCAATGAATATTGTAAATGCACAAACAGTAATTTCTCCGCATTGCAAGGTGCAATTCTGAAATTTTTTGCTTTTTCCTGCTCCTCTTAGCATGATAAAGAAGATTCAAAGAGAGTGAGATGCCAGCTCCTTTCATTCAGTCAGTAGCTTCAATCATTTCTGGACGTTTTTCAATGGCAAAAATCAATGAATATTGTAAATGCACAAACAGTAATTTCTCCGCATTGCAAGGTGCAATTCTGAAATTTTTTGCTTTTTCCTGCTCCTCTTAGCATGATAAAGAAGATTCAAAGAGAGTGAGATGCCAGCTCCTTTCATTCAGTCAGTAGCTTCAATCATTTCTGGACGTTTTTCAATGGCAAAAATCAATGAATATTGTAAATGCACAAACAGTAATTTCTCCGCATTGCAAGGTGCAATTCTGAAATTTTTTACTTTTTCCTGCTCCTCTTAGCATGATAAAGAAGATTCAAAGAGAGTGAGATGCCAGCTCCTTTCATTCAGTCAGTAGCTTCAATCATTTCTGGTATATGAATAACATGATGTTTTTCAATCGCAAAAATCAATGAATATTGTAAATGCACAAACAGTAATTTCTCCGCATTGCAAGGTGCAATTCTGAAATTTTTTGCTTTTTCCTGCTCCGCTTAGCATGATAAAGAAGATTCAAAGAGAGTGAGATGCCAGCTCCTTTCATTCAGTCAGTAGCTTCAATCATTTCTGGATGTTTTTCAATGGCAAAAATCAATGAATATTGGAAATGCACAAACAGTAATTTCTCCGCATTGCAAGGTGCAATTCTGAAATTTTTTGCTTTTTCCTGCTCCTCTTAGCATGATAAAGAAGATTCAAAGAGAGTGAGATGCCAGCTCCTTTCCTTCAGTCAGTAGCTTCAATCATTTCTGGTATATGAATAACATGATGTTTTTCAATGGCAAAAATCAATGAATTTTGTAAATGCACAAACAGTAATTTCTCCGCATTGCAAAGCGCAATTCTGAATTTTTTTGCTTTTTCCTGCTCCTCTTAGCATGATAAAGAAGATTCAAAGAGAGTGAGATGCCAGCTCCTTTCGTTCAGTCAGTAGCTTCAATCATTTCTGGACATTTTTCAATGGCAAAAATCAATGAATATTGTAAATGCACAAACAGTAATTTCTCCGCATGGCAAGGTGCAATTCTGAAATTTTTTGCTTTTTCCTGCTCCTCTTAGCATGATAAAGAAGATTCAAAGAGAGTGAAATGCCAGCTCCTTTCATTCAGTCAGTAGCTTCAATCATTTCTGGACGTTTTTCAATGGCAAAAATCAATGAATATTGTAAATGCACAAACAGTAATTTCTCCGCATTGCAAGGTGCAATTCTGAAATTTTTTGCTTTTTCCTGCTCCTCTTAGCATGATAAAGAAGATTCAAAGAGAGTGAGATGCCAGCTCCTTTCATTCAGTCAGTAGCTTCAATCATTTCTGGACGTTTTTCAATGGCAAAAATCAATGAATATTGTAAATGCACAAACAGTAATTTCTCCGCATTGCAAGGTGCAATTCTGAAATTTTTTGCTTTTTCCTGCTCCTCTTAGAATGATAAAGAAGATTCAAAGAGAGTGAGATGCCAGCTCCTTTCCTTCAGTCAGTAGCGTCAATCATTTCTGGCATATGAATAACATGATGTTTTTCAATGGCAAAAATCAATGAATTTTGTAAATGCACAAACAGTAATTTCTCCGCATTGCAAGGCGCAATTCTGAAATTTTTTGCTTTTTCCTGCTCCTCTTAGCATGATAAAGAAGATTCAAAGAGAGTGAGATGCCAGCTCCTTTCATTCAGTCAGTAGCTTCAATCATTTCTGGACATTTTTCAATGGCAAAAATCAATGAATATTGTAAATGCACAAACAGTAATTTCTCCGCATTGCAAGGTGCAATTCTGAAATTTTTTGCTTTTTCCTGCTCCTCTTAGCATGATAAAGAAGATTCAAAGAGAGTGAGATGACAGCTCCTTTCATTCAGTCAGTAGCTTCAATCATTTCTGGACGTTTTTCAATGGCAAAAATCAATGAATATTGTAAATGCACAAACAGTAATTTCTCCGCATTGCAAGGTGCAATTCTGAAATTTTTTGCTTTTTCCTGCTCCTCTTAGCATGATAAAGAAGATTCAAAGAGAGTGAGATGCCAGCTCCTTTCATTCAGTCAGTAGCTTCAATCATTTCTGGACGTTTTTCAATGGCAAAAATCAATGAATATTGTAAATGCACAAACAGTAATTTCTCCGCATTGCAAGGTGCAATTCTGAAATTTTTTGCTTTTTCCTGCTCCTCTTAGAATGATAAAGAAGATTCAAAGAGAGTGAGATGCCAGCTCCTTTCCTTCAGTCAGTAGCGTCAATCATTTCTGGCATATGAATAACATGATGTTTTTCAATGGCAAAAATCAATGAATTTTGTAAATGCACAAACAGTAATTTCTCCGCATTGCAAGGCGCAATTCTGAAATTTTTTGCTTTTTCCTGCTCCTCTTAGCATGATAAAGAAGATTCAAAGAGAGTGAGATGCCAGCTCCTTTCATTCAGTCAGTAGCTTCAATCATTTCTGGACATTTTTCAATGGCAAAAATCAATGAATATTGTAAATGCACAAACAGTAATTTCTCCGCATTGCAAGGTGCAATTCTGAAATTTTTTGCTTTTTCCTGCTCCTCTTAGCATGATAAAGAAGATTCAAAGAGAGTGAGATGACAGCTCCTTTCATTCAGTCAGTAGCTTCAATCATTTCTGGACGTTTTTCAATGGCAAAAATCAATGAATATTGTAAATGCACAAACAGTAATTTCTCCGCATTGCAAGGTGCAATTCTGAAATTTTTCCTTTTTCCTGCTCCTCTTAGCATGATAAAGAAGATTCAAAGAGAGTGAGGTGCCAGCTCCTTTCATTCAGTCAGGAGCTTCAAACATTTCTGGTATATGAATAACATGTTTTTCAATGGCAAAAATCAATGAATATTGTAAATGCACAAACAGTAATTTCTCCGCATTGCAAGGTGCAATTCTGAAATTTTTTGCTTTTTCCTGCTCCTCTTAGCATGATAAAGAAGATTCAAAGAGAGTGAGATGCCAGCTCCTTTCATTCAGTCAGTAGTTTCAAACATTTCTGGACGTTTTTCAATGGCAAAAATCAATGAATATTGTAAATGCACAAACAGTAATTTCTCCGCATTGCAAGGTGCAATTCTGAAATTTTTTGTTTTTTCCTGCTCCTCTTAGCATGATAAAGAAGATTCAAAGAGAGTGAGATGCCAGCTCCTTTCATTCAGTCAGTAGCTTCAATCATTTCTGGACGTTTTTCAATGGCAAAAATCAATGAATATTGTAAATGCACAAACAGTAATTTCTCCGCATTGCAAGGTGCAATTCTGAAATTTTTTGCTTTTTCCTGCTCCTCTTAGCATGATAAACAAGATTCAAAGAGAGTGAGATGTCAGCTCCTTTCATTCAGTCAGTAGCTTCAATCATTTCTGGATGTTTTTCAATGGCAAAAATCATTGAATATTGTAAATGCACAAACAGTAATTTCTCCGCATTGCAAGGTGCAATTCTGAAATTTTTTACTTTTTCCTGCTCCTCTTAGCATGATAAAGAAGATTCAAAGAGAGTGAGATGCCAGCTCCTTTCATTCACTCAGTAGCTTCAATCATTTCTGGTATATGAATAACATGATGTTTTTCAATCGCAAAAATCAATGAATATTGTAAATGCACAAACAGTAATTTCTCCGCATTGCAAGGTGCAATTCTGAAATTTTTTGCTTTTTCCTGCTCCTCTTAGCATGATAAAGAAGATTCAAAGAGAGTGAGATGCCAGCTCCTTTCATTCAGTCAGTAGCTTCAATCATTTCTGGATGTTTTTCAATGGCAAAAATCAATGAATATTGTAAATGCACAAACAGTAATTTCTCCGCATTGCAAGGTGCAATTCTGAAATTTTTTGCTTTTTCCTGCTCCTCTTAGCATGATAAAGAAGATTCAAAGAGAGTGAGATGCCAGCTCCTTTCCTTCAGTCAGTAGCTTCAATCATTTCTGGTATATGAATAACATGATGTTTTTCAATGGCAAAAATCAATGAATTTTGTAAAATGCACAAACATTAATTTCTCCGCATTGCAAGGCGCAATTCTGAAATTTTTTGCTTTTTCCTGCTCCTCTTAGCATGATAAAGAAGATTCAAAGAGAGTGAGATGCCAGCTCCTTTCATTCAGTCAGTAGCTTCAATCATTTCTGGACATTTTTCAATGGCAAAAATCAATGAATATTGTAAATGCACAAACAGTAATTTCTCCGCATTGCAAGGTGCAATTCTGAAATTTTTTGCTTTTTCCTGCTCCTCTTAGCATGATAAAGAAGATTCAAAGAGAGTGAGATGCCAGCTCCTTTCATTCAGTCAGTAGCTTCAATCATTTCTGGACGTTTTTCAATGGCAAAAATCAATGAATATTGTAAATGCACAAACAGTAATTTCTCCGCATTGCAAGGTGCAATTCTGAAATTTTTTGCTTTTTCCTGCTCCTCTTAGCATGATAAAGAATATTCAAAGAGAGTGAGATGCCAGCTCCTTTCATTCAGTCAGTACCTTCAATCATTTCTGGACGTTTTTCAATGGCAAAAATCAATGAATATTGTAAATGCACAAACAGTAATTTCTCCGCATTGCAAGGTGCAATTCTGAAATTTTTTGCTTTTTCCTGCTCCTCTTAGCATGATAAAGAAGATTCAAAGAGAGTGAGATGCCAGCTCCTTTCATTCAGTCAGTAGCTTCAATCATTTCTGGACGTTTTTCAATGGCAAAAATCAATGAATATTGTAAATGCACAAACTGTAATTTCTCCGCATTGCAAGGTGCAATTCTGAAATTTTTTGCTTTTTCCTGCTCCTCTTAGCATGATAAAGAAGATTCAAAGAGAGTGAGATGCCAGCTCCTTTCATTCAGTCAGTAGCTTCAATCATTTCTGGTATATGAATAACATGATGTTTTTCAATAGCAAAAATCAATGAATATTGTAAATGCACAAACAGTAATTTCTCCGCATTGCAAGGTGCAATTCTGAAATTTTTTGCTTTTTCCTGCTCCTCTTAGCATGATAAAGAAGATTCAAAGAGAGTGAGATGCCAGCTCCTTTCATTCAGTCAGTAGCTTCAATCATTTCTGGACGTTTTTCAATGGCAAAAATCAATGAATATTGTAAATGCACAAACAGTAATTTCTCCGCATTGCAAGGTGCAATTCTGAAATTTTTTGCTTTTTCCTGCTCCTCTTAGCATGATAAACAAGATTCAAAGAGAGTGAGATGCCAGCTCCTTTCATTCAGTCAGTAGCTTCAATCATTTCTGGACGTTTTTCAATGGCAAAAATCATTGAATATTGTAAATGCACAAACAGTAATTTCTCCGCATTGCAAGGTGCAATTCTGAAATTTTTTACTTTTTCCTGCTCCTCTTAGCATGATAAAGAAGATTCAAAGAGAGTGAGATGCCAGCTCCTTTCATTCAGTCTGTAGCTTCAATCATTTCTGGTATATTAATAACATGATGTTTTTCAATCGCAAAAATCAATGAATATTGTAAATGCACAAACAGTAATTTCTCCGCATTGCAAGGTGCAATTCTGAAATTTTTTGCTTTTTCCTGCTCCTCTTAGCATGATAAAGAAGATTCAAAGAGAGTGAGATGCCAGCTCCTTTCATTCAGTCAGTAGCTTCAATCATTTCTGGACGTTTTTCAATGGCAAAAATCAATGAATATTGTAAATGCACAAACAGTAATTTCTCCGCATTGCAAGGTGCAATTCTGAAATTTTTTGCTTTTTCCTGCTCCTCTTAGCATGATAAAGAAGATTCAAAGAGAGTGAGATGCCAGCTCCTTTCATTCAGTCAGTAGCTTCAATCATTTCTGGTATATGAATAACATGATGTTTTTCAATGGCAAAAATCAATGAATATTGTAAATGCACAAACAGTAATTTCTCCGCATTGCAAGGTGCAATTCTGAAATTTTTTGCTTTTTCCTGCTCCTCTTAGCATGATAAAGAAGATTCAAAGAGAGTGAGATGCCAGCTCCTTTCATTCAGTCAGTAGCTTCAATCATTTCTGGACGTTTTTCCATGGCAAAAATCAATGAATATTGTAAATGCACAAACAGTAATTTCTCCGCATTGCAAGGTGCAATTCTGAAATTTTTTGCTTTTTCCTGCTCCTCTTAGCATGATAAAGAAGATTCAAAGAGAGTGAGATGCCAGCTCCTTTCATTCAGTCAGTAGCTTCAATCATTTCTGGACGTTTTTCAATGGTAAAAATCAATGAATATTGTAAATGCACAAACAGTAATTTCTCCACTTTGCAAGGTGCAATTCTGAAATTTTTTGCTTTTTCCTGCTCCTCTTAGCATGATAAAGAAGATTCAAAGAGAGTGAGATGCCAGCTCCTTTCATTCAGTCAGTAGCTTCAAACATTTCTGGTATATGAATAACATGATGTTTTTCAATGGCAAAAATCAATGAATATTGTAAATGCACAAACAGTAATTTCTCCGCATTGCAAGGTGCAAGTCTGAAATTTTTTGCTTTTTCCTGCTCCTCTTAGCATGATAAAGAAGATTCAAAGAGAGTGAGATGCCAGCTACTTTCATTCAGTCAGTAGCTTCAATCATTTCTGGACGTTTTTCAATGGTAAAAATCAATGAATATTGTAAATGCACAAACAGTAATTTCTCCACATTGCAAGGTGCAATTCTGAAATTTTTTGCTTTTTCCTGCTCCTCTTAGCATGATAAAGAAGATTCAAAGAGAGTGAGATGCCAACTCCTTTCATTCAGTCAGTAGCTTCAAACATTTCTGGTATATGAATAACATGATGTTTTTCAATGGCAAAAATCAATGAATATTGTAAATGCACAAACAGTAATTTCTCCGCATTGCAAGGTGCAATTCTGAAATTTTTTGCTTTTTCCTGCTCCTCTTAGCATGATAAAGAAGATTCAAAGAGAGTGAGATGCCAGCTCCTTTCATTCAGTCAGTAGCTTCAATCATTTCTGGACGTTTTTCAATGGCAAAAATCAATGAATATTGTAAATGCACAAACAGTAATTTCTCCGCATTGCAAGGTGCAATTCTGAAATTTTTTGCTTTTTCCTGCTCCTCTTAGCATGATAAAGAAGATTCAAAGAGAGTGAGATGCCAGCTCCTTTCATTCAGTCAGTACCTTCAATCATTTCTGGACGTTTTTCAATGGCAAAAATCAATGAATATTGTAAATGCACAAACAGTAATTTCTCCGCATTGCAAGGTGCAATTCTGAAATTTTTTGCTTTTTCCCGCTCCTCTTAGCATGATAAAGAAGATTCAAAGAGAGTGAGGTGCCAGCTCCTTTCATTCAGTCAGTAGCTTCAAACATTTCTGGTATATGAATAACATGTTTTTCAATGGCAAAAATCAATGAATATTGTAAATGCACAAACAGTAATTTCTCCGCATTGCAAGGTGCAATTCTGAAATTTTTTGCTTTTTCCTGCTCCTCTTAGCATGATAAAGAAGATTCAAAGAGAGTGAGATGCCAGCTCCTTTCATTCAGTCAGTAGCTTCAATCATTTCTGGACGTTTTTCAATGGCAAAAATCAATGAATATTGTAAATGCACAAACAGTAATTTCTCCGCATTGCAAGGTGCAATTCTGAAATTTTTTGCTTTTTCCTGCTCCTCTTAGCATGATAAAGAAGATTCAAAGAGAGTGAGATGCCAGCTCCTTTCATTCAGTCAGTAGCTTCAATCATTTCTGGACGTTTTTCAATGGCAAAAATCAATGAATATTGTAAATGCACAAACAGTAATTTCTCCGCATTGCAAGGTGCAATTCTGAATTTTTTTGCTTTTTCCTGCTCCTCTTAGCATGATAAAGAAGATTCAAAGAGAGTGAGATGCCAGCTCCTTTGATTCAGTCAGTAGCTTCAAACATTTCTGGTATATGAATAACATGATGTTTTTCAATGGCAAAAATCAATGAATATTGTAAATGCACAAACAGTAATTTCTCCGCATTGCAAGGTGCAAGTCTGAAATTTTTTGCTTTTTCCTGCTCCTCTTAGCATGATAAAGAAGATTCAAAGAGAGTGAGATGCCAGCTACTTTCATTCAGTCAGTAGCTTCAATCATTTCTGGACGTTTTTCAATGGTAAAAATCAATGAATATTGTAAATGCACAAACAGTAATTTCTCCACATTGCAAGGTGCAATTCTGAAATTTTTTGCTTTTTCCTGCTCCTCTTAGCATGATAAAGAAGATTCAAAGAGAGTGAGATGCCAGCTCCTTTCATTCAGTCAGTAGCTTCAAACATTTCTGGTATATGAATAACATGATGTTTTTCAATGGCAAAAATCAATGAATATTGTAAATGCACAAACAGTAATTTCTCCGCATTGCAAGGTGCAAGTCTGAAATTTTTTGCTTTTTCCTGCTCCTCTTAGCATGATAAAGAAGATTCAAAGAGAGTGAGATGCCAGCTACTTTCATTCAGTCAGTAGCTTCAATCATTTCTGGACGTTTTTCAATGGTAAAAATCAATGAATATTGTAAATGCACAAACAGTAATTTCTCCACATTGCAAGGTGCAATTCTGAAATTTTTTGCTTTTTCCTGCTCCTCTTAGCATGATAAAGAAGATTCAAAGAGAGTGAGATGCCAGCTCCTTTCATTCAGTCAGTAGCTTCAAACATTTCTGGTATATGAATAACATGATGTTTTTCAATGGCAAAAATCAATGAATATTGTAAATGCACAAACAGTAATTTCTCCGCATTGCAAGGTGCAATTCTGAAATTTTTTGCTTTTTCCTGCTCCTCTTAGCATGATAAAGAAGATTCAAAGAGAGTGAGATGCCAGCTCCTTTCATTCAGTCAGTAGCTTCAATCATTTCTGGACGTTTTTCAATGGCAAAAATCAATGAATATTGTAAATGCACAAACAGTAATTTCTCCGCATTGCAAGGTGCAATTCTGAAATTTTTTGCTTTTTCCTGCTCCTCTTAGCATGATAAAGAAGATTCAAAGAGAGTGAGATGTCAGCTCCTTTCATTCAGTCAGTAGCTTCAAACATTTCTGGTATATGAATAACATGATATTTTTCAATGGCAAAAATCAATGAATATTGTAAATGCACAAACAGTAATTTCTCCGCATTGCAAGGTGCAATTCTGAAATTTTTTGCTTTTTCCTGCTCCTCTTAGCATGATAAAGAAGATTCAAAGAGAGTGAGATGCCAGCTCCTTTCATTCAGTCAGTAGCTTCAATCATTTCTGGACGTTTTTCAATGGCAAAAATCAATGAATATTGTAAATGCACAAACAGTAATTTCTCCGCATTGCAAGGTGCAATTCTGAAATTTTTTGCTTTTTCCTGCTCCTCTTAGCATGATAAAGAGGATTCAAAGAGAGTGAGATGCCAGCTCCTTTCATTCAGTCAGTAGCTTCAATCATTTCTGGACGTTTTTCAATGGCAAAAATCAATGAATATTGTAAATGCACAAACAGTAATTTCTCCGCATTGCAAGGTGCAATTCTGAAATTTTTTGCTTTTTCCTGCTCCTCTTAGCATGATAAAGAAGATTCAAAGAGAGTGAGATGCCAGCTCCTTTCATTCAGTCAGTAGCTTCAAACATTTCTGGTATATGAATAACATGATGTTTTTCAATGGCAAAAATCAATGAATATTGTAAATGCACAAACAGTAATTTCTCCGCATTGCAAGGTGCAAGTCTGAAATTTTTTGCTTTTTCCTGCTCCTCTTAGCATGATAAAGAAGATTCAAAGAGAGTGAGATGCCAGCTACTTTCATTCAGTCAGTAGCTTCAATCATTTCTGGACGTTTTTCAATGGTAAAAATCAATGAATATTGTAAATGCACAAACAGTAATTTCTCCACATTGCAATGTGCAATTCTAAAATTTTTTGCTTTTTCCTGCTCCTCTTAGCATGATAAAGAAGATTCAAAGAGAGTGAGATGCCTGCTCCTTTCATTCAGTCAGTAGCTTCAAACATTTCTGGTATATGAATAACATGATGTTTTTCAATGGCAAAAATCAATGAATATTGTAAATGCACAAACAGTAATTTCTCCGCATTGCAAGGTGCAATTCTGAAATTTTTTGCTTTTTCCTGCTCCTCTTAGCATGATAAAGAAGATTCAAAGAGAGTGAGATGCCAACTCCTTTCATTCAGTCAGTAGCTTCAAACATTTCTGGTATATGAATAACATGATGTTTTTCAATGGCAAAAATCAATGAATATTGTAAATGCACAAACAGTAATTTCTCCGCATTGCAAGGTGCAATTCTGAAATTTTTTGCTTTTTCCTGCTCCTCTTAGCATGATAAAGAAGATTCAAAGAGAGTGAGATGCCAGCTCCTTTCATTCAGTCAGTACCTTCAATCATTTCTGGACGTTTTTCAATGGCAAAAATCAATGAATATTGTAAATGCACAAACAGTAATTTCTCCGCATTGCAAGGTGCAATTCTGAAATTTTTTGCTTTTTCCCGCTCCTCTTAGCATGATAAAGAAGATTCAAAGAGAGTGAGGTGCCAGCTCCTTTCATTCAGTCAGTAGCTTCAAACATTTCTGGTATATGAATAACATGTTTTTCAATGGCAAAAATCAATGAATATTGTAAATGCACAAACAGTAATTTCTCCGCATTGCAAGGTGCAATTCTGAAATTTTTTGCTTTTTCCTGCTCCTCTTAGCATGATAAAGAAGATTCAAAGAGAGTGAGATGCCAGCTCCTTTCATTCAATCAGTAGCTTCAATCATTTCTGGACGTTTTTCAATGGCAAAAATCAATGAATATTGTATATGCACAAACAGTAATTTCTCCGCATTGCAAGGTGCAATTCTGAAATTTTTTGCTTTTTCCTGCTCCTCTTAGCATGATAAAGAAGATTCAAAGAGAGTGAGATGCCAGCTCCTTTCATTCAGTCAGTAGCTTCAATCATTTCTGGACGTTTTTCAATGGCAAAAATCAATGAATATTGTAAATGCACAAACAGTAATTTCTCCGCATTGCAAGGTGCAATTCTGAATTTTTTTGCTTTTTCCTGCTCCTCTTAGCATGATAAAGAAGATTCAAAGAGAGTGAGATGCCAGCTCCTTTGATTCAGTCAGTAGCTTCAAACATTTCTGGTATATGAATAACATGATGTTTTTCAATGGCAAAAATCAATGAATATTGTAAATGCACAAACAGTAATTTCTCCGCATTGCAAGGTGCAAGTCTGAAATTTTTTGCTTTTTCCTGCTCCTCTTAGCATGATAAAGAAGATTCAAAGAGAGTGAGATGCCAGCTACTTTCATTCAGTCAGTAGCTTCAATCATTTCTGGACGTTTTTCAATGGTAAAAATCAATGAATATTGTAAATGCACAAACAGTAATTTCTCCACATTGCAAGGTGCAAT
The DNA here is from genome assembly GCF_046119375.1 of Phyllobates terribilis. Taxonomy (NCBI): domain Eukaryota; kingdom Metazoa; phylum Chordata; class Amphibia; order Anura; family Dendrobatidae; genus Phyllobates; species Phyllobates terribilis. The sequence continues at coordinate 15,458 of NW_027363657.1, read as the reverse complement.
TCTGAATTTTTTTGCTTTTTCCTGCTCCTCTTAGCATGATAAAGAAGATTCAAAGAGAGTGAGATGCCAGCTCCTTTCATTCAGTCAGTAGCTTCAAACATTTCTGGTATATGAATAACATGATGTTTTTCAATGGCAAAAATCAATGAATATTGTAAATGCACAAACAGTAATTTCTCCGCATTGCAAGGTGCAAGTCTGAAATTTTTTGCTTTTTCCTGCTCCTCTTAGCATGATAAAGAAGATTCAAAGAGAGTGAGATGCCAGCTACTTTCATTCAGTCAGTAGCTTCAATCATTTCTGGACGTTTTTCAATGGTAAAAATCAATGAATATTGTAAATGCACAAACAGTAATTTCTCCACATTGCAAGGTGCAATTCTGAAATTTTTTGCTTTTTCCTGCTCCTCTTAGCATGATAAAGAAGATTCAAAGAGAGTGAGATGCCAGCTCCTTTCATTCAGTCAGTAGCTTCAAACATTTCTGGTATATGAATAACATGATGTTTTTCAATGGCAAAAATCAATGAATATTGTAAATGCACAAACAGTAATTTCTCCACATTGCAAGGTGCAATTCTGAAATTTTTTGCTTTTTCCTGCTCCTCTTAGCATGATAAAGAAGATTCAAAGAGAGTGAGATGCCAGCTCCTTTCATTCAGTCAGTAGCTTCAAACATTTCTGGTATATGAATAACATGATGTTTTTCAATGGCAAAAATCAATGAATATTGTAAATGCACAAACAGTAATTTCTCCGCATTGCAAGGTGCAATTCTGAAATTTTTTGCTTTTTCCTGCTCCTCTTAGCATGATAAAGAAGATTCAAAGAGAGTGAGATGCCAGCTCCTTTCATTCAGTTAGTAGCTTCAATCATTTCTGGACGTTTTTCAATGGCAAAAATCAATGAATATTGTAAATGCACAAACAGTAATTTCTCCGCATTGCAAGGTGCAATTCTGAAATTTTTTGCTTTTTCCTGCTCCTCTTAGCATGATAAAGAAGATTCAAAGAGAGTGAGATGTCAGCTCCTTTCATTCAGTCAGTAGCTTCAAACATTTCTGGTATATGAATAACATGATGTTTTTCAATGGCAAAAATCAATGAATATTGTAAATGCACAAACAGTAATTTCTCCACATTGCAAGGTGCAATTCTGAAATTTTTTGCTTTTTCCTGCTCCTCTTAGCATGATAAAGAAGATTCAAAGAGAGTGAGATGCCAGCTCCTTTCATTCAGTCAGTAGCTTCAAACATTTCTGGTATATGAATAACATGATGTTTTTCAATGGCAAAAATCAATGAATATTGTAAATGCACAAACAGTAATTTCTCCGCATTGCAAGGTGCAATTCTGAAATTTTTTGCTTTTTCCTGCTCCTCTTAGCATGATAAAGAAGATTCAAAGAGAGTGAGATGCCAGCTCCTTTCATTCAGTCAGTAGCTTCAATCATTTCTGGACGTTTTTCAATGGCAAAAATCAATGAATATTGTAAATGCACAAACAGTAATTTCTCCGCATTGCAAGGTGCAATTCTGAAATTTTTTGCTTTTTCCTGCTCCTCTTAGCATGATAAAGAAGATTCAAAGAGAGTGAGATGTCAGCTCCTTTCATTCAGTCAGTAGCTTCAAACATTTCTGGTATATGAATAACATGATGTTTTTCAATGGCAAAAATCAATGAATATTGTAAATGCACAAACAGTAATTTCTCCGCATTGCAAGGTGCAATTCTGAAATTTTTTGCTTTTTCCTGCTCCTCTTAGCATGATAAAGAAGATTCAAAGAGAGTGAGATGCCAGCTCCTTTCATTCAGTCAGTAGCTTCAATCATTTCTGGACGTTTTTCAATGGCAAAAATCAATGAATATTGTAAATGCACAAACAGTAATTTCTCCGCATTGCAAGGTGCAATTCTGAAATTTTTTGCTTTTTCCCGCTCCTCTTAGCATGATAAAGAAGATTCAAAGAGAGTGAGGTGCCAGCTCCTTTCATTCAGTCAGTAGCTTCAAACATTTCTGGTATATGAATAACATGTTTTTCAATGGCAAAAATCAATGAATATTGTAAATGCACAAACAGTAATTTCTCCGCATTGCAAGGTGCAATTCTGAAATTTTTTGCTTTTTCCTGCTCCTCTTAGCATGATAAAGAAGATTCAAAGAGAGTGAGATGCCAGCTCCTTTCATTCAGTCAGTAGCTTCAATCATTTCTGGACGTTTTTCAATGGCAAAAATCAATGAATATTGTAAATGCACAAACAGTAATTTCTCCGCATTGCAAGGTGCAATTCTGAAATTTTTTGCTTTTTCCTGCTCCTCTTAGCATGATAAAGAAGATTCAAAGAGAGTGAGATGCCAGCTCCTTTCATTCAGTCAGTAGCTTCAATCATTTCTGGACGTTTTTCAATGGCAAAAATCAATGAATATTGTAAATGCACAAACAGTTTTTTCTCCGCATTGCAAGGTGCAATTCTGAAATTTTTTGCTTTTTCCTGCTCCTCTTAGCATGATAAAGAAGATTCAAAGAGAGTGAGATGCCAGCTCCTTTGATTCAGTCAGTAGCTTCAAACATTTCTGGTATATGAATAACATGATGTTTTTCAATGGCAAAAATCAATGAATATTGTAAATGCACAAACAGTAATTTCTCCGCATTGCAAGGTGCAAGTCTGAAATTTTTTGCTTTTTCCTGCTCCTCTTAGCATGATAAAGAAGATTCAAAGAGAGTGAGATGCCAGCTACTTTCATTCAGTCAGTAGCTTCAATCATTTCTGGACGTTTTTCAATGGTAAAAATCAATGAATATTGTAAATGCACAAACAGTAATTTCTCCACATTGCAAGGTGCAATTCTGAAATTTTTTGCTTTTTCCTGCTCCTCTTAGCATGATAAAGAAGATTCAAAGAGAGTGAGATGCCAGCTCCTTTCATTCAGTCAGTAGCTTCAAACATTTCTGGTATATGAATAACATGATGTTTTTCAATGGCAAAAATCAATGAATATTGTAAATGCACAAACAGTAATTTCTCCGCATTGCAAGGTGCAAGTCTGAAATTTTTTGCTTTTTCCTGCTCCTCTTAGCATGATAAAGAAGATTCAAAGAGAGTGAGATGCCAGCTACTTTCATTCAGTCAGTAGCTTCAATCATTTCTGGACGTTTTTCAATGGTAAAAATCAATGAATATTGTAAATGCACAAACAGTAATTTCTCCACATTGCAAGGTGCAATTCTGAAATTTTTTGCTTTTTCCTGCTCCTCTTAGCATGATAAAGAAGATTCAAAGAGAGTGAGATGCCAGCTCCTTTCATTCAGTCAGTAGCTTCAAACATTTCTGGTATATGAATAACATGATGTTTTTCAATGGCAAAAATCAATGAATATTGTAAATGCACAAACAGTAATTTCTCCGCATTGCAAGGTGCAATTCTGAAATTTTTTGCTTTTTCCTGCTCCTCTTAGCATGATAAAGAAGATTCAAAGAGAGTGAGATGCCAGCTCCTTTCATTCAGTCAGTAGCTTCAATCATTTCTGGACGTTTTTCAATGGCAAAAATCAATGAATATTGTAAATGCACAAACAGTAATTTCTCCGCATTGCAAGGTGCAATTCTGAAATTTTTTGCTTTTTCCTGCTCCTCTTAGCATGATAAAGAAGATTCAAAGAGAGTGAGATGTCAGCTCCTTTCATTCAGTCAGTAGCTTCAAACATTTCTGGTATATGAATAACATGATGTTTTTCAATGACAAAAATCAATGAATATTGTAAATGCACAAACAGTAATTTCTCCGCATTGCAAGGTGCAATTCTGAAATTTTTTGCTTTTTCCTGCTCCTCTTAGCATGATAAAGAAGATTCAAAGAGAGTGAGATGCCAGCTCCTTTCATTCAGTCAGTAGCTTCAATCATTTCTGGACGTTTTTCAATGGCAAAAATCAATGAATATTGTAAATGCACAAACAGTAATTTCTCCGCATTGCAAGGTGCAATTCTGAAATTTTTTGCTTTTTCCTGCTCCTCTTAGCATGATAAAGAGGATTCAAAGAGAGTGAGATGCCAGCTCCTTTCATTCAGTCAGTAGCTTCAAACATTTCTGGTATATGAATAACATGATGTTTTTCAATGGCAAAAATCAATGAATATTGTAAATGCACAAACAGTAATTTCTCCGCATTGCAAGGTGCAAGTCTGAAATTTTTTGCTTTTTCCTGCTCCTCTTAGCATGATAAAGAAGATTCAAAGAGAGTGAGATGCCAGCTACTTTCATTCAGTCAGTAGCTTCAATCATTTCTGGACGTTTTTCAATGGTAAAAATCAATGAATATTGTAAATGCACAAACAGTAATTTCTCCACATTGCAATGTGCAATTCTAAAATTTTTTGCTTTTTCCTGCTCCTCTTAGCATGATAAAGAAGATTCAAAGAGAGTGAGATGCCTGCTCCTTTCATTCAGTCAGTAGCTTCAAACATTTCTGGTATATGAATAACATGATGTTTTTCAATGGCAAAAATCAATGAATATTGTAAATGCACAAACAGTAATTTCTCCGCATTGCAAGGTGCAATTCTGAAATTTTTTGCTTTTTCCTGCTCCTCTTAGCATGATAAAGAAGATTCAAAGAGAGTGAGATGCCAACTCCTTTCATTCAGTCAGTAGCTTCAAACATTTCTGGTATATGAATAACATGATGTTTTTCAATGGCAAAAATCAATGAATATTGTAAATGCACAAACAGTAATTTCTCCGCATTGCAAGGTGCAATTCTGAAATTTTTTGCTTTTTCCTGCTCCTCTTAGCATGATAAAGAAGATTCAAAGAGAGTGAGATGCCAGCTCCTTTCATTCAGTCAGTAGCTTCAATCATTTCTGGACGTTTTTCAATGGCAAAAATCAATGAATATTGTAAATGCACAAACAGTAATTTCTCCGCATTGCAAGGTGCAATTCTGAAATTTTTTGCTTTTTCCTGCTCCTCTTAGCATGATAAAGAAGATTCAAAGAGAGTGAGATGCCAGCTCCTTTCATTCAGTCAGTACCTTCAATCATTTCTGGACGTTTTTCAATGTCAAAAATCAATGAATATTGTAAATGCACAAACAGTAATTTCTCCACATTGCAAGGTGCAATTCTGAAATTTTTTGCTTTTTCCTGCTCCTCTTAGCATGATAAAGAAGATTCAAAGAGAGTGAGATGCCAGCTCCTTTCATTCAGTCAGTAGCTTCAAACATTTCTGGTATATGAATAACATGATGTTTTTCAATGGCAAAAATCAATGAATATTGTAAATGCACAAACAGTAATTTCTCCGCATTGCAAGGTGCAATTCTGAAATTTTTTGCTTTTTCCTGCTCCTCTTAGCATGATAAAGAAGATTCAAAGAGAGTGACATGCCAGCTCCTTTCATTCAGTCAGTAGCTTCAATCATTTCTGGATGTTTTTCAATGGCAAAAATCAATGAATATTGTAAATGCACAAACTGTAATTTCTCCGCATTGCAAGGTGCAATTCTGAAATTTTTTGCTTTTTCCTGCTCCTCTTAGTATGATAAAGAAGATTCAAAGAGAGTGAGATGCCAGCTCCTTTCATTCAGTCAGTAGCTTCAATCATTTCTGGACGTTTTTCAGTGGCAAAAATCAATGAATATTGTAAATGCACAAACAGTAATTTCTCCGCATTGCAAGGTGCAATTCTGAAATTTTTTGCTTTTTCCCGCTCCTCTTAGCATGATAAAGAAGATACAAAGAGAGTGATGTGCCAGCTCCTTTCATTCAGTCAGTAGCTTCAAACATTTCTGGTATATGAATAACATGTTTTTCAATGGCAAAAATCAATGAATATTGTAAATGCACAAACAGTAATTTCTCCGCATTGCAAGGTGCAATTCTGAAATTTTTTGATTTTTCCTGCTCCTCTTAGCATGATAAAGAAGATTCAAAGAGAGTGAGATGCCAGCTCCTTTCATTCAGTCAGTAGCTTCAATCATTTCTGGACGTTTTTCAATGGCAAAAATCAATGAATATTGTAAATGCACAAACAGTAATTTCTCCGCATTGCAAGGTGCAATTCTGAAATTTTTTGCTTTTTCCTGCTCCTCTTAGCATGATAAAGAAGATTCAAAGAGAGTGAGATGCCAGCTCCTTTCATTCAGTCAGTAGCTTCAAACATTTCTGGTATATGAATAACATGATGTTTTTCAATGGCAAAAATCAATGAATATTGTAAATGCACAAACAGTAATTTCTCCGCATTGCAAGGTGCAAGTCTGAAATTTTTTGCTTTTTCCTGCTCCTCTTAGCATGATAAAGAAGATTCAAAGAGAGTGAGATGCCAGTTACTTTCATTCAGTCAGTAGCTTCAATCATTTCTGGACGTTTTTCAATGGTAAAAATCAATGAATATTGTAAATGCACAAACAGTAATTTCTCCACATTGCAAGGTGCAATTCTGAAATTTTTTGCTTTTTCCTGCTCCTCTTAGCATGATAAAGAAGATTCAAAGAGAGTGAGATGCCAGCTCCTTTCATTCAGTCAGTAGCTTCAAACATTTCTGGTATATGAATAACATGATGTTTTTCAATGGCAAAAATCAATGAATATTGTAAATGCACAAACAGTAATTTCTCCGCATTGCAAGGTGCAATTCTGAAATTTTTTGCTTTTTCCTGCTCCTCTTAGCATGATAAAGAAGATTCAAAGAGAGTGAGATGCCAGCTCCTTTCATTCAGTCAGTAGCTTCAAACATTTCTGGTATATGAATAACATGATGTTTTTCAATGGCAAAAATCAATGAATATTGTAAATGCACAAACAGTAATTTCTCCGCATTGCAAGGTGCAATTCTGAAATTTTTTGCTTTTTCCTGCTCCTCTTAGCATGATAAAGAAGATTCAAAGAGAGTGAGATGCCAGCTCCTTTCATTCAGTCAGTAGCTTCAATCATTTCTGGATGTTTTTCAATGGCAAAAATCAATGAATATTGTAAATGCACAAACAGTAATTTCTCCGCATTGCAAGGTGCAATTCTGAAATTTTTTGCTTTTTCCTGCTCCTCTTAGCATGATAAAGAAGATTCAAAGAGAGTGAGATGTCAGCTCCTTTCATTCAGTCAGTAGCTTCAAACATTTCTGGTATATGAATAACATGATGTTTTTCAATGGCAAAAATCAATGAATATTGTAAATGCACAAACAGTAATTTCTCCGCATTGCAAGGTGCAATTCTGAAATTTTTTGCTTTTTCCTGCTCCTCTTAGCATGATAAAGAAGATTCAAAGAGAGTGAGATGCCAGCTCCTTTCATTCAGTCAGTAGCTTCAATCATTTCTGGATGTTTTTCAATGGCAAAAATCAATGAATATTGTAAATGCACAAACAGTAATTTCTCCGCATTGCAAGGTGCAATTCTGAAATTTTTTGCTTTTTCCTGCTCCTCTTAGCATGATAAAGAAGATTCAAAGAGAGTGAGATGCCAGCTCCTTTCGTTCAGTCAGTAGCTTCAATCATTTCTGGACGTTTTTCAATGGCAAAAATCATTGAATATTATAAATGCACAAACAGTAATTTCTCCGCATTGCAAGGTGCAATTCTGAAATTTTTTACTTTTTCCTGCTCCTCTTAGCATGATAAAGAAGATTCAAAGAGAGTGAGATGCCAGCTCCTTTCATTCAGTCAGTAGCTTCAATCATTTCTGGTATATGAATAACATGATGTTTTTCAATGGCAAAAATCAATGAATATTGTAAATGCACAAACAGTAATTTCTCCGCATTGCAAGGTGCAATTCTGAAATTTTTTGCTTTTTCCTGCTCCTCTTAGCATGATAAAGAAGATTCAAAGAGAGTGAGATGCCAGCTCCTTTCATTCAGTCAGTAGCTTCAATCATTTCTGGACGTTTTTCAATGGCAAAAATCAATGAATATTGTAAATGCACAAACTGTAATTTCTCCGCATTGCAAGGTGCAATTCTGAAATTTTTTGCTTTTTCCTGCTCCTCTTAGCATGATAAACAAGATTCAAAGAGAGTGAGATGCCAGTTCCTTTCATTCAGTCAGTAGCTTCAATCATTTCTGGATGTTTTTCAATGGCAAAAATCAATGAATATTGTAAATGCACAAACAGTAATTTCTCCGCATTGCAAGGTGCAATTCTGAAATTTTTTGCTTTTTCCTGCTCCTCTTAGCATGATAAAGAAGATTCAAAGAGAGTGAGATGCCAGCTCCTTTCATTCAGTCAGTAGCTTCAATCATTTCTGGACGTTTTTCAATGGCAAAAATCAATGAATATTGTAAATTCACAAACAGTAATTTCTCCGCATTGCAAGGTGCAATTCTGAAATTTTTTGCTTTTTCCTGCTCCTCTTAGCATGATAAAGAAGATTCAAAGAGAGTGAGATGCCAGCTCCTTTCATTCAGTCAGTAGCTTCAAACATTTCTGGTATATGAATAACATGATGTTTTTCAATGGCAAAAATCAATGAATATTGTAAATGCACAAACAGTAATTTCTCCGCATTGCAAGGTGCAATTCTGAAATTTTTTGCTTTTTCCTGCTCCTCTTAGCATGATAAAGAAGATTCAAAGAGAGTGAGATGCCAGCTCCTTTCGTTCAGTCAGTAGCTTCAATCATTTCTGGACGTTTTTCAATGGCAAAAATCATTGAATATTATAAATGCACAAACAGTAATTTCTCCGCATTGCAAGGTGCAATTCTGAAATTTTTTACTTTTTCCTGCTCCTCTTAGCATGATAAAGAAGATTCAAAGAGAGTGAGATGCCAGCTCCTTTCATTCAGTCAGTAGCTTCAATCATTTCTGGTATATGAATAACATGATGTTTTTCAATGGCAAAAATCAATGAATATTGTAAATGCACAAACAGTAATTTCTCCGCATTGCAAGGTGCAATTCTGAAATTTTTTGCTTTTTCCTGCTCCTCTTAGCATGATAAAGAAGATTCAAAGAGAGTGAGATGCCAGCTCCTTTCATTCAGTCAGTAGCTTCAATCATTTCTGGACGTTTTTCAATGGCAAAAATCAATGAATATTGTAAATGCACAAACAGTAATTTCTCCGCATTGCAAGGTGCAATTCTGAAATTTTTTGCTTTTTCCTGCTCCTCTTAGCATGATAAAGAAGATTCAAAGAGAGTGAGATGCCAGCTCCTTTCATTCAGTCAGTAGCTTCAATCATTTCTGGACGTTTTTCAATGGCAAAAATCAATGAATATTGTAAATGCACAAACAGTAATTTCTCCGCATTGCAAGGTGCAATTCTGAAATTTTTTGCTTTTTCCTGCTCCTCTTAGCATGATAAAGAAGATTCAAAGAGAGTGAGATGCCAGCTCCTTTCATTCAGTCAGTAGCTTCAATCATTTCTGGACGTTTTTCAATGGCAAAAATCAATGAATATTGTAAATGCACAAACAGTAATTTCTCCGCATTGCAAGGTGCAATTCTGAAATTTTTTACTTTTTCCTGCTCCTCTTAGCATGATAAAGAAGATTCAAAGAGAGTGAGATGCCAGCTCCTTTCATTCAGTCAGTAGCTTCAATCATTTCTGGTATATGAATAACATGATGTTTTTCAATCGCAAAAATCAATGAATATTGTAAATGCACAAACAGTAATTTCTCCGCATTGCAAGGTGCAATTCTGAAATTTTTTGCTTTTTCCTGCTCCGCTTAGCATGATAAAGAAGATTCAAAGAGAGTGAGATGCCAGCTCCTTTCATTCAGTCAGTAGCTTCAATCATTTCTGGATGTTTTTCAATGGCAAAAATCAATGAATATTGGAAATGCACAAACAGTAATTTCTCCGCATTGCAAGGTGCAATTCTGAAATTTTTTGCTTTTTCCTGCTCCTCTTAGCATGATAAAGAAGATTCAAAGAGAGTGAGATGCCAGCTCCTTTCCTTCAGTCAGTAGCTTCAATCATTTCTGGTATATGAATAACATGATGTTTTTCAATGGCAAAAATCAATGAATTTTGTAAATGCACAAACAGTAATTTCTCCGCATTGCAAAGCGCAATTCTGAATTTTTTTGCTTTTTCCTGCTCCTCTTAGCATGATAAAGAAGATTCAAAGAGAGTGAGATGCCAGCTCCTTTCGTTCAGTCAGTAGCTTCAATCATTTCTGGACATTTTTCAATGGCAAAAATCAATGAATATTGTAAATGCACAAACAGTAATTTCTCCGCATGGCAAGGTGCAATTCTGAAATTTTTTGCTTTTTCCTGCTCCTCTTAGCATGATAAAGAAGATTCAAAGAGAGTGAAATGCCAGCTCCTTTCATTCAGTCAGTAGCTTCAATCATTTCTGGACGTTTTTCAATGGCAAAAATCAATGAATATTGTAAATGCACAAACAGTAATTTCTCCGCATTGCAAGGTGCAATTCTGAAATTTTTTGCTTTTTCCTGCTCCTCTTAGCATGATAAAGAAGATTCAAAGAGAGTGAGATGCCAGCTCCTTTCATTCAGTCAGTAGCTTCAATCATTTCTGGACGTTTTTCAATGGCAAAAATCAATGAATATTGTAAATGCACAAACAGTAATTTCTCCGCATTGCAAGGTGCAATTCTGAAATTTTTTGCTTTTTCCTGCTCCTCTTAGCATGATAAAGAAGATTCAAAGAGAGTGAGATGCCAGCTCCTTTCCTTCAGTCAGTAGCGTCAATCATTTCTGGCATATGAATAACATGATGTTTTTCAATGGCAAAAATCAATGAATTTTCTAAATGCACAAACAGTAATTTCTCCGCATTGCAAGGTGCAATTCTGAAATTTTTTGCTTTTTCCTGCTCCTCTTAGCATGATAAAGAAGATTCAAAGAGAGTGAGATGCCAGCTCCTTTCATTCAGTCAGTAGCTTCAATCATTTCTGGACATTTTTCAATGGCAAAAATCAATGAATATTGTAAATGCACAAACAGTAATTTCTCCGCATTGCAAGGTGCAATTCTGAAATTTTTTGCTTTTTCCTGCTCCTCTTAGCATGATAAAGAAGATTCAAAGAGAGTGAGATGACAGCTCCTTTCATTCAGTCAGTAGCTTCAATCATTTCTGGACGTTTTTCAATGGCAAAAATCAATGAATATTGTAAATGCACAAACAGTAATTTCTCCGCATTGCAAGGTGCAATTCTGAAATTTTTCCTTTTTCCTGCTCCTCTTAGCATGATAAAGAAGATTCAAAGAGAGTGAGGTGCCAGCTCCTTTCATTCAGTCAGGAGCTTCAAACATTTCTGGTATATGAATAACATGTTTTTCAATGGCAAAAATCAATGAATATTGTAAATGCACAAACAGTAATTTCTCCGCATTGCAAGGTGCAATTCTGAAATTTTTTGCTTTTTCCTGCTCCTCTTAGCATGATAAAGAAGATTCAAAGAGAGTGAGATGCCAGCTCCTTTCATTCAGTCAGTAGTTTCAAACATTTCTGGACGTTTTTCAATGGCAAAAATCAATGAATATTGTAAATGCACAAACAGTAATTTCTCCGCATTGCAAGGTGCAATTCTGAAATTTTTTGTTTTTTCCTGCTCCTCTTAGCATGATAAAGAAGATTCAAAGAGAGTGAGATGCCAGCTCCTTTCATTCAGTCAGTAGCTTCAATCATTTCTGGACGTTTTTCAATGGCAAAAATCAATGAATATTGTAAATGCACAAACAGTAATTTCTCCGCATTGCAAGGTGCAATTCTGAAATTTTTTGCTTTTTCCTGCTCCTCTTAGCATGATAAACAAGATTCAAAGAGAGTGAGATGTCAGCTCCTTTCATTCAGTCAGTAGCTTCAATCATTTCTGGATGTTTTTCAATGGCAAAAATCATTGAATATTGTAAATGCACAAACAGTAATTTCTCCGCATTGCAAGGTGCAATTCTGAAATTTTTTACTTTTTCCTGCTCCTCTTAGCATGATAAAGAAGATTCAAAGAGAGTGAGATGCCAGCTCCTTTCATTCACTCAGTAGCTTCAATCATTTCTGGTATATGAATAACATGATGTTTTTCAATCGCAAAAATCAATGAATATTGTAAATGCACAAACAGTAATTTCTCCGCATTGCAAGGTGCAATTCTGAAATTTTTTGCTTTTTCCTGCTCCTCTTAGCATGATAAAGAAGATTCAAAGAGAGTGAGATGCCAGCTCCTTTCATTCAGTCAGTAGCTTCAATCATTTCTGGATGTTTTTCAATGGCAAAAATCAATGAATATTGTAAATGCACAAACAGTAATTTCTCCGCATTGCAAGGTGCAATTCTGAAATTTTTTGCTTTTTCCTGCTCCTCTTAGCATGATAAAGAAGATTCAAAGAGAGTGAGATGCCAGCTCCTTTCCTTCAGTCAGTAGCTTCAATCATTTCTGGTATATGAATAACATGATGTTTTTCAATGGCAAAAATCAATGAATTTTGTAAAATGCACAAACATTAATTTCTCCGCATTGCAAGGCGCAATTCTGAAATTTTTTGCTTTTTCCTGCTCCTCTTAGCATGATAAAGAAGATTCAAAGAGAGTGAGATGCCAGCTCCTTTCATTCAGTCAGTAGCTTCAATCATTTCTGGACATTTTTCAATGGCAAAAATCAATGAATATTGTAAATGCACAAACAGTAATTTCTCCGCATTGCAAGGTGCAATTCTGAAATTTTTTGCTTTTTCCTGCTCCTCTTAGCATGATAAAGAAGATTCAAAGAGAGTGAGATGCCAGCTCCTTTCATTCAGTCAGTAGCTTCAATCATTTCTGGACGTTTTTCAATGGCAAAAATCAATGAATATTGTAAATGCACAAACAGTAATTTCTCCGCATTGCAAGGTGCAATTCTGAAATTTTTTGCTTTTTCCTGCTCCTCTTAGCATGATAAAGAATATTCAAAGAGAGTGAGATGCCAGCTCCTTTCATTCAGTCAGTACCTTCAATCATTTCTGGACGTTTTTCAATGGCAAAAATCAATGAATATTGTAAATGCACAAACAGTAATTTCTCCGCATTGCAAGGTGCAATTCTGAAATTTTTTGCTTTTTCCTGCTCCTCTTAGCATGATAAAGAAGATTCAAAGAGAGTGAGATGCCAGCTCCTTTCATTCAGTCAGTAGCTTCAATCATTTCTGGACGTTTTTCAATGGCAAAAATCAATGAATATTGTAAATGCACAAACTGTAATTTCTCCGCATTGCAAGGTGCAATTCTGAAATTTTTTGCTTTTTCCTGCTCCTCTTAGCATGATAAAGAAGATTCAAAGAGAGTGAGATGCCAGCTCCTTTCATTCAGTCAGTAGCTTCAATCATTTCTGGTATATGAATAACATGATGTTTTTCAATAGCAAAAATCAATGAATATTGTAAATGCACAAACAGTAATTTCTCCGCATTGCAAGGTGCAATTCTGAAATTTTTTGCTTTTTCCTGCTCCTCTTAGCATGATAAAGAAGATTCAAAGAGAGTGAGATGCCAGCTCCTTTCATTCAGTCAGTAGCTTCAATCATTTCTGGACGTTTTTCAATGGCAAAAATCAATGAATATTGTAAATGCACAAACAGTAATTTCTCCGCATTGCAAGGTGCAATTCTGAAATTTTTTGCTTTTTCCTGCTCCTCTTAGCATGATAAACAAGATTCAAAGAGAGTGAGATGCCAGCTCCTTTCATTCAGTCAGTAGCTTCAATCATTTCTGGACGTTTTTCAATGGCAAAAATCATTGAATATTGTAAATGCACAAACAGTAATTTCTCCGCATTGCAAGGTGCAATTCTGAAATTTTTTACTTTTTCCTGCTCCTCTTAGCATGATAAAGAAGATTCAAAGAGAGTGAGATGCCAGCTCCTTTCATTCAGTCTGTAGCTTCAATCATTTCTGGTATATTAATAACATGATGTTTTTCAATCGCAAAAATCAATGAATATTGTAAATGCACAAACAGTAATTTCTCCGCATTGCAAGGTGCAATTCTGAAATTTTTTGCTTTTTCCTGCTCCTCTTAGCATGATAAAGAAGATTCAAAGAGAGTGAGATGCCAGCTCCTTTCATTCAGTCAGTAGCTTCAATCATTTCTGGACGTTTTTCAATGGCAAAAATCAATGAATATTGTAAATGCACAAACAGTAATTTCTCCGCATTGCAAGGTGCAATTCTGAAATTTTTTGCTTTTTCCTGCTCCTCTTAGCATGATAAAGAAGATTCAAAGAGAGTGAGATGCCAGCTCCTTTCATTCAGTCAGTAGCTTCAATCATTTCTGGTATATGAATAACATGATGTTTTTCAATGGCAAAAATCAATGAATATTGTAAATGCACAAACAGTAATTTCTCCGCATTGCAAGGTGCAATTCTGAAATTTTTTGCTTTTTCCTGCTCCTCTTAGCATGATAAAGAAGATTCAAAGAGAGTGAGATGCCAGCTCCTTTCATTCAGTCAGTAGCTTCAATCATTTCTGGACGTTTTTCCATGGCAAAAATCAATGAATATTGTAAATGCACAAACAGTAATTTCTCCGCATTGCAAGGTGCAATTCTGAAATTTTTTGCTTTTTCCTGCTCCTCTTAGCATGATAAAGAAGATTCAAAGAGAGTGAGATGCCAGCTCCTTTCATTCAGTCAGTAGCTTCAATCATTTCTGGACGTTTTTCAATGGTAAAAATCAATGAATATTGTAAATGCACAAACAGTAATTTCTCCACTTTGCAAGGTGCAATTCTGAAATTTTTTGCTTTTTCCTGCTCCTCTTAGCATGATAAAGAAGATTCAAAGAGAGTGAGATGCCAGCTCCTTTCATTCAGTCAGTAGCTTCAAACATTTCTGGTATATGAATAACATGATGTTTTTCAATGGCAAAAATCAATGAATATTGTAAATGCACAAACAGTAATTTCTCCGCATTGCAAGGTGCAAGTCTGAAATTTTTTGCTTTTTCCTGCTCCTCTTAGCATGATAAAGAAGATTCAAAGAGAGTGAGATGCCAGCTACTTTCATTCAGTCAGTAGCTTCAATCATTTCTGGACGTTTTTCAATGGTAAAAATCAATGAATATTGTAAATGCACAAACAGTAATTTCTCCGCATTGCAAGGTGCAATTCTGAAATTTTTTGCTTTTTCCTGCTCCTCTTAGCATGATAAAGAAGATTCAAAGAGAGTGAGATGCCAGCTCCTTTCATTCAGTCAGTACCTTCAATCATTTCTGGACGTTTTTCAATGGCAAAAATCAATGAATATTGTAAATGCACAAACAGTAATTTCTCCGCATTGCAAGGTGCAATTCTGAAATTTTTTGCTTTTTCCCGCTCCTCTTAGCATGATAAAGAAGATTCAAAGAGAGTGAGATGCCAGCTCCTTTCATTCAGTCAGTACCTTCAATCATTTCTGGACGTTTTTCAATGGCAAAAATCAATGAATATTGTAAATGCACAAACAGTAATTTCTCCGCATTGCAAGGTGCAATTCTGAAATTTTTTGCTTTTTCCCGCTCCTCTTAGCATGATAAAGAAGA